>NC_067248.2:98195118-98497631 GCF_019359855.2 Lolium perenne | reverse complement strand
TTGGGGCAAAATTTGGGGCAAAATTGTTATGTGCAATGGCAAAGCTATGGAGACTTCTAGCTTGGGAAAGTATGGTTGGCGTGAGCCGAGTATGGGTATCCTCAAGTGTCAAAGAATCCATTGCAATTGCCAAAGATGAAATGAGAAATCCAAAGGAGAGCAACTTTTGGTGTGACATGTGGCACAAGGTGCATAATGTGTCTCTCACATGTATGACATGATCCTTGAGATTCTCGGAGTGTATGATGATATCATCAATACATACAACAACCATTGTTCCAACAAGATATGTCAAGATATGTTGCATAAGAAGCAAAAGAGGTGACGAGGAATTGGACCAAACCGGAAGCTCGACAAGAAATGGCGGAAACGCACGATGGCGAAGGCGTTGGGAAACATACCCTTTGGTGTGATTCCCGCGGGTTAGGTCCTTGATGGGGTAGCTCTCAATTGCGCGTTTCGTGAGCTCATGCTCCGTAGCGGTGGAAGTGGTCGTCCGTGTACCTACACATGGAAGAAACAAGACAAAAAGCATGTGTGCATGGTAGATGAATACATCATCCATCATGATGTTCCATGTCTTGTGCACATCACCATTAGTGTCAAGCAATATAGTATGAAATGCATGGCGATGGTGCATATGGCAAGAATGTGCATTCATGGCATGTGGTAACTCATGATCATCAAAAGGTGAGAAGGTTATGGGGGCCATCTCATGGACAATGAAATAAGCATTCTTGCATACCAAGCATAAGAAAGAGCAATTGTTCATAATCTTGGATGCAAGGATCATGGAATAGTGCAAACATGTGGGGCAAAGCATGCGGAAGCTAATGTCATCCTTGTCATTATCATTGCAAGCAATACATGGTAGAGAGCAAGTGGTCGACATATTGCAAGCAATGGTGGAAAAATTGAAACTCTCATAGCATGGCATGGTCATGGTATCACAATCAATCAACTCCACATGATCAACAATGTTAGCAAGCAAAGCATCACATGGGAATATGAAAGAATCAAGTGACGTAGCAAATGTATCATCAAGATCATGCATGCGCTCATAAGTCATCATGTCCACTAGTGGGATCATGGCATCATCAACACCTATGTTGTTACCTTTGAAGGCCGACTCATGTGAAGTAGGTGTTGTGGAAGTAGGAGGATCCATGTGGTCGACATGTCCATCTTGGAGCAAGCATGGTGAGATATCATCGTCTTCATGCACCATGTACATCTTCTCCATGAGCGGGAACTCGTCCTCCGTGGAACCTAGTGCAACATAAGAAGACACAAACGAGGGAGAGGTTAATGTGTTAGCTAATGCGATGTCCTCCATGGACCTATCATCTACCTCTCTCAACTCACTTTGTGTATCACTCATGTCCTCCAAATGGAAGCACTCAAACTCACATATGGGGTGGAAGTCACTCAACTCACTATCACTCTCGCTCAAGTGGGCTAAGTGGCTCTCATGCTCACATGGGATTGGTACCAACTCATCGATCAAGCATATAGGAGTAGGTTCGACTTGCTCATCTCCATGCGCCTCCTTGGTTGAAGGGAACTTCCCATGCTCAACCATCTCAACTCCATCGCCTCCTAAGTCGTCCTCAAGTGGTGGCACCTTGGAGACTTGTGCATTGAGCTCGTCGAAGTAGAGCTTCTTGGCGCTTGGCGTTGTGCATTGCCATGCCACGTGACCCTTGGCCTTGCACACCTCACATAGGAGATTGGGACATTCCCGTGGAAGGTGGCCTTGTTGCTTGCACTTGTAGCACCGGAGTCCATAGGCATATGACGAGGTAGGGGCCATTGTGGTGGTGGCGCAAGAGGTAGAAGTCGCCTTATGAGGAAGGTCTTCATGTCGAGGCTCTCGTCTTCTTGCCTCATCACCATGTCTTGAGTGGTGTCGTCGAAGATCATGTGCGGAAGGATGTCGATGTAGACCATGAGGTGGTGGTGGTCGACGACGATCATGAGATGGTGTGAGTCGATGACGGTCCTTGCCTTGCCTAGGTGATGGCTCATGTTGGGGGCGCTCTTGATGCTCCATATGATGTCCGTGATGTCGATGATTTTGTGCATAGGCACTCTCATGATGGCGCCTTGTGGAGCTCGGAGAAGTGTGTCGATGCCGAATATGTTGGGGACGCTCTTGATGATCCACATGATGATGCCATCGTGGAGGTCCTCTATCTTCATATGTAGCTCCATTCGCCAAGTAGGGGTATGTGGGAGCATCGGCGGTGGACATGGTGGGGTCGATGTCGTCCTCGTGGTGGTGCTCCACCATGTCGTCCATGCTTGTTGAGCAAGTGTCGATGTAGAGCTCGTCGATGTCGTCCATGTTGGCGATGCTCGTGGAGCCATAGTCGGTGTAGAGCTCCTCGATGTCGGTCATGTTGGCGATGCTCGTGGAGCCATAGTCGGTGTAGAGCTCCACATGTTCCTCCACATCCGCGGTGCTTGAAGAGGTATCCTCCTCGAAGTGCTCCGTGTACTCCTCCGTATCTTCTTCGTCGCTATACATGTTAGCAAGACAATATCTATATGGTGTATGTTAGTGGAAGAACACTACCTCGCAATCTTACCGTGTATGACAAGATTGGGGTGATCCAACAAAGCCGAAAGTTAGAACAATTGTATCGGGCACTCACACAAAGACACACGCAAAAGCTAGCAAATATGGTGGTAGGTGATTGTGGTGGAAAGCCAAAAGACGAAATCCGAAATCAAGTGTATTGTCAAGAGTGGGTGAAGTCCAAAAAGTCACAAGTCAAAAGCGGTGATCACAAAAGGCATACACAAGGTGGAACACACACGTGGGACAAAATGGGGTTAGCGCGACGGAAAATGAGCACGAACAAAAGTGGTCCTAGCGAAGACTACTAGCTCGGTGTCACGCTAACGCAAGAGAGACCGTGGCTTGGTTGCAAAATTGAGAAGCAACAAGATTTGCGCAAGACGCCTCTCTTCTCTTTTCTCTCTTTTGCTTATAAGCTTTGGACTCTTTTGTGTATAGGTGTCACTCACACTCTTTTTCTTTTTCTCTTTTTTTTTATGCTTAGAAGCTTTCTTTTTCTCACTATCTATGTAAGTATGTCACACTTCTTTTGCCTATCTTTTCACACGAGCTTGCTTCGTAGCTTTGCTCAACACACGCACACCCTCACGGTCGGGACGCTTGCGCAATGCCGCAACACTAGAAAGCCACTCTCGATAGGAAAGGTACGCAAAGGAAGCTTAGGCTACAAGTTAGGTGCAAGTTATACCACGTGATGACGGTGGCCGACGAGCTTTGAACTTGCTATGGTGGAAGGTGTCAAATGAACCGCTTGGATCCTCGGGGTGCCGTCGTCGTAGATGATGTTGCGGAAGCTTTATGGTAGCTGAAATGGCACACACTACGAAGTCCAAACACAAGGGGTTAGTGCCAAAACGAAAAACGAAGTTAGCTCTGAAAATTTCGGCGGGCGGAAGTTCCGGTCTGAGGCGGAACTTCCGGTCCCGAGGCGGAACTTCCGGTCCTCGGGGCGGAACTTCCGGTCCCGGGCGGAACTTCCGGTCTGCGGGGCGGAACTTCCGGTCGCAATCAGATCTGCGGGCTGTTCTTCGATTTGGGCGGAAATCCGGGCCGAAAATCTTCGAATTCGCGGAAAATTTGGCACTAGAAGCTGTGGGAAGGTGGGGGAATTGTAGATCAACACCAAAGACAAGTTTCTATTGGACCAAAACCACTCAAAACTCAACCAAATCACAGATCGGTCCAAAGGCAAATTAGGGCTATTTTTTGGGGAATTTTTTGGAAAATTTTTAGAGACGAAATTGGATGGGTGGGGGGTCAAATTCGCGGAAACCAAAGGCTGCTGATACCATATGTTAAGGTCTAAGACCCCGTGTGTGGCCCGATCTTGCGAATGACCCAAGAATCAAAGGGGGAAAGAGAGGGAGAGGTGGAAGAACACGAAGAACGCGAAGAACACAACGCACACCAACCCGATACAATCGATACTTACCCTCGTGGCTCGATGGACCACGCCAATAGAATCACCACGGGAGAGACTCGAGGTAGAATCCCGGAGTGAGAGATCGGTGTTGAGGATGGAGGTAGGTGAGGGAGAGAGAGTGGGCTACACTAGAATCTCACTCACATAGATCCAATCATCCAACATGGGGTGCCTTGATACAAAGGGGATGAAACCCTAGGGAGACAAAGCTCAAAGTCATGTTTAAGCCTAAATCTTGTCTAATCTCAGATCTGAGCCAACTAGCCTATTTATAGGTGGGGGGGCGAAGGGATAAGTTACACGCTGAAAAGTGCTGTTGTGCTGAAGTTCGGTAGGGCGGAAGTTCCGGCCGTCTTGGGCGGAAGTTCTGGTCCCCGGGCGGAAGTTCCGGTCCTGGGGGGCGGAAGTTCCGGCCGGGCCGGAAGTTCCGGCCAAGTTCCGGCCAAGTTCCGGAAATGGCCAATTTCCTTGCAGTAACATCCAGGGGCGTTTCGGCGTAATTTCGGAACTTGGGCGGAACTTGGGCGGAAGTTCCGAGTGGGCGGAAGTTCCGGTCCCTCGGGGCGGAAGTTCCGGCCTGATCCATTTCTCTGGGCGCTGGAAGGCATCTTGGCGGCATCTGGGCGGAAGTTCCGGTCCTTGGGGGCGGAAATTCCGGTCCTTGGGGGCGGAAGTTCCGGCCATCCGGGGCGGAAGTTCTGGCCTGGAGCGTCCAGCTCCTCTTTCTCCTTCTCTTCCATGCTTCCGTGACATCGGCCTTGCGTCCTCGGGTCTCCATGGCATCCTCTCTTGGCGATGAAGTATATGATGCGGTGTAGACCGAAGGTCGGGCTGCATCATGCACCATGGGAGTTCCTTCTCTCTTGGTCCTTGTCGAAGTCGGCACCTATAGACATCAAGATGATAGGCATGAGGTAGCATACCATTCAAGTTGGTGTTGAGTTCGACCATAGAGAGGAAGGAGTTCACCTTGACATATATGGCGGGGGTTTGTGTTGTTGGTCCACTTGGGGGACTCCTTGGCCATGGTGTAGCGTCGACGATAGGCGGGGATGCACTTGTCGGTCTTGAAGCGGAGGTGTCCAAAAGCCACCCCGCATCACAATGAATCAAGGGGGAAAGAGGGGGATAGGCGGAAGAACACTAAGAACACGAAGAACACACGAAGAACCACGCACACCAACCCGATACAATCGATGCTTACCCTCACGGCTCGATGGACCGTGCCAATAGAATCCGCCCGGAAGAGACTCGAGGTAGATTCCGAGAGGAGAGACCGGTGGGGAGGACGAATCAAGGAGTGAGAGAGAGAGTGCAAGCACTAGAATCTCTTACTACCAAATCCATACATCCACAAGGGTTGCCTTGATTACAGAGGGATGATACCCAAGGGAGACTAAGCTCAAAGTTAGGTTTGAGTTCTAAACAAGTCTCAACGATGAGGAGGGGTCCCAGCTACTTAAATAGGCAAGCACAGCCGGCAAGGGCGAACAGTGCGCGAATGGATAAGTCAAGGCAGTTTGGTGGGGTCATCCCGTCGGCTCCGGGGGGGCGTCCGGTCAGACCGGACCTGGGACCGGGCTGTCCGGTCAGGGGTCCGGTCTGACCGGGCCTGTGACCGGGCTGTCCGGTCATGGGTCCGGTCGACCGGCCGCTAACCGGGATTCTGCGAAGAGTCCGGTCCTGGGTCCGGTCGTCGTCCGGTACGAGGGAGTTGGCCCGGTTTGCACCCGGTTGACCGGGCCTGTGGCCGGGGCGTCCGGTCGTGGGTCCGGTCTGACCGGGCTCTGGACCGGCCAGCGTCCTTCTCTTCCTTGGCGCTCTTCGGGCGACATCGGCTTCGGCTTCATGTTCATCTCCAGGTTCCTCTGCTCCTCTCCTTCCCTTGACCATGATGTCTCGTCCTCTCCGGGGTCTTGGTGCGCTTTGTACCTAATGACACATAGCACGTCGGCATGAGGTAGCAATCCATCCAAAGGGGTATCAAGGTCAAGGGTGGTGAGGAGCGAGTTCACCTTGTCATGTATCGCTTTGGTTCGAGCCCTTGTCATTGGTCCGCTTGGTGAGGAGGTGTCCGAAGGCCACCCCGCATCAATTTCGCTCAAAACAAATTGGTTTTTCTTGGTTTTGTGGTTTCCGCCAACGGGATTGAAGTTGATTCTTCTAAAGTTGAGGCCATCCACAATTGGCCCACTCCCACAAATGTTGGTCAAGTTCGAAGCTTCCATGGACTCGCCGGATTTTACCGCCGCTTTGTGAAAGATTTTAGCACCATCGCTTGCCCTTTAAACGAGCTTACAAAAAAGAATGTTCCGTTTGTTTGGGGCAAAGCACAACAAAAAGCTTTTGATGAATTGAAAAAGAGACTCACCGAGGCACCACTACTTGTTCTTCCCGATTTTGCTAAGACATTTGAGATAGAATGTGACGCGAGTGGCCTTGGAATAGGTGGTGTCCTCATGCAAAATGGAAAACCCGTGGCATATTATAGTGAGAAGTTGGACGGCGCACGCCTCAACTATCCTATATATGACAAGGAACTTTACGCTTTGGTTCGTGTTCTTCAAGTTTGGCAACACTATCTTTGGCCAAGAGAGTTCATTATTCACTCCGACCATGAATCTTTGAAGTATTTGAAAAGTCAACACACTTTGAACAAAAGACATGCAAAATGGGTTGAGTTCATTGAGTCCTTTCCATATGTAATCAAATACAAGAAGGGCAAGGACAATGTCGTTGCGGATGCCCTTTCCCGCAAGCTCACCCTTTTACTCACTCGTTTGGATTTCCATGTGTTGGGTCTTGATGAAATCAAAGAACAATATGCCTCCGATACCTTCTTTGGCCCAATTTTTGCGAAGTGTTCCATTGAAAAGGGCATCGATGATTTCTATTTGCACCAAGGATTCTTGTTTAAGGGCAACAAACTTTGTGTTCCAATGTCCTCGCTTCGCCTTTTGCTCTTACAAGAATCGCATGGTGGTGGTCTCATGGGTCACTTTGGACGTGACAAGACACTCTCTATGGTCTCCACCCATTACTATTGGCCACGAATGAAGCGCGATGTGGAGCGCCTATGCAACCGTTGCACGACATGTTTACAAGCTAAGTCCACCTCCAACTCTTATGGTCTTTATACACCGTTGCCTACTCCTTATGCTCCTTGGTCCGATATAAGCATGGACTTTGTACTAGGATTACCTCGAACTAAATATGGTCATGATTCCATCTTTGTGGTAGTGGATAGATTCTCAAAAATGGCTCATTTTATACCATGTTCCCGAACGGATGATGCTTCACACATTGCCTCCTTGTTTTTTAGGGAAATTGTGAGACTCCACGGTGTACCAAGAAGCATTGTCTCCGACCGAGATGTCAAGTTCATGAGTTATCTTTGGAAGACACTAATGGCCAAGTTCAATGTCAAGCTTTTGTTCTCATCATCCTCGCACCCCCAAACCGATGGGCAAACCGAAGTGGTGAACCGAAGCCTCTCCACACTACTACGAGTCCTTGTCAAGAAGAATTTGAAAGCATGGGAAGATTGCATCCCACATGCGGAGTTTGCCTACAACCGCGCCAAGCACTCCACAACAATGAGAAGCCCATTCATGGTCGTCTACGGGTTTGAACCACCTACGGCGATCGACCTCCTTCCTCTTCCGCTACATGAGCAAGTGAACATGGACATCGATAAGCGAGCACAATACATGAAGAAACTCCATGAAGACACAAGGGCAACGATCGAGCAACAAGTTCTCCGTCAAGCCACAAGACTAAACTTGAAGAAAAAAGCACGGATCTTCAATGAAGGCGACCTAGTGTGGATACACCTTCGCAAGGACCGCTTCCCTCAAGAAAGAAACTCCAAGCTCAAGCCCCGAGGTGATGGCCCCTTCAAGGTCCTCAAGCGCATCAACGACAACGCCTACGTTGTCGACATACCAACATCCAAGTACTTGGTGAGCAACACGTTCAATGTGACCGACCTCTCACCACACCATGGAGATGAGGAGAACATCGAGTCGAGGACGACTCTTTCCCAAGGGGGGGAGATGATGCAGCCCCACCCAAGGTCGACACTACATCAAGACCGACAAGCCCTCCTCGTGGTCCAATGACACGAGCTCGAGCCCAAGCACTACGCCAAGAGGTGAATTCGCTCCTCTCCACCTATGACTTTGACACCCCCTTGGATGGCTTGCTACTTCATGCAAATACCCTATGTTCAATCAGGTACATCGACCAAGACACAAGCCATGGAGACCAAGACGTTGGAGAGAGAGCTGGAAACGATGAAGACGGAGCTACAGCGCACAGGCCGGAACTTCCGCCCCCCAGGACCGGAACTTCCGGCCAGATTCCTCCAAGATGCCCCCAAGATGCCCTCCAGCGCGCAGGAAAAAGCATCGGACCGGAACTTCCGCCCCGAGGGACCGGAACTTCCGCCCGGTCGGAACTTCCGCCCAAGTTCCGCCCAAGCTCCGAAAGTCCACGAAAAGGCCCCTGGACGTTACTGCAAGGAAATGGACGACTTTCGGAACTTGGCCGGAACTTGGCCGGAACTTCCGGCCTGGCCGGAACTTCCGGCCCGCAGGACCGGAACTTCCGCCCCTGACCGGAACTTCCGCCCAAGATGGCCGGAACTTCCGCCACCGCGAACTTCAGCACAACAGCACTTTTCAGCATGTAACTTAACTCTTCGCCCCCACCTATAAATAGCCTAGTTGGCTCAGATCTGAGATTAGACTTGATTTGAAAGAAAACCTGAGCTTAGCTCACCCTTGTGGGAACCTTACCTAGATCTTGTAGTCCATAACGGGTCTCCCATGTAGTGGTGGAGGGGCCAAGTCTCGGTCGAAGAAGAACAAGGGGAAAAACAACTTGCAAAAGGAAAGCTTGTGGATGCCAATTTGGTGACCGGCGAACAAGAGGCTCTCAATCAAATACGAAGCATCAAGTCGTTTCTCCAAAAGGCATTGGGCAAAAATGGTGATCCAAAGAGTGTCGATGTATCCAAAATGTGGTAGGACAAAAATTTGTGCAAGTAAAAGTTTGCTTTGTAAGGTGTCAAAAATGTTGTGTGTAGCATTGTCCCACACAAATGGAACAATCAAAAGGCAAGTATCGGCGGCAAAATTTGGGGCAAAATTGTTATGTGCAATGACAAAGCTATGGAGACTTCTAGCTTGGGAAAGTATGCTTGGCGTGAGCCGAGTATGGGTATCCTCAAGTGTCAAAGAATCCATTGCAATTGCCAAAGATGATATGTGAAATCCAAAGGAGAGCAACTTTTGGTGTGACATGTGGCACAAGGTGCATAATGTGTCTCTCACATGTATGACATGATCCTTGAGATTCTCGGAGTGTATGATGATATCATCAATACATACAACAACCATTGTGCCAACAAGATGTTTCAAGATATGTTGCGTAAGAAGCAAAAGAGGTGACGAGGAATTGGACCAAACCGGAAGCTCGACAAGAAGCGTCGGAAACACATGAGGGTTAAGGTTTGTGGGAACATACCCTTTGGTGTGAGTCCCGTGGGTTAGGTCCTTGATGGGGTAGCTCTCAATTGCGCGTTTCGTGAGCTCATGCTCCGTAGCGGTGGAAGTGGTCGTCCGTGTACCTACACATGGAAGAAACAAGACAAAAAGCGTGTGTGCATGGTAGATGAATACATCATCCATCATGATGTTCCATGTCTTGTGCACATCACCATTAGTGTCAATAAATATAGTATGAAATGCATGGCGATGGTGCATATGGCAAGAAGGTGCATTCATGGCATGTGGTAACTCATGATCATCAAAAATAGAGAAGGCTATGGGGGCCATCTCATGGACAATGAAATAAGCATTCTTGCATACCAAGCATAAGAAAGAGCAATTGTTTGCAATCTTGGATGCAAGGATCATGGAATGGTGTAAGCATTTTGGGCAAAGCATGCGGAAGCTAATGTCATTATTGTCAACAAGACATGTCAAAGTGCAAGTAGTCATCAAGGGAGTCACAACACAAGCATGAGCATAATCATTATCATTGCAAGCAAGCGGAGCAAATATGAAACTTTCATAGCATGGCATGTTCATGGTATCACAATCAATCAACTCCACATGATCAACAATGTTAGGAAGCAAAGCATCACATGGGAATATGAAAGAATCAAGTGACGTAGCAAATGTGTCATCAAGATCATGCATGCGCTCATAAGTCATCATGTCCACTAATGGGATCATGGCATCATCAACACCTATGTTGTTACCTTTGTAGGCCGACTCATGTGAAGTAGGTGTTGTGGAAGTAGGAGGATCCATGTGGTCGACATGTCCATCTTGGAGCAAGCATGGTGAGGTATCATCCTCTTCATGCACCATGTACATCTTCTCCATGAGCGGGAACTCGTCCTCCGTGGAACCTAGTGCAACATAAGAAGACACAAACGAGGGAGAGGTTAATGTGTTAGCAAATGCGATGTCCTCCATGGACCTATCATCGACCTCTCTCAACTCACTTTGTGTATCACTCATGTCCTCCAAATGGAAGCACTCAAACTCACATATGGGGTGGAAGTCACTCAACTCACTATCACTCTCGCTTAAGTGGGCTAAGTGGCTCTCATGCTCACATGGGATTGCTACCAACTCATCAATCAAGCATGTAGGAGTAGGTTTGACTTGCTCATCTCCATGCGCCTCCTTTGTTGAAGGGAACATCCCATGCTCAACCATCTCAACTCCATGCGCCTCCGTGGGTGAAGGGAGAATCCCATGCTCACCATGCTCAACTCCATCGCCTCCTAAGTCGTCCTCAAGTGGTGGCATCTTGGAGACTTGTGCATTGAGCTCGTCGAAGTAGAGCTTCTTGGCGCTTGGCGTTGTGCATTGCCATGCCACGTGACCCTTGGCCTTGCACACCTCACATAGGAGATTGGGACATTCCCGTGGAAGGTGGCCTTATTGCTTGCACTTGTAGCATCGGAGTCCATAGGCATATGACGAGGTAGGGGCCATTGTGGTGGTGGCGCAAGAGGTATGATGAGGACATCCCTACTTCACCACTACCTCCGTCATTGACGAATGAAGATGAACCTGCTGTGAAGCTCAAGTCCACTGAAGTTCGGATTGGACCAATTACAAGGGCTCGTGCGAAGCTACTTAAACAACAGGTGAACTTGTTTCTAAACGATACTTTGATTGATAAGAACTTTATACTGCCTAAGTCCTATTACTTGTGTATCATCAGGTATCAAGAGGAGACAAGCATCGCACGAGGAGGAGAGGAGCAGCTGGACGTGAAGATGGACGTGAAGCTGGACATGGAGCTGGACATGAAGATATCTCATGGACGCGCGAGGGAGGAGCGGGAGGCATGCGCGAGAGGAGAAGAAGAAGTCCAGGCCGGTCCAGAACCCGGTCAGACCGGCCCCCAGACCGGCCAGCCCGGTCCCTGGCCCAGTCAACCGGCCGCCAACCGGACGCCAACCGGACGGAGCCCCTCGTACCGGACGGAAACCGGAAACCTCGCAGATTTCCGGTTGCCGACAGTTGACCGGACCACGAGCCAGGACCGCCGGTCCACAGCCCGGTCGACGGACCCCAGACCGGACATGTCCGAGTCTGTCTCGACGGATCTATGCAGGTCGGTTTTACTTGTATCTTTCGACGAACTTCGTCCCGGACGCCTATATAAGTGCCTTGGACGACCCCCTAGCTGCTTTAGACCACGTTTAAGATAAACCCTAGTTCATAGTTGTTTGCTAAGCAAAACTATTGTTCCCCAACTCTCCAATTCGTTGCGATACGGAGTTTTATGCTGCGAAAGTTTGTGTGATCTGCTGTTCCATTGGGGATTAGAAGATTGCAATCTACCTCTTCGTGGTCGGCGGCTACGTGCGCAAGTGTGTGGAGTTGCGAATATCTTGCAGGGTTGAGATCTGTTGCATTGGCTACAGGAATCAATCGAGAGACTTCGTCGGCGTCATACAAGTTATCTACACCATATCATCGATTCCCTCCGCTGCATACTTCCATTGTGTTCATCACCACCGTAAACTTCTTGAGAAGATCGGGCCACCCCTTATCATCTTGGTATCAGATTTCAGTTTTCCTCGGTAAGCCATCCAACAATCCACCACATAGTTGAGTTGTGAGTGTTTTCCTATCTGAGAAAAAAAGCCAAAAATATTAGGGTTAGGGTTTGCCATAGCCATAGCTTGCACTAATTTCGAGTTTTAGTTGCTTTTCGTAGTTGTTTTTGCGTAACTTTATCTTTCATCTAGTATTTTAGGGTTTGAGTTTACTCTATCATCTTGTGTTACCGTATCTAGTGGTGTCAGTTTTTGTTACTCCGAGTCCACATAGCGTACAGTGTGCTTGTTCCCAACCATAGACACAGCCTATCGATATACGTGACTAGGAACTTCCCCAGAAGAGACTAGTTTTACCGCTCGGCAGGCTGCTCATTAGGTTTTTGGTGCTTTGCATATCTTGTTGGCCGTGTTATCAAGGAGTTGAGTCAGAAAATCAAAAAAAAAGAGAAAATAGAAAAGAAGCAAAAAGAGCTACATAGCTGCGTGTGTTATAAAAAGAAAAATCCAAAAAGAAAAGTGTCGTGCTAGTTGAATTCAAGTGAAGGCCTAAGTTTTCTTTACTGCACCTGTAGTTGAGCAATCTTGTGCCTGTCTCGTTGAGCTTTGCTAGCGTCTCTCTTGTGCATTGCAACCTTTTCCAACATATAGTTGCATTGCCCCATTATATCGCCTTGTGTGAGTATCTTGTGGTTGTCTACGGTCAGCGCTAGAGCTTGTTATTGGTGCAAATAGGTAGCCTACCTACAGCCCCACATATATCCTGCTTAGTCGTGTGATTTTTCTTATACCCTTGATATTCGCTTCGCTACATCCGTGCACTAGTCCGTCAATCCAAGTTGGTAAGCAATACTAATTCACTTTGGAGCGGTAAGATTCACCTTTCTTATCAGTTTTGAGTGAGTTGTGAGAGTACCACCAAAGATTTTTGTTTAGTGCACTAACCTACTAATCATGTCTTCTTCTGAGTTTGATGTGATGCAGAAAAAGCCCGACGATACACCAGTTACTTGGCGTGAATATGAGGCTCTGCGTGATCACCTCACACGTCAACTTCGTGTTAATACAGAGACATTTGATACTGAAATTCAGGGTGTCAACTTGAAGGTCGATGAGGCTACTACGGCTATTCACACCGTTCAAACATCGATGACGACTCTTCAAGCATCTATGAATACTTTGACGCAAGCTGTTCATGATATCCGTACTATGGTACAACAACAACCACAACAACCATTTGATGAAGATGGCAGTGTCAATGGTGACAATGCGGATGCTGCTGCCGCTCAAGGCATGGGACGTGGTGTTGGTCGTGGTGTTCCGCGTGGCGTCAATCGCGGTTTTGTTGAAATTGGAGCCCGCCGTGTTCCTCAACAACAAGACGATGGTTTGGGTAAGCCCAAGTTCTCAATTCCCAGATTTGAAGGAGAGTGCGATGTTGAAGAATATCTTACATGGGATCTGAAGATTGAGATATTATGCCGTATACAACCTGATTAAACAGAAGATAGGAAGATCAAACTTGCTTCCTCTGAATTTGATGGCTACGCATTGCGTTGGTGGGATGCTCTTGTTCAGGATCGAGAAGAAGATGGTGAGCTGCCTATTATCACTTGGCGTACTATGAAGGCGGCAATGAGAGCTCGTTTTGTTCCTACCAATTACTTGCGTTCTGTGTTTGATAAGTTGACCCAATTGAAGCAAGGTGTTATGACAGTTGATGCTTATTATATGGAGATGGAGATGCTTATGCAGCGTGCCCGTGTCCGTGAGTCTTTGGAGATGACACTGCAGCGTTTTCTCAATGGGCTCAAGTTTACTATCAAAGGCATTGTGCGTCATCACAAATATGCTACAATGAATGAGTTGCTACATCATGCAAGAGAAGCTGAGTCACAGTTGGCTGAAGAAGCGCAACAGAGGGGCCGTGCTACAGGCGCAGGGCGCTACACGCCTAGACCGCCACTGATGTAGCCCCGCTCACCAACGACACTACATCAAGGCCAACAAGTCCCCCAAGTGGACCAATGACACGGGCTCGAGCTAAAGCTCTACATGACAAGGTGAACTCGCTCCTCACTACCCTCGACCTTGATACCCCATTGGATGGAATGCTACCTCATGCCAAAACCCTTTGTGTTATTAGGTACGTGGAGCATCAAGACCCCGGAGAAGAGGATACGCCATGGTCGAGGGAAGGAGAGAAGCAGCTGGCCGAGAAGGACGTCGCAGCAGACCTGAAGATGGACCAGCAAGAAGGAGGAGAAGAGTGGCCGCCGAAGGACGGCCCCAGGGCCGGCACTGCCGGCCTCCAGGCACCGGCACTGCCGGCCGGTACACCCCGGCACTGCCGGCCCCCCACGCGGAGAAGACTACGACCGGCCCTGCCGGCCCAGGCGCAGCGGCACTGCCGGCCACACCGGTACTGCCGGCCAATCTTCACCGGCACTGCCGGCCCCACCCCTGTTGACTTAATCTCAACCGTTGATTTCGTATCTATGGACCAGGATAATTTATGTATTACCGATTTTACCCCTGTACGAATCTGGACCTATAAGTACCTCACCCCTTCCTCCAGATTAGGGTTAGACTTGTTTAGAACTCAAACCTACCTTTGAGCTTAGTCTCCCTTGGGTATCATCCCTCTGTAATCAAGGCACCTTGGTTGTTGACTTTGATCTTGTTGAGTGAGATTCTAGTACTTGTTACTCTCTCTCCCTCACCAAGCTCATCCTCTCCAATCCCAATCTCTCTCCGGGAATTCTGCCTCGTGCCTCTTCCACGGAGATTCTATTGGCGTGGTCCATCGAGCCACGGAGGTAAGCATCGGGTGTATCGGGTTGGTGTGCGTGCGTGAGTCTCGGAGTTCATCGTGTTCTTCGTCCCCCTCGCGTTTTCCCATCTCTCCCGCTTGGTTTCGACGTCAATCCGCAAGATCGGGCCACACACGGGGTCTTAGACCACATCATATGGTATCAGCAGCCTTTGGTTCCCGCGGATTTGACCCTCCACCCACCCGATTTCGTTTCTAGAAAATTTTCCCAAAAAATAGCCCTAAATTGCCTCTTGACCGATCTGTGATTTGGTTGCGTTTTGAGTGGTTTTGATCCATGGATTTCGTGCCCCTCTGGTTGATCTACGTTTTCCCCACTTTCTAGATCTCAATTCCATCGATTTTTGACGTTTTGGTCGGATTTGGCCCGCTTTTCGCGAAGAACAGTTCGAGCTGTTCATCCGGGACCGGCACTGCCGCCCCGTCCAGGCCGGCACTGCCGCCCAGGCCGGCACTGCCGCCACGTCTAGGCCGGCACTGCCGCCCAGGCCGGCACTGCCGCCACATCTAGGCCGGCACTGCCGCCAAGAGCAAGCCAAACCGCCAGCTCCATTTTCGACCACAATTTTACCCTTGTGTTTGCTAGTTCTGGTTTGAGTGCCTTTTGTGTAACACTAACCCGCAGCGACAGCAAGCGAAGACACTCCCGGCACCCCAACTTGCAAACGTACTCTTGATCCTTCCACCATATTCCAAGTTGCGTGATCATCACCGCCTACGACACATCTAGGTATAACTTGCAACTCCTCGTTCCTTTTGCGATCCAACCCTCCCGAGCATTGCTTGTTTAGTGTTGCGAGACATTGCACGTGGCCCCGCATTGTGAGGTGTGTGTGTCGTGTTGAGTAAAGCATCCAAGCAAACACTCGTGTGGCAAGATAGCAAAAGCGAGGCTAACGCTAACATAGTGCGTGCAAAAGCCCCAAAAACACAAAAAGAGTGCGAGTAGCACCATACATCCATACATCCATACGCCCATACATACAAAGGTGTCCACGTGCCACCAAAGATACAAACGAGTGCAAGTGCCACCATACACGGAAGAAAAAGCTTTTAAGCAAAGAGAGATACGAGAAGAGAGGCCGCGTGTGAATCTTGGTGTCTCTTCGTTGCAACCAAAGCTTTGGCTCTCCTTGTGTTAGTGTGACACCGGGCACCACCTTGTTGGTTGGTTTTTGTGTTTTTCCGCCCATTCCTTGGTTGCACTAACCCCATTTATCTCGTGTGTGCGTTCCACATCTTTTCCGTGTTTCGTGATCACCATTTGGACATTTAATTTTTGGACCTTACCCACTTTTAACAACATACTCGATCTTGGATTTGTCTTTTGGCTTTCCACAACACTCGCCTAACACCATATTTGCTAGCTTTTGCGTGTGGTTTCGCGTGTGTTCCCGATACACTTGATCTTGCTTTCGGCTTGGTGGATTGCCTCAATACCATCTTACCTTGGTAAGAGTGCGAGGTAGTCTCCTTCCACTAACATACACAACATAGTTCTTGTCTTGCTATCATGGATAGGAACGGAGAGGAAACAAGGGATGGAGAAGTCCTCAGGAACACCGAGAGGTTGGCTACTCAACACAACCTATGGACTCAACGCCAAGAGTTCAAGGAGCAACTATCACTCTTCGAGACCCGCATCGACGAACAATATGAAGAAGTGGCTCACAACTTCTCCACGGTGAACCAAGACTTGGCTCTCCTCCGTGAAGCTACGGACAACTTGAATGGCCAAATGGCGGCCAATGATGCGAACATGGAGCGACGCATGGATAACCTCGAGCGCGCCATCACCAACTTGGGTCGTCATCGCCGACACCGCTCTACTTCATCATCATCAAGCTCGTCACAAGATTACTATTCTCATGGCCACCGTTCGTCATCAAGCTCCTCCTCAAGGCATGAAGACCGTCCTCGTCCTCATCGACCACATGTTCGTCAAGAAGACTCTCGCTCTAACTCAAGGAGAGGTGAATTCCATCGCCATGCTGCTGCTCGTCCTCATGAACGACCTCCACAAGAACAAGTTCCTCACCAAGATCGTCATCAAGCGGCTCGCCATGCCCACCATGGGCGTGACGACCAACCCCACGACAACGTCTTCCACAACATGGCGCCACATGGTGATGCTCCCGCCCAAGGTCGTCAAGAGCAACCAAGGCGTGATCTCCGCAATCATCCTCGCCATGACCAACGTGGAAGAGGAGACCCACAACATGATCAAGACGAGAGGGCCATCCTTGGACATCGCCAACAACCTCGCCAAGACCCTCAACAACATCCTCCACGTGAACCAAGTGAAGCAAGTGTTCAACTCAACCGCCAACCCAATGCTATGGTTGGACGTGAAAGAC
This sequence comes from Lolium perenne, assembly GCF_019359855.2. Taxonomy (NCBI): domain Eukaryota; kingdom Viridiplantae; phylum Streptophyta; class Magnoliopsida; order Poales; family Poaceae; genus Lolium; species Lolium perenne. The sequence goes on along the minus strand of NC_067248.2, from coordinate 98,480,342 downwards.
CCCCTCTACCACCTCAAGCCGCAAGAGATGAAGGCAACCGTCCTCGCCGCCGCAACTTGGAAGATGAAGAGAATATGTATGGCAAACTCAAGTTCAACATGCCCAAGTTCAAGGGTGAAGACGACGCCGAGGCCTACCTCTCATGGGCACTCAAGGTGGACAAGATCTTCCGCATCCACAACTACTCCGGAGCCAAGAAAGTGGCCATGGCATCGCTTGAGTTTGAAGACTACGCCAACACTTGGTGGGAGCAAGTCCTCACTCTAAGGGAAGAAAAGGGTGAACCTCCAATTGACACTTGGGAAGAGATGAAGGAAGAGATGCCTGCTCGCTTTGTACCAACCCACTATGAGACCGACCTCTTTAACAAGCTCCAAAAGTTGAAGCAAGGCACCAAGACCGTTGAGGAATTCTTCAAGGAGATGGAGTTGACTATGATGCGAGCTAACATACAAGAATCCGAGCAACAAACCATCGCTCGTTTCTTCAATGGCCTCAACTATCCCATCAAGCGAATTGTGGAGTTCCAACCTTATTCCAACATGGTTGAGTTGGTGCACCAAGCCTCCAAGGCCGAGCGCCAAGTGAATGAGGACCTCAAGTACTCCAAGTCCAAGTCGTACTTAAGCCTCCAAGTACGCGACAACAACACCTCCTTCAACAAGTGTCAAGCCTACCGCATCCTCTACGACATCCAAGCAACCGACTATCCAAAGTCGCATGAAGCAAACGGTATCCTCCACCGCCTCCTCAAAGGCCTCTACGGGACCCTCCAATGTCACTTGTTTCAAGTGTGGTACTCAAGGCCACAAATCCTTTGAGTGCAAGAACACCAAGGTCATGATCACTATGGAGAATGGTGACATAGAGACTCTAAGTGAAGGTGAATATGAAGCCCTAGTGCAAGCCGCCGTTGCTAATGAGGAAGACTATGATGAAGAAAGTGGAGAAGACCCTCTCTTATGCACACATGATCCAAGCCCTTCTCTTGTGGTCACTCGAGTGCTCACCACTCAACCCCAAGCTATGGAAGACCAAAGATGCAACATCTTCCAAACGCGTGCCGGCATTGGTGGCAAGTCAATCAAGGTCATCATCGACGGTGGGAGTTGCCACAACTTGGCAAGCACCGAGCTATGTGAGAAGCTCAACCTCACGCTTCGCAAGCATCCTCATCCATACCATGTCCAATGGTTGAGTGACAAGGGCAATGTCAAGATTCAACACACCGTCACCGTCAACTTCAAGATAGGCCCCTATGAAGACATCGTCGAGTGTGACGTGGTGCCTATGACCGTGTGCCACATGTTGCTTGGCCGCCCATGGCAATTTGACAAGAAGGCCATACATGATGGTTACTCCAATGCATACACCTTCAAGGTCAAGGACAAGAAATTCGAGCTTTGCCCAATGACTCCTAGCCAAATCATCGCCGACAATGCGAAGGCTTTAGCGAGGGCACAACACCACATCCACCATAGTGAGTTGAGAGGAGAGGGAGCTACCCACCAAAAAGAGAGTGAGCACCACCACCCACATATGAGTGAGAGAAAGAGTGTCCTCCTAGCCACCAAAAGCGAGTGGAGAGAAGTGAAAGACAACCCATCCACCACCATACACTACGTGCTCATTTGCAAGGGCCTCTCGTCGGAGACTAATGACTTAACCAACATTCCTTCGTCTTTGTTGTCTCTTTTGAAGGAGTTCCAAGACGTCTTCCCCGACGAGCTACCCCATGGACTACCACCGCTTCGGGGCATCGAGCATCGCATCGACCTCATACCCGGCGCTCCCCTACCAAACCGCGCCGCCTACCGCACCAACCCCGAAGATACCAAGGAGATACAACGACAAATACAAGACCTCCTCGCTAAAGGGTATGTCCGAGAAAGCCTTAGCCCTTGTGCCGTTCCCGTCATTCTTGTGCCTAAACCGGATGAGACGCAACGGATGTGTATGGATTGCCGCCCTATCAATGCCATTACCGTCCGTTATCGACATCCCATTCCGCGTTTAGATGACATGCTTGATGAATTGAGTGGTGCCACCATTTTCTCTAAGATTGATTTGCGTAGTGGCTACCACCAAATTCGCATGGCAATTGGTGATGAATGGAAGACGGCATTCAAGACCAAGCTTGGTCTCTATGAATGGCTCGTCATGCCGTTTGGTCTTTCCAATGCTCCTTCCACTTTCATGCGTCTTATGAATCACATTTTGCGACCTCTCATTGGCAAGAGCGTGGTTGTTTACTTTGATGATATCCTCATCTATAGCAAAAATCTCGAGGACCATGTTCAACATGTGAGAGAAGTCTTATGCATCTTGCGCCAAGAGAAGCTCTTTGCCAATCTTCCAAAATGCCATTTCGCTCAAAACAAATTGGTTTTTCTTGGTTTTGTGGTTTCCGCCAACGGGATTGAAGTTGATTCTTCCAAAGTTGAGGCCATACACAATTGGCCCACTCCCACAAATGTTGGTCAAGTTCGAAGCTTCCATGGTCTTGCCGGATTTTACCGCCGCTTTGTGAAAGATTTCAGCACCATTGCTTGCCCTTTAAACGAGCTTACAAAAAAGAATGTTCCGTTCGTTTGGGGCAAAGCACAACAAAAAGCTTTTGATGAATTGAAAAAGAGACTCACCGAGGCACCACTACTTGCTCTTCCCGATTTTGCCAAAACATTTGAGATAGAATGCGATGCGAGTGGCCTTGGAATCGGTGGTGTTCTCATGCAAAATGGAAAACCCGTGGCATACTATAGCGAGAAGTTGGATGGCGCACGCCTCAACTATCCTATATATGACAAGGAGGTTTATGCTTTGGTTCGTGTTCTTGAAGTTTGGCAACACTACCTTTGGCCAAAAGAGTTTGTTATCCATTCGGATCATGAGTCCTTGAAGTATTTGAAAAGTCAACACAATTTGAACAAGAGACATGCTAAGTGGGTTGAGTTCATAGAGTCCTTCCCTTATGTAATCAAATACAAAAAGGGCAAGGAAAATGTGGTTGCGGATGCACTTTCCCGCAAGATTACTCTTCTACTCACCCGCTTGGAGTTTCACATTATGGGTCTTGAGGAGATCAAAGAGCTTTACCCATCCGACTCTTTCTTTGGACCAATCTTTGCCAAGTGTTCCGTTGATCGAGGTTTTGATGATTTCTATTTGCATGATGGCTACTTGTTTAAAGCTAACAAAGTTTGCATACCCGAGTCTTCTCTTCGTAAGTTGCTTTTGCAAGAGTCACATGGAGGTGGCCTCATGGGTCATTTTGGACGCGACAAGACTCTTTCGATGCTATCCACACACTATTATTGGCCACGCATGAAGCGAGACGTGGAGCGCCTTTGCAACCGTTGCACCACTTGTTTACAAGCTAAGTCAACATCCAATCCCCATGGTCTTTACATACCTTTACCCATTCCATATGCACCTTGGTCGGATATAAGCATGGACTTTGTGTTAGGCTTACCAAGAACAAAGCATGGGCATGATTCAATCTTTGTGGTAGTGGATAGGTTCTCAAAAATGGCACATTTTATACCATTTCATAAGAGCGATGATGCTTCACACATTGCTTCATTGTTTTTCAGGGAAGTGGTTCGCCTACATGGGATACCGGCAAGCCTTGTGTCGGATCGAGACGTCAAGTTCATGAGTTATCTATGGAAGTCGCTCATGGCCAAGTTTGGAGTCAAGCTCTTGTTCTCATCATCCTCGCACCCTCAAACCGATGGACAAACCGAAGTGGTCAATCGAAGCCTCTCCACACTCCTCCGCACACTTGTGAAGAAAAACTTGAAGTCATGGGAAGATTGCCTCCCCCACGCGGAGTTCGCCTACAATCGAGCCACGCACAAGACAACATCACGGAGCCCCTTTATGGTTGTCTACGGCTTCGAACCACCCACGGCACTCGACATACTACCACTCCCACTTCATGAGAGAACGAACATGGACTTCGACAAGCGCACCACCGCCATGAAGAAACTACATGAAGAAACAAGAGCAACAATACAAGAACATGTGCTTCGTCAAGCTACACGCCTCAACGCCAAGAAGAAGGAACGCATCTTTGAAGAAGGTGACCTCGTTTGGATCCACCTCCGGAAGGAAAGATTCCCTCATGAACGCAACTCCAAGCTCAAGCCAAGGGGCGATGGCCCATTCAAGGTCCTCAAGCGCATCAACAACAATGCATACGTCATCGACATTCCGACCTCCAACTACTTGGTGAGCAACACGTTCAATGTCTCCGACTTGTCACCCTATCATGGAGATGAGGAAGACCACGAGTCGAGGACGACTCTTTTCCAAGGGGGGGGAGATGATGTAGCCCCGCTCACCAACGACACTACATCAAGGCCAACAAGTCCCCCAAGTGGACCAATGACACGGGCTCGAGCTAAAGCTCTACATGACAAGGTGAACTCGCTCCTCACTACCCTCGACCTTGATACCCCATTGGATGGAATGCTACCTCATGCCGAAACCCTTTGTGTTATTAGGTACGTGGAGCATCAAGACCCCGGAGAAGAGGATACGCCATGGTCGAGGGAAGGAGAGAAGCAGCTGGCCGAGAAGGACGTCGCAGCAGACCTGAAGATGGACCAGCAAGAAGGAGGAGAAGAGTGGCCGCCGAAGGACGCCCCCAGGGCCGGCACTGCCGTCCTCCAGGCACCGGCACTGCCGGCCTGTGCACCCCGGCACTGCCGGCCGGTACACCCCGGCACTGCCGGCCCCCCACGCGGAGAAGACTACGACCGGCACTGCCGGCCCAGGCGCAGCGGCACTGCCGGCCACACCGGTACTGCCGTCCAATCTTCACCGGCACTGCCGGCCCCACCCCTGTTGACTTAATCTCAACCGTTGATTTCGTATCTATGGACCAGGATAATTTATGTATTACCGATTTTACCCCTGTACGAATCTGGACCTATAAGTACCTCACCCCTTCCTCCAGATTAGGGTTAGACTTGTTTAGAACTCAAACCTACCTTTGAGCTTAGTCTCCCTTGGGTATCATCCCTCTGTAATCAAGGCACCTTGGTTGTTGACTTTGATCTTGTTGAGTGAGATTCTAGTACTTGTTACTCTCTCTCCCTCACCAACCTCATCCTCTCCAATCCCAATCTCTCTCCGGGAATTCTGCCTCGTGCCTCTTCCACGGAGATTCTATTGGCGTGGTCCATCGAGCCACGGAGGTAAGCATCGGGTGTATCGGGTTGGTGTGCGTGCGTGAGTCTCGGAGTTCATCGTGTTCTTCGTCCCCCTCGCGTTTTCCCATCTCTCCCGCTTGGTTTCGACGTCAATCCGCAAGATCGGGCCACACACGGGGTCTTAGACTACATCAGCCACCCTCCACGGCGCCATCTACGCGTCCCACAGATGTTCCTTCTTCGTCTAGCAAGCCGGTCTCCAATGTGTCTCACACAAAGAAGCCCGTCCCTGCAGCAAGTGGAACTGGTTCTAGTATGTCTACAGCGCGCAACCGTGATATGCTTTGTCATACATGTGGTGGCAAGGGTCACTTCAAGAAGGATTGTCCTAACCGCAAAGTTATGATCATTAATGAGGACAATGAATATGAAACTGGAGAGGATGCTGATCCGGATGCTCCGGAAGATGATGATTATGACAGCGATAGTTTTGATGCTTATCCTTCAGAGGCTCAAACTATAGTTGTTTCACAGCGTGTTCTCAATGTGCAGCCTAGTGCATCTACGCAGCGCTGCAATTTGTTCCAAACAAAGGCACTTGTTGGTCCTGATAAAGCTTGCAAGGTTTTAGCAAGCAAAGAGTTATGTGCCAAGCTGAAACTGAAGTATCTACCGCACCCACATCCATATTATATTCAGTGGTTGAGCAATAATGGTGAGATGAAGGTGAGCCACATGGTGCGTGTTGATTTTGAGATTGGACCGTATAAGGATTCCATTGACTTTGATGTGGTTCCTATGACGGTTTGTCATCTATTGTTGGGCCGGCCATGGCTCTATGACCGTTCTGTGCAACACAATGGCCGAGCCAATACATATCACTTGGAGTTCAAGGGCAAGAAAATCAACTTACAGCCTATGTCACCACAGCAAATTGTCAATGAGTCTCGTCAGAAGATTGAAGTAAACTTGGAGGATGCATCCATAGATAGGCGAGAGAATTGTAATGCCGTGAGTGATATAACGAAAAGTGAGAGAGTGAATTCCTTAGTCTCATTAGCCACCAAACAAGACATGAGAGAATTTTGTGAGGATCCTACAGCCATGCCTATTGTGCTCATGTACAAGGGTACGGTTTTGGTTTCTAACGACATGACCCCTCTTCCTCTTGGTGTTTCTAATGTTTTGAAGGAATTCAGTGACGTGTTTCCGGAAGAGGTACCCGCAGGACTTCCACCATTGCGCGGTATTGAGCATCAAATTGACTTGATCCCCGGAGCATCGCTGCCCAATAGGGCGCCATATAGAACGAATCCCGAAGAGACGAAGGAGATACAGAAGCAAGTACAAGCGCTACTCGACAAAGGTTATATCCGCATAAGCCTTAGTCCTTGTGCTGTTCCTGTTATTCTTGTTCCTAAGAAAGATGGTACATGGCGTATGTGCGTAGATTGTAGAGCGATAAACAACATTACTATTCGATATCGTCATCCTATTCCCCGTTTAGAGGATATGCTAGATGAATTGAGTGGTGCTGCTGTTTTCACTAAAATTGATTTGCGTAGTGGTTATCATCAAATTAGGATGAAAGAAGGGGATGAGTGGAAAACCGCCTTTAAAACAAAATTTGGTTTATATGAGTGGTTAGTAATGCCTTTTGGTTTAACTAATGCACCTAGCACTTTCATGAGACTGATGAACCATGTTTTGCGTGATTTTATTGGCAAGTTTGTGGTTGTGTATTTTGATGACATATTAATCTACAGCCGCAATGAATCTGATCATATTATACATATTCGACATGTTTTGCAAGTGTTGCGTGATAGTAAACTCTATGGTAATCTTGAGAAGTGCACATTTTGCAAAGATAAGGTCATATTTCTGGGTTATGTTGTCTCTAAGCATGGAGTAGAAGTAGATGTGCCTAAAATTGAAGCTATTCAAAATTGGCCTACTCCCATGAATGTGAGTCAAGTTAGAAGTTTTCATGGTCTAGCTGGGTTTTATCGCCGTTTTGTGCCCAATTTTTCTACTATTGCTGCACCTTTGAATGAATTGACTAAAAAGGGTGTTGCTTTTGAGTGGGGCGTTGCCCAAGATCATGCTTTTGATGAACTGAAACGATTGTTAACTTCTGCACCGTTGCTTGCACTTCCTGATTTCAATAAGCAATTTGAGATTGAATGTGATGCTAGTGGTATTGGAATTGGTGGTGTGTTGATGCAAGAGGGTCGCCCAATTGCATATTTTTCTGAGAAATTATCTGGTGCTAAGTTGAACTATCCAATATATGATAAAGAATTGTATGCTTTAATTCGAGTTCTTGAGGTTTGGCAACATTACTTGTGGCCAAAAGAATTTATCATACATTCTGATCATGAAGCTTTGAAATATCTGAAAGCACAATCTACTTTGCATAGGCGTCTTGCTAAGTGGGTTGAGTTCATTGAGTCTTTTCCGTACATTATTAAGCATAAGAAGGGAAAAGATAATATTGTTGCTGATGCTCTATCTAGGAAAACTATGTTGTTAACTCATCTTGATGTTAAAATTCCTGGATTAGAGGTGTTATGTGATTTATATGCGACTGATCATGATTTTGCTGAACCGTACCGCTTGTGTGTTATTGGTAAAGCATGGGAAAAATATCACATACACGATGGGTTCTTGTTTAGAGCTAACAAACTATGTGTTCCAGAATCGTCTGTGCGTTTGCTCTTATTGCAGGAATCTCATCTTGGAGGTTTAATGGGTCACTTTGGGCGTGAGAAGACGCTACTCATGCTCGCTGATCACTTCTATTGGCCAAAGATGAGGCGGGACGTGGACAGGTATGTGAAGAGGTGCATTACTTGCAACAAGTCCAAGTCCAAGCTGAAGCCTCACGGTTTGTATACTCCTTTACCGGCACCTACTACACCATGGGAAGATATTAGTATGGATTTTGTGTTGGGTTTGCCGCGTACTAAGAGAGGCCATGATTCCATATTTGTGGTGGTGGATAGGTTTTCTAAGATGTCACACTTTATTGCCTGCCACAAGAGCGACGATGCGTCGCATATTGCTAACCTGTTTTTCAGGGAGATTGTACGTCTACATGGAGTCCCGAAGACTATTGTTTCTGATCGTGACGTGAAGTTTATGAGCTACTTCTGGAAGACGCTTTGGAGAAAGCTGGGGACAAAGCTACTATTCAGTACTACTTGTCATCCCCAAACTGATGGTCAAACTGAGGTGGTGAATCGAACCTTGTCACAACTGTTGAGATCCATGATCAAGAAGAACCTGAAGGAGTGGGAAGAGTGTTTGCCGCATGTGGAGTTTGCTTACAACAGGGCGGTACACTCTACCACGGAGCTGTGTCCTTTTGAGGTGGTGTATGGTTTCAAACCCATTACTCCACTTGATTTGTTGCCTTTGCCCATACATGAGAGAGTCAATATGGAGGCATCCAAGAGGGCACATTTTGTGAAGAAAATCCATGTGAAGACTAAAGAGTTGATCGAGAAGAAAGGCAAGAGCAATGCTGCACGGAAGAACAAGAAGCGCAAGGAGATGTTGTTCAAGCCTGGTGATTTGGTCTGGGTACATTTTCGCAAGGATAGGTTCCCAACGCTGAGGAAGTCTAAGTTGAAGCCACGGGGTGCTGGTCCTTACAAAGTGCTTGTCAAGATCAATGACAATGCATACTCGATAGATCTTCCAGAGGATGAGTTTGGTGTCAGTAATTCTTTCAATGTTGCTGATTTGACACCATATGACGGAGAAGACCTTGGAGCGTCGAGGTCGACGCCTTTTGAAGGGGGGGGGGAGATGATGAGGACATCCTGATGAGGTCTAAGACCCCGTGTGTGGCCCGATCTTGCGGATTGACTTCGAAACCAAGCGGGAGAGATGGGAAAACGCGAAGGGGACGAAGAACGCGATGAACTCCGAGACTCACGCACGCACACCAACCCGATACACCCGATGCTTACCTCCGTGGCTCGATGGACCACGCCAATAGAATCTCCGTGGAAGAGGCACGAGGCAGAATTCCCGGAGAGAGATTGGGATTGGAGAGGATGAGCTTGGGGAGGGAGAGAGAGTAACAAGTACTAGAATCTCACTCCACAAGTTCAAAGTCAACAACCAAGGTGCCTTGATTACAGAGGGATGATACCCAAGGGAGACTAAGCTCAAAGGTAGGTTTGAGTTCTAAACAAGTCTAAAGAGTAAAGGAGGGGTCCCAGCTACTTAAATAGGCAAGCACAGCCAGCAAGGGCGAACAGGTACGCGAATGGATAAGTCAAAGCAGTTTGGTGGGGTATTCCCGTCGGATCCGGTTGGGCGTCCGGTCAGACCGGGCCTGGGACCGGGCTGTCCGGTCAGGGGTCCGGTCTGACCGGGTGATGTGGTCTAAGACCCCGTGTGTGGCCCGATCTTGCGGATTGACTTCGAAACCAAGTGGGAGAGATGGGAAAACGCGAGGGGGACGAAGAACACGATGAACTCCGAGACTCACGCACGCACACCAACCCGATACACCCGATGCTTACCTCCGTGGCTCGATGGACCACGCCAATAGAATCTCCGTGGAAGAGGCACGAGGCAGAATTCCCGGAGAGAGATTGGGATTGGAGAGGATGAACTTGGGGAGGGAGAGAGAGTAACAAGTACTAGAATCTCACTCCACAAATTCAAAGTCAACAACCAAGGTGCCTTGATTACAGAGGGATGATACCCAAGGGAGACTAAGCTCAAAGTTAGGTTTGAGTTCTAAACAAGTCTAATCTCAGATCTGAGCCAACTAGGCTATTTATAGTCGGGTGGGCGAATAGGTAAGTTACACGCTGAAAAGTAGTGCTGTGCTGAAATCGCGGTGGCGGAAGTTCCGGCCGACTTGGGCGGAAGTTCGGTCGAAGCGGAAGTTCCGGCCCTGGAAGGCGGAAGTTCCGGCCCGGCCGGAAGTTCGAGCCAAGTTCCGGTCAAGTTCGAAATTAGCCCATTTCCTTGCGGTAACATCCAGGGCGTTTTGACGGACTTTCGGAACTTGGGCGGAACTGAGCGGAAGTTCCGGGAAGGCGGAAGTTCCGGTCCCTCGGGGCGGAAGTTCCGGCTGGCTCCACTTCTCACAGGCGCTGAACGGTATCTCGGGCAGCATCGGGCGGAAGTTCCGGTCTGGAGGGCGGAAGTTCCGGTCTGAGGCGGAAGTTCCGGCCCTGGAGGGCGGAAGTTCCGGCCTGCGCGCTGGAGCTCCATCTTCATCATTTCCAGCTCTCTCTCCATTGGCTTGGACTCCATGGCTTGTGTCTTGACCGATGTACCTGATTGAACATAGTGTATTTGCATGAAGTAGCAATCCATCCAAGGGGGTGTCAAAGGTAGAGGTAGAGAGGAGCGAATTCACCTTATCATGTAGAGCTTTAACTCGAGCCCTTGTCATTGGTCCACTTGGGGGACTTGTCGGTCTTGGTGAGGAGGTGTCCGAAGGCCACCCCGCATCACCGGGCCTGTGACCGGGCTGTCCGGTCCTGGGTCCGGTCGACCGGTCGCCAACCGGGATTCTGCGAAGAATCCGGTCCTGGGTCCGGTCGTCGTCCGGTACGAGGGAGCTGGCCCAGTTTGCGTCCGGTTGACCGGGTCTCTGACCGGGGCGTCCGGTCGTGGGGCCGGTCTGACCGGGTCATGGACCGGCCGGCGTCCTCTTCTTCCTTGGCGCTCTTCGGGCGACGTCGGCTTCGGCTCCACGTTCATCTCCAGGTTCTGCTGCTCCTCTCCTTCCCTTGACCATGACGTCTCATCCTCTCCGGGGCCTTGGTGCTCCATGTACCTAATCACACAAAGTGTCTCGGCATGAGGTAGCATTCCATCCAATGGGGTATCTAGGTCGAGGGTAGTGAGGAGCGAGTTCACCTTGTCATGTATTGCTTTGGCTCGAGCCCGAGTCATGGGTCCACTTGGGGGACTTGTTGGTCTTGGTGAGGAGGTGTCCGAAGGCCACCCCGCATCATCTCCCCCCCCTTGGGAGAGAGTCGTCCTCGACTCTTGTTCCTCCTCATCTCCATGATAGGGTGAAAGATCCGAGACGTTGAAGGTGTTGCTCACCAAGTACTTTGATGTTGGTATGTCGATGACGTAGGCGTTGTTGTTGATGCGCTTGAGGACCTTGAAAGGCCCATCTCCTCTTGGCTTGAGCTTGGAGTTGCGTTCTTGCGGGAACCTTTCTTTCCTTAGGTGGATCCACACGAGGTCTCCTTCTTCAAACACGCGTTCCTTTTTTCTTGGCGTTGAGGCGGTTGGCTTGGCGAAGTACATGCTCTTGTATGGTTGCTCTTGTCTCTTCATGTAGTTTCTTCATGGCGGTGGTGCGCTCGTCGAAGTCCATGTTCGTTCTTTCATGAAGAGGTAGTGGAAGGATGTCGAGTGCCGTTGGAGGTTCGAATCCGTAGACGACCATGAAGGGACTCCTTGCGGTTGTGGAGTGCTTGGCTCGGTTGTAGGCGAACTCCGCGTGGGGTAGGCAATCTTCCCATGACTTCAAATTTGTCTTCACAAGTGTGCGGAGGAGTGTGGAGAGGCTTCGATTGACCACTTCGGTTTGTCCATCGGTTTGAGGGTGCGAGGATGATGAGAACAAGAGCTTCACTCCAAACTTCGCCATGAGCGACTTCCATAGGTAACTCATGAACTTGACGTCTCGATCCGACACAATGCTTGCCGGTATCCCATGTAGGCGAACCACTTCCCTGAAAAACAACGAAGCAATGTGTGAAGCATCATCGCTCTTATGACATGGTATGAAATGTGCCATTTTAGAGAACCTATCCACTACCACAAATATTGAGTCATGACCATGTTTGGTGCGTGGTAAGCCAAGTACAAAGTCCATGCTTATGTCCGACCAAGGTGCATATGGAATGGGTAAAGGCATGTAAATACCATAGGGATTGGAAGTAGACTTAGCTTGTAAGCATGTTGTACACCGGCGGCAAAGGCGTTCCACGTCGCTGTACATTCTTGGCCAATAGTAGTGGGTTGATAGCATGGCATATGTCTTCTCTCGTCCAAAGTGACCCATGAGACCACCTCCATGTGACTCTTGCAAAAGCAACTTACGAAGAGAAGACTCGGGAATGCAAATCTTGTTAGCTTTAAACAAGTAGCCATCATGCAAATAGAAATCATCAAATCCATGGTCAACGGAACACTTGGCAAAGATTGGACCAAAGAAAGCGTCGGAAGGGTAAAGTTCCTTGATCTCCTCAAGACCCAAAATGTGGAACTCCAAGCGGGTGAGTAGAAGAGTAATCTTGCGGGAAAGTGCATCCGCAACCACATTTTCCTTGCCCTTTTTGTATTTGATTACATAAGGGAAGGACTCTATGAACTCAACCCACTTAGCATGTCGCTTGTTCAAATTGTGTTGACTTTTCAAATATTTCACGGACTCATGATCCGAGTGGATGACAAACTCTTTTGGCCAAAGGTAATGTTGCCAAACTTCAAGAACACGAACCAAAGCATAAAGCTCCTTGTCATATATAGGATAGTTGAGGCGTGCGCCATCCAACTTCTCGCTATAGTATGCCACGGGTTTTCCATTTTGCATGAGGACACCACCGATTCCAAGTCCACTCGCATCGCATTCGATCTCAAATGTTTTGGAAAAGTCGGGAAGAGCAAGCAATGGTGCCTCGGTGAGTCTCTTTTTCAATTCATCAAAAGCTTTTTGTTGTGCTTTGCCCCAAACGAACGGAACATTCTTTTTTGTAAGTTCGTTTAAAGGGCAAGCAATGGTGCTGAAATCTTTCACAAAACGGCGGTAAAATCCGGCAAGTCCATGGAAGCTTCTCACTTGACCAACATTTGTGGGAGTGGGCCAATTGTGGATGGCCTCAACTTTGGAAGAATCAACTTCAATCCCGTTGGCGGAAACCACAAAACCAAGAAAAACCAATTTGTTTTGAGCGAAATGGCATTTAGGGAGGTTGGCAAAAAGCTTCTCGTGGCGCAAGATGCATAAGACTTCTCTCACATGTTGAACATGGTCCTCGAGATTTTTGCTATAGATGAGAATGTCATCAAAGTACACAACCACACTCTTGCCAATGAGAGGTCGCAAGATGTGATTCATAAGACGCATGAAAGTGGAAGGAGCGTTGGAAAGACCAAACGGCATGACAAGCCATTCATAGAGACCAAGCTTGGTCTTGAATGCCGTCTTCCATTCATCACCAATTGCCATGCGAATTTGGTGGTAGCCACTACGCAAATCAATCTTAGAGAAAATCGTGGCACCACTCAATTCATCCAACATATCATCTAAACGCGGAATGGGATGTCGATAACGGACGGTAATGGCATTGATAGGGCGGCAATCCATACACATCCGTTGCGTCTCATCCGGTTTAGGCACAAGAATGACGGGAACGGCACAAGGGCTAAGGCTTTCACGGACATACCCTTTAGCGAGGAGGTCTTGAATTTGGCGTTGGATCTCCTTGGTGTCCTCGGGGTTGGTGCGGTAGGCGGCGCGGTTTGGTAGTGGAGCGCCGGGTATGAGGTCGATGCGATGCTCGATGCCCCGAAGCGGTGGTAGTCCATGTGGTAGCTCGTCGGGGAAGACGTCTTGGAACTCCTTCAAAAGAGACAACAAAGACGAAGGAATGTTGGTTAAGTCATTAGTCTCCGCCGAGAGGCCCTTGCAAATGAGCACGTAGTGTATGGTGGTGGATGGGTTGTCTTTCACTTCTCTCCACTCGCTTTTGGTGGTTAGGAGGACACTCTTTCTCTCACTCATATGTGGGTGGTGGCGCTCACTCTCTTTTTGGTGGGTCGCTCCCTCTCCTCTCAACTCACTATGGTGGATGTGGTGTTGTGCCCTCGCTAAAGCCTTCGCATTGTCGGCGATGATTTGGCTAGGAGTCATTGGGCGAAGCTCGAACTTCTTGTCCTTGACCTTGAAGGTGTATGCATTGGAGAAACCATCATGTATGGCCTTCTTGTCAAATTGCCATGGGCGGCCAAGCAACATGTGGCACACGGTCATAGGCACCACGTCACACTCGACGGTGTCTTCATAGGGTCCTATCTTGAAGTTGACGGTGACGGTGTGTTGAATCTTGACATTGCCCTTGTCACTCAACCATTGGACATGGTAGGGATGATGATGCTTGCGAAGCGTGAGGTTGAGCTTCTCACATAGCTCGGTGCTTGCCAAGTTGTGGCAACTCCCACCATCGATGATGACCTTGATAGACTTGCCACCAATGCCGGCACGCGTTTGGAAGATGTTGCATCTTTGATCTTCCATAGCTTGGGGTTGAGTGGTGAGCACTCGAGTGACCACAAGAGAAGGGCTTGGATCATGTGTGCATAAGAGAGGGTCTTCTCCACTTTCTTCATCATAGTCTTCCTCATTAGCAACCGCGGCTTGCACTAGGGCTTCATATTCACCTTCACTTAGCGTCTCTATATCACCATTCTCCATAGTGATCATGACCTTGGTGTTCTTGCACTCAAAGGATTTGTGGCCTTGAGTACCACACTTGAAGCAAGTGACATTGGAGGGTCCCGTAGAGGCCTTAGAGGAGGCGGTGGAGGATACCGTTTGCTTCATGCGACTTTGTATGGAAGGTTGCTTGGAAGGTGTAGAGGATGCGGATGGCTTGGCACTTGTTGTAGGAGTTGATGTATTAAGCTTGGAGGCGAAGTATTGCTTGGACTTGGAGTACTTGATGTCCTCATTCACTTGACGCTCGGCCTTGGAAGCTTGGTGAACCAACTCAACCATGTTGGAGTATTGTTATAACTCCACAATCTTCTTGATAGGGTAGTTGAGGCCATTGAAGAACCTAGCGATGGTTTGGTTCTCGGACTCTTGGATGTTTGCTCTCATCATGGTTAACTCCATCTCCTTGAAGAATTCCTCAACGGTCTTGGTGCCTTGCTTCAACTTTTGTAGCTTGTTGAAGAGATCGGTCTTGTAGTGTGTAGGGACAAAGCGGGCTTGCATTTCCTCCTTCATGTCTTCCCAAATATCAATGGGAGGATCACCCCTTTCTTCCCTAAGAGTGACAACTTGTTCCCACCAAGTGTTGGCATAATCTTCAAACTCGAGCGAGGCCATGGCTACTTTCTTGGCACCGGAGTAGTTATGGATGCGGAAGATCTTGTCAACCTTGAGTGCCCATGAAAGGTAGGCCTCGGCGTCTTCTTCACCCTTGAATTTGGGCATGTTGAACTTAAGCTTTCCATACATATTCTCTTCATCTTCCATGTTGCGGCGGCGAGGACGGATGCCTTCATCTCTTGCGACTTGAGGTGGTGGAGGAGGTCTTCCACGACCAACCATAGCATTGGGTTGGCGTTGTAGGTGAACACTAGCTTCACTTGGCTCATGTTGAGGATGTTGTTGCGGGTCTTGGCGAGGTTGTTGGCGTTGCCCAATTATGGCCCTCTCATCTTGATCATGTTGTGGTTGCCCTCGGCCCCTTTGGTCATGGCGAGGATGATTCCGGAGATCACGCCTTGGTTGCTCTTGACGACCTTGTGCGGGTGCATGTGGCGCCATGTTGTGGAGGACGTTGTCTTGAGGATGGTCGTCATACCCATGGTGGGCATGGCGAGCCGCTTGATGACGATCTTGGTGAGGAGCTTGTTCTTGTGGAGGTCGTTCATGAGGACGAGCATGGCGATGGAATTCACCTCTCCTTGAGTTAGAGCGAGAGTCTTCTTGACGAGCATGTGGTCGATGAGGACGAGGATGGTCTTCATGCCTTGAGGAGGAGCTTGATGACGAACGGTGGCCATGAGAATAGTAATCTTGTGACGAGCTTGATGATGATGAAGTAGAGCGGTGTCGGCGATGACGACCCAAGTTGGTGATGGCGCGCTCGAGGTTATCCATGCGTCGCTCCATGTTCGCATCATTGGCCGCCATTTGGCCATTCAAGTTGTCCGTAGCTTCACGGAGGAGAGCCAAGTCTTGGTTCACCGTGGAGAAGTTGTGAGCCACTTCTTCATATTGTTCATCGATGCGAGTCTCGAAGAGTGATAGTTGCTCCTTGAACTCTTGGCGTTGAATCCATAGGTTGTGTTGAGTCGCCAACCTCTCGGTGTTCCGAAGGACTTCTCCATCCCTTGTTTCATCTCCACTCCTATCCATGATGGAAGAACAAGAACTATGTTGTATGTGTTAGTGGAAGGAGACTACCTCGCACTCTTACCAAGGTAAGATAGTATTGAGGCAATCAACCAAGCCGAAAGTAAGATCAAGTGTATCGGGGACACACGCAAATGGCAATTACAATGGATTCTTTGACACTTGAGGATACCCATAATAGGCTCACGCCAACCATACTTCCCCAAGCTAGAAGTCTCCATAGCTTTGCCATTGCACATAACAATTTTGCCCCAAATTTTGACGCCGATACTTGCCTTTTGATTGTTCCATTTGTGTGGGACAATGCTACACACAACATTTTTGACACCTTCCAAAGCAAACTTTTACTTGCACAAATTTTTGGCCTACCACATTTTGGATACATCGAAACTCTTTTGATCACCACTTTTGCAAAATGCCTCTTGGAGAAACAACTTGATGCTTCGTATTTGATTGAGCGCATAATACAAGTTCGTTCAAGATCGAACCCGGCTCTAATACCTTTCCCATGCTTTGCATTGAACATGCCGAACAATTTCTCTTTCTTATGGTTCTTTGGCAAGCATGATGATGTGATTCTTACCATTGGTGTTGCCTCAAACAAGTTGAACAATTCCTCTTTCATTTGGTTTGTTGGCACACACGGTTGTACAAATGTCTTCTTGATGAACTTTTTGGATGATATGTTTTGTGTTGCAACAAACATGAGGACCAATTTCTCTTTCCAATGGTTTGTGTGCACACGTGTTGTTGATACTTTGGACACTTCCCCTTATGTGTTCTGGCCAAATTCTCCTCTAATTGATTCAAGGATGTTGAACAATTTCTCTTTCCGATGCCTTGAGTGCAATAATGCACATGAGTTCCTACATGAGATGGACATCATAGTCATCTCACAATTTGGAGTTTTTGTGTTTCCACATTTGGAAGATGTTCATATGGAGTTATTACACATTGACCTTGCACATGCATTATTCTTGATAAATTTGTGTTGTGCTAACGGTGTTGTGAACATGAAAGGACATGTCATTGATGATGTGCTCCAATATCACACATAAACATATTTTGCTTGGTCTTTGTTGTGTGACGGTACAAGTGACTTGTGGATGAGCGTCAACGAATGGGTTCAACCCCACACCTCTACTACACAAGACCTCTCCATGAGAGCACACCGATATCACGATAAGGTGACCTCCTTCTACATAAGGCCCCTTGTTAAAACCGTTCAACATTGGCTATGCTTTGAGTGTTCTATTGCTTCTCTTGTGCTATTGATAGGGCTCTTGACAAGTGACGGGACATTCAAGCGTGGTTGTCATCTACCTCCTATACAAGTTTGTGAAGAGCTATCGTCGAGGATGACTCTTTTTCAAGTGGGGGGAGATGATACGGGGCGACCTTCGGTCTTCACCGCATCATGTGCTTCATCGCCAAGACGGCACACCAAGGTCAATCTTCTCCTTTACACGTGCCTCGAATCGCCCATTTGGGACGATATACTACTTCATACTCCGTCATGTCTTGATGATAGGAACTCGACGACAAGTACGGAGGGAAGAGAGGATGCCATGGAGACCCGAGGACGCAAGGCCGATGTCACGGAAGCATGGAAGAGAAGGAGAAAGAGGAGTTGGACGCTCCAGGCCGGAACTTCCGCCCCTGATGGCCGGAACTTCCACCCCACCGGAACTTCCGCCCCCAACGACCGGAACTTCCACCAGATGCCGCCAAGATGCCTTCCAGCGCCCAGAGAAATGGAGCAGGCCGGAACTTCCGCCCCGAGGGACCGGAACTTCCGCCCTCTCGGAACTTCCGCCCAAGTTCCGCCCAAGTTCCGAAATTACGCCAAAACGCCCCTGGATGTTACTGCAAGGAAATGGGCCATATTCGGAACTAGGCCGGAACTTGGCCGGAACTTCCGGCCGGACCGGAACTTCCGGCCCCCAAGACCGGAACTTCCGCCCCTGACCGGAACTTCCGCCCAAGACGGCCGGAACTTCCGCCCTACCGAACTTCAGCACAACAACACTTTTCAGCGTGTAACTTATCCCTTCGCCCCCACCTATAAATAGGCTAGTTGGCTCAGATCTGAGATTAGACTTGATGTGAAATTAAACCTGAGCATGGCTCACCCTTGTGGGAACGCTACCTAGATCTATGATCTTGTATCCCCACCCGGGCTCCTTATCAACTCGTGAAGATCTCTTTGGCGACTTCTACCGTTTGTTTGATCTTTTGCTTGCACTTCTACCTATTTGGTCTTTTGCTTGCACTTCTATCAAACCTTCCGGTCTTTTCGCCCTTCTAGATCTCCCGAGCTTTGATTTGTCGATCTCTTTGCGGGACTTCTACCGGAAGGTCTTTTCCTGCAATCTCTATCGAGTTGGTGTTTCGAGCCAACGAGGGAAAACTCGAATTGTGTGCGTGTGTGTGTTGTATCCCCGCGATTCCCCCACGTGTTCATCGCGTTCATCCACCCACCCCCACGAATCCCTTCAAATCCGTGAAGATCGGGCACATCCCTGGGCTTAGCCCTTATCATATGGTATCAAGAGCTCCTTGGTTGCCACGGATTGGACCCCCACACCCACCAATTCCACCAATTTCGCCCAAACAATTTTCCAAAAAAAATTCCCAAAAAATAGCCCCAAATTGGCCTTGGTTGGATCTCGCGATTTGTTGAGTTTTTGGTGGTTTTGGTCCAATAGAAACTTGTCTTTGGTGTTGATCTGCAATTTCCCCACCTTCCCACCGCTCTTAGTGCCAAATTTTCCACGAATTCGAAGATTTTCGGCACGGATTTCCGCCCAAATCGAAGAACAGCCCGCAGATCTGATTGCGACCGGAAGTTCCGCCCGGAAGGACCGGAAGTTCCGCCCGGGGACCGGAAGTTCCGCCCGGGGACCGGAAGTTCCGCCCCTCAGGACCGGAAGTTCCGCCTGGCCGAAATATTGACAGCATTCTTCGTTTTTCGGTTTGGCACTAACCCCTTGTGTTTGGACTTCGTTGTGTGTGCCATTTCAGCTACCACTAAGCTTCCGCAACATCAACTACGACGACGGCACCCCGAGGATCCAAGCGGTTCATTTGACACCTTCCACCATAGCAAGTTCAACATCGTCAGCCACCGTCATCAAGTGGTATAACTTGCCCCCTAACTTGTAGCCTTAGCTTCCTTTGCGTACCTTTCCTATCGAGAGTGGCTTTCTAGTGTTGCGAAGCATTGCGCAAGCGTCCCGACCGTGAGGGTGTGCGTGTGTTGAGCAAAGCTACGAAGCAAGCTCGTGTGAAAAGATAGGCAAAAGAAGTGTGACATACTTACATAGATAGTGAGAAAAAGAAAGCTTCTAAGCATACAAAAAAAAAGAAAAAAAAAGAAAAAGAAAAAGAGTGTGAGTGACACCTATACACAAAAGAGTCCAAAGCTTCTAAGCAAAAGAGAGAAAAGAGAAGAGAGGCGTCTTGCGCAAATCTAGTTGCTTCTCAATTTTGCAACCAAGCCACGGTCTCTCTTGCGTTAGCGTGACACCGAGCTAGTAGTCTTCGTTAGGACCATTTTTGTTCGTGCTCATTTTCCGTCGCGCTAACCCCATTTTGTCCCACGCGTGTGTTCCACCTTGTGTATGCCTTTTGTGATCACCGCCTTTGACTTGTGACTTTTGGATCTTACCCACTTTTGACAATAGACTTTTCGTTTGGTTCTTCCATTTGGCTTTCCACATCCATACCTAACACCATATAGAGTTTTTGTTTTGTGTGTGTGCATACATATCGGTTGTTCCTCGACTTGAAACACTTTTTCGATTTTGGTTTGCAAGTTTTGACACTTTTGGTAGTTTTCCTTCCACCATATATACACCAATCCTAGAGACTAACATGGATAGTGAGGATGAGCCTACGGAGGACGACATGGAGTACGATGAGGGTGATAGCTCCGCAAGCACCGCGGATATGGAGGACCATGTGGAGCTCGACACCGACAATGGCTCCGCAAGCATTGGCGACATGACCGACATCGAGCATCTCTACACCGACCATGACTCGCCAAGCATGGACAACATGGTGGACCACCACTCCGAGCTTGACGACAACATCGACGACATGGTGGAGCACTACCTCGACTACGACTACGACACCATGATGGAGCACCGCACCGAGCACTACCTCGACTACGACTACGACACCATGATGGAGCACCGCACCGAGCACTACCTCGACTACGACTACGACACCATGATGGAGCACCGCACCGAGCACTACCTCGACTATGACATTGACACCATGGTGGAACCGAGCTTCGACACCACCTTGCACAAGAATGGTGCCTACAAGTTCCCCACCTTGGCCAATGGACCTACTTATGACGGTTGCGGACCTTCAAGACGGCGCCACCATGAGAGTGCTTCCGCACATGATCCTCTACATCGAGCTCGTCCTTTGGAACAACAAGAGCGTCCCCGCCATGATCGCCATCGACACTCTCCTCCGAGCTCAAGAAGGCGACACAAGCAAGTTGCCAAGCTACATGAACCATCATCTAGGCATGTTGAGGATCGTCATCGACACTCGTCACCTCAAGACCGTCGTCGACCATCACCACCTCGTGATCGCCATCGACATGCGTCACCACATGATCATCGCCGACACAAGTCACCTCATGTTCGCCATCGACCAACACCTCCCAAGGATCTTCGACGACACCCCCCAAGACATGGTGATGATGCAAGAAGACGAGAACCTCAACATGAAGCGGCCAAGGCTACAAAGAACAACAACACCAACCATATGGTGTCTACAAAGCCTAGCGCCACCACCACAATGGCATCTCCAAGACCGCCTACACATGAGAAGATCTCCAATGGTGCGAGACAAGATACTACATCAACAAGGAAGATGGTGCCAAGCGCAAAGAAAGCGGAACCACATCTTATGGTGCTTCCCCCTACTACCGCCACCTCCACGATGGCGCCTACAAGAAGCTCAAGCCCCAAGATGAAGACCACGGAGTCTACACTTCAAGATGACGGACGATCTACCCGTCATTATGCCAACATGACAATGCGTTGTTCACCAAGATCAAGTAGCTCCCAATGCTTTCGTTGCAAACAAGACGGTCATCTTTGGGAATGCCCCAATCTCCATTGTGATGTGTGCACATCCAACAAGCACATGACATGGAAATGCAACACACCGCAAGCCCACAAGCTCTACTTCGCCCAATTGGATGCCGAAATCGCCAACAAGACACTTCAAGATACCATATGATAAGGGCTAAGCCCAGGGATGTGCCCGATCTTCACGGATTTGAAGGGATACGTGGGGGTAGGTGGATGAACGCGATGAACACGTGGGGGAAACGCGGGGATACAACACACATAATTTATGCTTGTTATGCAAGCACACAATTTGTGGTATCAGAGCTCCTTGGTTGGCTCGTGATATGCAAGCATAAGATTCTGATACCCGTATCAAGGGTATCAGAGCCCTTAGCCCGTCATTATGCCAACATGACAATGCGTTGTCCACCAAGATCAAGTAGCTCCCAATGCTTTCGTTGCAAACAAGACGGTCATCTTTGGGAATGCCCCAATCTCCATTGTGATGTGTGCACATCCAACAAGCACATGACATGGGAATGCAACACACCGCAAGCCCACAAGCTCTACTTCGCCCAATTGGATGCCGAAATCGCCAACAAGACACTTCAAGATACCATTGTCTTCAAAGAATGGTGCAAGGAAATGGCCAAGAGGACGACTATGAAGCACACACTTCAAGATGACGCACGAGAAGGCCAAGTCAAGGGTGACGTTGATTCGAGCCTAGCTCTCAACAACACCATAGCACCATCAAATGGTGTCAACATGGGAGGCGATGGAGTTGAGAATGGTGAGCATGGGATGATCCCTTCACCAATGGAGGCGAATGGAGTTGAGATGGTTGAGCATGGGAAGTTCCCTTCAACCACGGAGGCGCATGGAGATGAGCAAGTCGAACCTACTCCTACATGCTTGATTGATGAGTTGGTACCAACCCCATGTGAGCATGAGAGCCACTTAGCCCACTTGAGCGAGAGTGATAGTGAGTTGAGTGACTTCCACCCCATATGTGAGTTTGAGTGCTTCCATTTGGAGGACATGATTGATACACAAAGTGAGTTGAGAGAGGTAGATGATAGGTCCATGGAGGACATCGCATTTGCTAACACATTAACCTCTCCCTCGTTTGTGTCTTCTTATGTTGCAATAGGTTCCATGGAGGACGAGTTCCCGATCATGGAGAAGATGTACATGGTGCATGAAGATGATGATATCACACCATGCTTACAAGAAGTCAAAGATGTCGACCACATCGATCCTACCACTTCCACAACACCTACCTCAAATGATTCGGACTACAAAGGTACCTATATGGGTGTTGATGTTGCCATGATCCCACTAGTGGATATTATGACTTATGAGTGCATGCATGATCTTGAGGATACAATTGCTATGCCACATGCTTCGTTCATTCCTCCATGTGATGCTTTACTTGATAACATTGTTGATCATGTGGGTATGCATTCTTGTGACAATATGATCATGCCATGCTATGAGTGTTTCAATATAAATCCCATTGCATGCAACTTGTTGAACAATTTGTCTTTCCCATGTGATGCTTTGCTTGATAACATTGTTGATCATGTGGAATCACTTGCTTGTGAGAATATGGTCATGCCATGCTATGAGAGTTTCACTTTCTCTCCTATTGCTTGCAATATGTCGAACAATTGCTCTTTACCATGTATTGCTTGCAATGAAAATGATGATGCTAATGCTTGTGTTGTGACACCCTTGATGAACACTTGCTCTTTCCATAGGGTTGTCGACAACAATGATAATATGTTAAACATGCTTTGCCCAAAGTGTTTACACTATTCCATGTTCCTTGCATCCAAGATTGTGAATAATGACTCTTTCTTATGCTTGGTATGCAAGAATGCTTATTTCATTGTCCATGAGATGGCCCCCATAGCCTTCTCAATTTTTGATGATCCTAAGTTACCACATGCCATGAATGCACCATCACCATGCATTTCATACTATCTTGCTTGACACTAATGGTGATGTGCACAAGACATGGAACATCATGATGGATGATGTATTCATCTACCATGCACACACGCTTTTTGTTTTCTCCATTGTGTGTAGAGGTACCCGAACGACAACGTCCACCGCCACGGAGCATGAGTTGACGACACGTGCCATCGAGAGCTACCCCACCAAGGACAACCTCCATCACCAAACCCGCGGGATTCAAACCAAAGGGTATGTTTCCCAACACCTTCGCCATCGTGTGTTTCCGACATTTCTTGTCGAGCTTCCGGTTTGGTCCAATTCCTCGTCACCTCTTTTGCTTCTTATGCAACATATCTTGAAAGATCTTGTTGGCACAATGGTTGTTGTATGTATTGATGATATCATCATACGCTCCGAGAACCTCAAGGATCATGTCATACATGTGAGAGACACATTATGCACCTTGTGCCACATGTCACACCAAAAGTTGCTCTCCTTTGGATTTCTCCTTTCATCTTTGGCAATTACAGTGGATTCTTTGACACTTGAGGATACCCATAATAGGCTCACGCCAACCATACTTACCCAAGCTAGAAGTCTCCATAGCTTTGCCATTGCACATAACAATTTTGCCCCAAATTTTGACGCCGATACTTGCCTTTTGATTGTTTCATTTGTGTGGGACAATGCTACACACAACATTTTTGACACCTTCCAAAGCAAGCTTTTACTTGCACAAATTTTTGTCCTACCACATTTTGGATACATCGAAACTCTTTTGATCACCACTTTTGCAAAATGCCTCTTGGAGAAACAACTTGATGCTTCGTATTTGATTGAGCGCATAATACAAGTTCGTTCAAGATCGAACCCGGCTCTAATACCTTTCCCATGCTTTGCATTGAACATGCCGAACAATTTCTCTTTCTTATGGTTCTTTGGCAAGCATGATGATGTGATTCTTACCGTTGGTGTTGCCTCAAACAAGTTGAACAATTCCTCTTTCATTTGGTTTGTTGGCACACACGGTTGTACAAATGTCTTCTTGATGAACTTTTTGGATGAATATGTTTTGTGTTGCAACAAACATGAGGACCAATTTCTCTTTCCAATGGTTTGTGTGCACACGTGTTGTTGATACTTTGGACACTTCCTGATGCGGGGTGGCTTTCGGACACCTCCACCTCAAGACCGTCAAGTGCAGCCCCGCCTAACGATGACGCTACACCATGGCCATGGAGTCCCCCCAAGTAGACCGACAACCCGAACCTACGCGATACATGACAAGGTGAACCCTTTCCTTTCGACACTCGACGTCGACAATACATTGGATGGTATACTACCTCATGGATATGTGTATGTGTCATTAGGTACGAAGGTCGACAAGGAAGGGAAGAGGAGTCCATCATGCTTAAGGGAGAAGAAGAGAAGAAGGAAGGAAGAAGAAACGAGAAGAGGAGAAGAAGGAAAGAGGAAAGAAGAGGAGAAGGAGGGAGGGCCGGAGCCTCCACCCTCCACCTGGCCGGTACCCCCTCCAGGAGAGACACACGCGGGAGGAGGCAGGACCGGTACTACCGGCCACATCTGGCCGGTACTACCGGCCTGCCCCAAGCGCCCCCAACTCCAGCCCTACGGGAAGAAAAGGCAAGAGCGGTACCTCCGGCCGTGGTACCGCTCGAGGTACCGCTCGCGCGCGAGGCTTACAGTATACTTCGCTTCAGTTTGGTGCATTTTCCGGTACCTCGACCGGTACCTCCGCCCGTGGTACCGCTCGCACGCATTTTAGCTCAGATCTGAACCGTCCATTCACCATCCAACGGTTGTAACTTAATTAGCCTTTGCCCCAAACTACCCTTGGACGAATCTGCTCCTATATGTATCTCCCGTATCCCCATTTGTTAGGTTTAGACAAGATTTAACTTAGAATAGATTTGAGCTTTGTCTCCCTAGGGTATCATCCCTCTGTAATCAAGGCCACCCTTGTTGTTGATTGGATTTGTGAGTGAGATTCTAGTGTGTGCACTCTCTCTCCCTCACCGATCTCTGTCTCCAACACCGGTCTCTCACCTCGGAATTCTACCGCGGTCTCTTCCGTGGGTGATTCTATTGGCGTGGTCCATCGAGCCACGGGGGTAAGTATCGATTGTATCGGGTTGGTGTGAGTGCGTGTGTCCTCGTGTTCCTCGCGTTCATCGTGTTCTTCGTTTCCCCTCTTTTCCCCTTTTGATTTTGGTTCGAATTCGCAAGATTGGGCCACAATCTAGGTCTTAGACCACATCATTTGCTAACACATTAACCTCTCCATCGTTTGTATCTTCTTATGTTGCACTAGGTTCCACGGAGGACGAGTTCCCGCTCATGGAGAAGATGTACATGGTGCATGAAGATGATGATATCTCACCATGCTTGCTCCAATATGGACATGTCGACCACATGGATCCTCCTACTTCCACAACACCTACTTCAAATGAGTCGGCCTCCAAAGGTAACAACATAGGTGTTGATGATGCCATGATCCCACTAGTGGACATGATGACTTATGAGTGCATGCATGATCTTGATGATACATTTGCTACATCACATGCTTCCTTCATATTCCCATGTGATGCTTTGCTTGATAACATTGTTGATCATGTGGAATTGATTGATTGTGATACCATGAACATGCCATGCTATGAGAGTTTTATATTTGCTCCGCTTGCTTGCAATGATAATGATTATGATCATGATTGTGTTGTGACACCCTTGATGAACACTTGCTCTTTCCATAGGGTTGTCGACAACAATGATAACATGTTGAACATGCTTTGCCCAAAATGTTTGCACTATTCCATGATCCTTGCATCCAAGATTGTGAACAATTGCTCTTTCTTATGCTTGGTATGCAACAATGCTTATTTCATTGTCCATGAGATGGCCCCCATAGCCTTCTCTATTTTTGATGATCATGAGTTACCACATGCCATGAATACACCTTCTTGCCATATGCACCATCGCCATGCTTTTCATACTATATTGCTTGACATTAATGGTGATGTGCACAAGACATGGAACATCATGATGGATGATGTATTCATCTACCATGCACACACGCTTTTTGTTTTCTCTTTTGTGTGTATAGGTACCCGAATGACAACTTCCACCGCTACGGAGCATGAGCTCACGAAACGCGCAATTGAGAGCTACCCCAACACGGACGAGATACATGATCCAACCCATGGGATTCAAACCAAAGGGTATGTTTCCCAATGCCTTCGCCATCGTGTGTTTCCGACATTTCTTGTCGAGCTTCCGGTGATGTGGTCTAAGACCCCGATTGTGGCCCGATCTCGCGAATGACCCAAGGAATCAAAGGGGAAAGAGGGGGAGAGGCGGAAGAACACGAAGAACGCGAAGAACACACGAAGAACCACGCACACCAACCCGATACAATCGATGCTTACCCTCACGGCTCGATGGACCGTGCCAATAGAATCCGCCCGGAAGAGACTCGAGGTAGAATTCCGAGAGGAGAGACCGGTGGGGAGGACGAATCAAGGAGTGGGAGAGAGAGTGTAAAACACTAGAATCTCACACTACCAAATCCATACATCCACAAGGGTTGCCTTGATTACAGAGGGATGATACCCAAGGGAGACTAAGCTCAAAGTTAGGTTTGAGTTCTAAACAAGTCTGAAAAGTAAAGGAGGGGGTCCAGCTACTTAAATAGGCACACACAGCCAGCAAGGGCGAACAGGTACGCGAATGGATAAGTCAAGGCAGTTTGGTGGGGTATTCCCGTCGGATCCGGTTGGGCGTCCGGTCAGACCGGGCCTGGGACCGGGCTGTCCGGTCAGGGGTCCGGTCTGACCGGGCCTGTGACCGGGCTGTCCGGTCATGGGTCTGGTCGACCGGCCGCCAACCGGGATTCTGCGAAGAGTCCGGTCCTGGGTCCGGTCGTCGTCCGGTACGAGGGAGTTGGCCCGGTTTGCGCCCGGTTGACCGGGCCTGTGGCCGGGGCGTCCGGTCGTGGGTCCGGTCTGACCGGGCTCTGGACCGGCCAGCGTCCTTCTCTTCCTTGGCGCTCTTCGGGCGACGTCGGCTTCGGCTTCATGTTCATCTCCAGGTTCCTCTGCTCCTCTCCTTCCCTTGCCCATGGTGTCTCGTCCTCTCCGGGGTCTTGGTGCGCCTTGTACCTAATGACGCATAGCACGTCGACATGAGGTAGCAATCCATCCAAAGGGGTATCAAGGTCAAGGGTGGTGAGGAGCGAGTTCACCTTGTCATGTATCGCTTTGGCTCGAGCCCTTGTCATTGGTCCGCTTGGGGGACTTGTTGGTCTTGGTGAGGAGGTGTCCGAAGGCCACCCCGCATCATCTCCCCCCCCCTTGGGAGAGAGTCGTCCTCGACTCTTGTTCCTCCTCATCTCCATGATAGGGTGAGAGATCCGAGATGTTGAAAGTGTTGCTCACCAAGTACTTGGATGTTGGTATGTCGATGACGTAGGCGTTGTTGTTGATGCGCTTGAGGACCTTGAAAGGCCCATCTCCTCTTGGCTTGAGCTTGGAGTTGCTTTCTTGCGGGAACCTTTCTTTCCTTAGGTGGATCCAAACGAGGTCTCCTTCTTCAAACACGCGTTCCTTTTTCTTGGCGTTGAGGCGGTTAGCTTGGCGAAGTACATGCTCTTGTATGGTTGCTCTTGTCTCTTCATGTAGTTTCTTCATGGCGGTGGTGCGCTCGTCGAAGTCCATGTTCGTTCTTTCATGAAGAGGTAGTGGGAGGATGTCGAGTGCCGTTGGAGGTTCGAATCCGTAGACGACCATGAAGGGACTCCTTGCGGTTGTGGAGTGCTTGGCTCGATTGTAGGCGAACTCCGCGTGGGGTAGGCAATCTTCCCATGACTTCAAATTTGTCTTCACAAGTGTGCGGAGGAGTGTGGAGAGGCTTCGATTGACCACTTCGGTTTGTCCATCGGTTTGCGGGTGCGATGACGATGAGAACAAGAGCTTCACTCCAAACTTCGCCATGAGCGACTTCCATAGGTAACTCATGAACTTGACGTCTCGATCCGACACAATGCTTGCCGGTATTCCGTGTAGGCGAACCACTTCCCTGAAAAACAACGAAGCAATGTGTGAAGCATCATCGCTCTTATGACATGGTATGAAATGAGCCATTTTAGAGAACCTATCCACTACCACAAATATTGAGTCATGACCATGTTTGGTGCGTGGTAAGCCAAGTACAAAATCCATGCTTATGTCCGACCAAGGTGCATATGGAATGGGTAAAGGCATGTAAAGACCATAGGGATTGGAAGTAGACTTAGCTTGTAAGCATGTTGTACACCGGCGGCAAAGGCGTTCCACGTCGCGGTACATTCTTGGCCAATAGTAGTGGGTTGAGAGCATGGCATATGTCTTCTCTCGTCCAAAGTGACCCATGAGACCACCTCCATGTGACTCTTGCAAAAGCAACTTACGAAGAGAAGACTCGGGAATGCAAATCTTGTTAGCTTTAAACAAGTAGCCATCATGCAAATAGAAATCATCAAATCCGTGGTCAACGGAACACTTGGCAAAGATTGGGCCAAAGAAAGCGTCGGAAGGGTAAATGATGTAGCCCCGCTCACCGACGATGCTACACCAAGACCAACAAGTCCCCCAAGTGGACCGATGACACGGGCTCGCGCCAAAGCGCTACATGATAAGGTGAACTCACTCCTCACTACCCTTGATCTCGATACCCCTTTGGATGGGCTGCTACCTCAGGCCGAAATGCTTTGTGTTATCAGGTATGAACCTCGAGAGAAGGACAGCACATCAGACCCGAAGATGGACAAGGAAGAAGGAGAAGAAGAGCTGAAGGACGCCCCTGCTCACCCCGGCACTGCCGGCCTCAGGACCCCGGCACTGCCGGCCTGCTCACCCCGGCACTGCCGGCCTCCGGACACCGGCACCGCTGCCCCCTCCATTGAAGACGCCACCGGCGGCACCGCCGGCCTGGCCCCGGCGTGCATCAGCCCCACCGGCACTGCCGGCCCTTCCTCGCCGGCACTGCCGGCCTGGACCCTGTTGACTTAATCTCAACCGTCGATTTCGCATCCATGGACTAGGATAATTTATGTAATTCCGACTTTACCCCTGTACGAATCTGGGTCTATAAATATGATACGGGCATGGAGGCCTATGTGGAGCCCAGATTCAGGACTCCACCAGCTCATTTATCTTAGTTTAGGTAATGGTCATATGTGGGCCAATTAGGGTTTTTAATAAATTGAGTCAGTTTGGTTTGGGCCTGTCCAAACCAAGGTAGAGAGGCCCACTAGGGGCTGGCCGGCCACTCCATCCCTCATATAAGGTGGAGGCACGGCTAGGGTTTAGATAGATCAAGTTTAGACTAAAGATTAGGGTTTTCCCCATTGCGTGTGTTCACGTGTATCATCCCTCCGGGAGTACGGCGCTGCCGTTTATCTATTATTATCCGCTGCGAAGGTTCTTGTGTTCATCAAGGATTGTCTAGCTCTTTTGGTTTGAGGCGGTCGTTCATCGATCCGTTGCTTGCTGGATTCGTTCCCTCTTCTCCAGGCTGCGTTCATCGCGTTGTTGGGAGGATTCTCTACCCCAGGTTCTCGCTGTGAAAGATCGGGCATCAATCAAGGTGGATCGGCTTGGATCCACATGATACGGTGGATCCAAGCCGATCCACCTTGATTGATGCCCGATCTTTCACAGCGAGAACCTGGGGTAGAGAATCCTCCCAACAACGCGATGAACGCAGCCTGGAGAAGAGGGAACGAATCCAGCAAGCAACGGATCGATGAACGACCGCCTCAAACCAAAAGAGCTAGACAATCCTTGATGAACACAAGAACCTTCGCAGCGGATAATAATAGATAAACGGCAGCGCCGTACTCCCGGAGGGATGATACACGTGAACACACGCAATGGGGAAAACCCTAATCTTTAGTCTAAACTTGATCTATCTAAACCCTAGCCGTGCCTCCACCTTATATGAGGGATGGAGTGGCCGGCCAGCCCCTAGTGGGCCTCTCTACCTTGGTTTGGACAGGCCCAAACCAAACTGACTCAATTTATTAAAAACCCTAATTGGCCCACATATGACCATTACCTAAACTAAGATAAATGAGCTGGTGGAGTCCTGAATCTGGGCTCCACATAGGCCTCCATGCCCGTATCATCCTCCCCCCCTTCAAGAAGCGTTGTCCCCAACGCGTGAGGGTCTTCTGGAAAAGGTGACGTGATATGAACATGACACGTCCTCGCCGTCTTCAAGTCTTGCTTGCCTTCCACACCACATCCTCCCTCGCGGCCTGCTTGACTTGATACAGCACTTGGCGCCTCCTTTCTTCTCCATATGGGCTTGGACTTCGGCGCCAATTCCTTCTTCTTGCGAGGTTTTGATGGACCCTTGTGTCGCTGCACATGACCCTGCACAAAATGTGTAATTCCTGGGCCACATAGATGTCTCACACGTCCATCCTTGCCTCGATGCATCCGCGGTGTCACGGAAAACTGGACAGTACTCCTAGCATGGTAGTGCCGCTGCCCACTGTCTCCACTGACGCGCTCCGCCACAGCCGGTCTAGACGCCGGTTGACCGGACGGTTGACCGGCCCGTCCGGTCCTAGAGCCGGTCGGCCGGCCCTGGCACCGGGCTGAAACACCATCAGCAATGGCTTCTCTAACCTGCTCGCCTCCCACTCCTCCCACGCGCATCTGCGCCATATGCACTGAAACACCATCAGCGCACCCATCATCAGTCTGTGTACTGACATCAACACAAACTGGAACTGTAGCACATGCTGTAATATCCACATCAACAACAAGTGTAGCTTCATCCGGCTTGTCACCAACAAGAACTGGCTTGTCATCTACAGGCTTGGCTGAAACATCACCAACATCAATGCTCGGAACATCATGCACCTCTTGCTGCACTTTAGGCTTGTGCAACTTCTCTTTACGCACCACTAACTCCACATCGGACTTGATATGATCATCACCCATAGGCTTCAAAGTCCGCTGTTTGCCACCATGCATAAAAGAATATGTATTTGCTCGCCCAGCATGTGTCACATTGCGATCATACTGCCAAGGACGCCCAAGTAGCAATCCACACACCTCCAATGGCAACACATCGCAATCGATCTCATCAACATAATCATCAACTGTAAATGGCACACGCACCTTGTGAGTAATCTTCAGCATACCACAGCTATTCAACCACTCAACATGTTTAGGTTCAGGAAGACGCCATGTCGACAACCCCAATGCTGCCACCATCGCCTTGCTAATGCCATTAGTACAGCTACCACCATCAATCATCAACTTGCAAGCTTTGCCCTTTACAATGCACTGAGTCTGAAACAAACTCCACCGCTGAACCTTGTCAACTGTCTTGCAAGCATCACCCTGTACCTTCTTGAGTTGCATATTCAGCCCGCTCAATGGTACATCCTCCTCAACAGTCACAGCAGCGCTCTTGGTATCAGAGCCAGGTTTCCTCTCCTCTGAAGATTTCACCTCGACCTTAGTGACTGTTGGTAGTGGAACAATCTCCTTAATAGGAACTATGCACTTGTCCACTTTCTCTATTGCATGTACAACTCGGGATGGCTGTACACTCTCCTCCATGTATGGTACCACGAAACCACTACGAAGAAAAGTTTTGTAATCTTCCCAAGTTTCAGCAAACTCTCCTCTGTCCACCGCATCTTCCCAACAACGTTCTAATGCCTCGTCCACACGCCGTATAGCAAGGTAAAATGCATAAGAACTGTTGAACTTCCTCTTGTATGTGCGACATCGAGCAAAACCCAATTCCATGTTCCTTTCCCAATCTTCATACTCCTGAACTGTCGCAAGACGGTGTAGATACCAACGAAGACTGGACGGTGGACGCTGCTCTCCCTTCAAGCAATCCAGATAGTCATTGAACACATAACTAGACTTCTTCTTAAGAGTACACTTCATGCCCAGAACATCGCCCGGAAACTCACCAACATCAACAGCATCAATAGCCGAAAGCGTCGGAGAAAAGACCGCAGCAACACCGGTTTTCGTCGCCGAAGAAACAGACATAGCAGCAGGCTTCCCGGCCCAGGGCCCGGTTGGACCGGCCTGTGGACCGGCCTGTCCGGTCTGTGGCCCGGTTGACCGGCCGCCAACCGGATGCATCGTACCGGAACCAAATCGGACGAAATTTTGCGAACTTCCCGGTCTGCAGCCCGGTCGACCGGATTTTACGCCAGGCTGCCCGGTCACTGGCCCGGTTGGACCGGATTATACACCAGGCTGCCCGGTCACTGGCCCGGTTGGACCGGAGTTTACGCCAGGCTGCCCGGTCACTGGCCCGGTTGACCGGATTTCTGACCGGATTTTTCCTGGTCGCGAATTTCCGTCTTCTTCCCGATTCTGGTCGCGATTTTTCGCGATTTTGACCTCCGAAACAGCCATGGATGACCTCCAAACTTCACCAAACAATGCCAAACTTCCTCCAACCAACCTCCTTCGACCGAGAGCCAAACTTCTCCGATCTGAGAACCAATCTTCTCCGCAGCAAACCGATCAAAGAGATCGATCAACAACACCTCGCCGTGAGCAACCCAGAAATCTGATACCACATGATACGGTGGATCCAAGCCGATCCACCTTGATTGATGCCCGATCTTTCACAGCGAGAACCTGGGGTAGAGAATCCTCCCAACAACGCGATGAACGCAGCCTGGAGAAGAGGGAACGAATCCAGCAAGCAACGGATCGATGAACGACCGCCTCAAACCAAAAGAGCTAGACAATCCTTGATGAACACAAGAACCTTCGCAGCGGATAATAATAGATAAACGGCAGCGCCGTACTCCCGGAGGGATGATACACGTGAACACACGCAATGGGGAAAACCCTAATCTTTAGTCTAAACTTGATCTATCTAAACCCTAGCCGTGCCTCCACCTTATATGAGGGATGGAGTGGCCGGCCAGCCCCTAGTGGGCCTCTCTACCTTGGTTTGGACAGGCCCAAACCAAACTGACTCAATTTATTAAAAACCCTAATTGGCCCACATATGACCATTACCTAAACTAAGATAAATGAGCTGGTGGAGTCCTGAATCTGGGCTCCACATAGGCCTCCATGCCCGTATCAAAATACCTCACCCCTTCCTCCAGATTAGGGTTAGAGATGAACTAAGAAGAAACCTGAGCTTGGCTCCAACCCATGAGGGAAACCCTAGATCTATGATCTTGTATCGCCACCCGGGCTCCTTATCAACTCGTGAAGATCTCTTTGGCGACTTCTACCGTTTGTTTGATCTTTTGCTTGCACTTCTACCTTGATTGGTCTTTTGCTTGCACTTCCATCAAACATTCCGGTCTTTTCGCCCTTCTAGATCTCCCGAGCTTTGATTTGTCGATCTCTTTGCGGGACTTCTACCGGAAGGTCTTTTCTCGCAACCTCTATCGAGTAGGTGTATCGGGCCTACGAGAAAGAACCGGTTTGTGTGTGTGTGTGTGTTGTATCTCCACGAGTTCATCCCCGTGTTCATCGTGTTCATCGTGTTCATCCACCTCCCCCACGAAATCCACCCAAATCCGTGAAGATCGGGCACCTCCCCAGGCTTAGCCTCATCATATGGTATCAGCAGCTCTTGGGTTGCCACGGATTTGACCCCCACATCACCAATTTCGCCCAAAAAAATTTTCCAAAATTTTTTCCCAAAAAATAGCCCCAAATTGGCCTTGGATCGATCTGTCGATTTGTTGAGTTATTTGTGGTTTTGTTCCAATAGAAACTTGTCTTGGGTGTTGATCTACCTTTCCCCCAACTTTTCCCACCAGATTGTGCCAATTTTCCCACGAAATCGAAGATTTTCGGGTCAGTTTTCCGCCAAATCGACGAACAGCAGCTGAGGCCGGCACTGCCGCCCCACCATCGCCGGCACTGCCGGTCAGGCCGGCACTGCCGCCCCAACATCGCCGGCACTGCCGCTGGCCCCGAAATTTTGCACACTTTCTTCGTTTTCGTTTTGGCACTTCCCATTTGTGTTTGGTCTTCGGTTTTGAGTGCCATTGCAGCTACCACAAGCTTCCGCAACATCAACAACGACGACGGCACCCCGAAGATCCAAGCGGTTCATTTGACACCTCCACCATAGCAAGTTCAAGGTCGTCGGCCACCGTCATCAAGTGGTATAACTTGCCCCCTACCTTGTAGCCCTAGCTTCCTTTGCGTACCTTTCCTATCGAGAGTGGCTTTCTAGTGTTGCGAAGCATTGCGCAAGCGTCCCGACCGTGAGGGTGTGCGTGTGTTGAGCAAAGCTACGAAGCAAGCTCGTGTGAAAAGATAGGCAAAGAAGCGTGACATACTTACATAGATAGTGAGAAAAAGAAAGCTTCTAAGCATACAAAAAAAAAGAGAGAAAAAGAAAAATAAAAAAGAGTGTGAGTGACACCTATACACAAAAGAGTCCAAAGCTTATAAGCAAAAGAGAGAAAAGAGAAGAGAGGCGTCTTGCGCAAATCTTGTTGCTTCTCAATTTTGCAACCAAGCCACGGTCTCTCTTGCGTTAGCGTGACACCGAGCTAGTAGTCTTCGTTAGGACCAATTTTGTTCGTGCTCATTTTCCGTCACGCTAAACCCATTTTGTCCCACGCGTGTGTTCCACCTTGTGTATGCCTTTGGTGATCACCGTTTTTGACTTGTGACTTTTGGATCTTACCCACTTTTGACAATAGACTTTTCGTTTGGTTCTTTCATTTGGCTTTCCACATCCATACCTAACACCATATAGAGTTTTGTTTTTGTGTGTGTAACCGGTTGTTCCTCACCTAGATACACCTTTTCGATTTTGGTTTGCAAGTTTTGACATTCTTGGTAGTTTTTCCTAACCACCCACCACATAGTTCTTGTTTTAGTTGTAACCATGTCTAGTGGAGAAGGGAACCAACTACCGATGACGCGGCACCAACATTGGATAGCTACTCAAGCCGTCCACGCCAAGCTCAATCAATTTGAAGCCATGCTCAAGGATACCAATGTCCGCTATGAAGAAAGAGCTCAAGTGCAAAGGATGGACCTCAACAATCAAGTTCAAGAACTCAATGAGAAGATTGAAACTCAAGGCAATGAGTTGAAGGCAACACTCGCCATGCAAGGTCAAGAAACAAGAGAAATGAAGACGGCGTTGGACAACATCCTCCATACACTCAACCGACAAGAAGATAGAAGACACCATTCAAGGTCTTCACGCTCTCATAGCTCAAGGTCACGAGCTCCTACATCGTCGCATCATGACTCCAATCAAGACCCACGCCACCATAATGTGGATGCTCAAGTGCTTCAACAACAAGCTCAAGAAGCGGAGCAAGCACGACTTCGACTTGTCCAAGAACGTCTACGCCTTGAAGAAGAACGCCTTCACCAAGAACATCTCCATGCTCAATTCCAAGAGGAACAACAACGTCTTCGTCATGATCAAGATCTCCTTCATGCACGTGAGCAAGAAAGGCTCCGCCAAGAGCAAGAGGCACGTCATCATCAAGGGCAACCTCGCCCATCTCAAGTGGCCAATGCTCAAGGGCACCACCATAATCTTAGAACAACAAGTGAACCAAGACCGCCGCATCATCAATATTGATCAACCTCCTCGTGATAGGGCACCACGCCGTCAAGGTCAAGACAACCGTCGTCATCATGATGATCGCCCTCATGGTAGAAGACCACCTCATCAAGCACAAGATGTTGAGATGGAGGAAGACTCAAATCATCACCAAGCATCAAGTGAAGAAAGTGTGAGACCTCATCAACACCACAACAATGATGATCAAGATGAAGGTCATGGAAGACCACCTCCTCCTCAACAACAAAGAAACAACAATGAAGATGCTCAAGGTCCACAACCTCAACCTCAACAACGTCAAGATCATGGTGAAGCAAGACCACCTCCTCGACGCAATGACCGCAATGAGGAAGAAATCTTTGGGAAGCTCAAATTCACCATGCCCAAGTTCCAAGCAGAGGAAGATCCCGACGCATACTTGTCTTGGGTACTCAAGGTTGATAAGATATTCCGCATCCACAACTTCTCCGAAGCAAAGAAAGTTGCCATGGCATCACTTGAGTTTGAAGGATATGCAAATGTTTGGTGGGAAGAGGTCAACAAGAAGCGTGAGAAGGAAAACCTAGCACCCATTGACACATGGGAAGAGATGCAAGAAGTCATGCACACCCGCTTTGTACCAACTCACCACAAGCGTGACCTCTTCAACAAGCTCACTCAACTCAAGCAAAGCTACAAGTCCGTTGAGGAATACTACAAGGAGATGCACATGACCATGATGAGTGCAAATGTGGATGAGCGAGAAGAGCAAACTATGGCAAGATTCTTGAATGGCTTGAACATCCCCGTCAAGAGGATAGTGGAATTCTTGCCTTACAAAAACATGGTTGAGCTACTCCACCAAGCAACAAGGGCCGAGCGCCAAGTGCGAGAAGACCTAGCAAGTGCAAAGACAAAGACCTTCTTCGCCGCAAGAAATGCCATGAATGCCTCCTCAAGCATCAAGAACACAAGTGCACTTGCCTCCAAGGATCCTCCAAAGCAAGCAAGAAGCGCCATCAAGACAACAAGCTTCAAGCCGGAGCAATCAACCATGTCCTCCAAAGCTTCCACCGGATCTAGTAACATCACTTGCTTCAAATGTGGTGCTCAAGGACATAAATCCTTTGAATGCAAGAACACAAGAGTTATGATCACTCGAGATGATGGAGATGTGGAGTATTTGAGTGAAGGAGAATATGAAGCCTTGGTACAAGCCGCAACCTCTCATGAAGAAGATGACTTGGAAGACCAAGAGCAAGTCCTATGTGTGCATGATGCAAGCCCTTCTCTTGTGGTGACCAAAGTGTTGACAACCCATGCACTTCCAAATGAAGACCAAAGGTGCAATATCTTCCAAACAAGAGCCGGAATCAATGGCAAGTCAATAAAGGTTATCATCGATGGAGGGAGTTGCCACAATCTTGCAAGCACCGAACTATGCACCAAGCTCAACCTCCCGCTCCGGAAACACCCCCATCCCTACCATGTGCAATGGCTAAGCGACAATGGAAATGTGAAGATCCAACACACCGTCACGATATCCTTCAAGATTGGCGCTTATGAAGACACCATTGATTGTGACGTCGTGCCTATGACGGTGTGCCACATGTTACTTGGTCGCCCTTGGCAATATGACAAGAAAGCCAACCATGATGGCTACACAAATGCCTATAGCTTCAAGGTCAACGACTAGACCTACATCCTACGCCCAATGACTCCTAGCCAAGTAATTGCGGACAATGCAAAGGCTCTAGCGAGGGCGAAGGAAGCCACTATCACTAGTGAGTTGAGAGGTGAGAGAGTGATCCACCAAAAAGAGAGTGAGCGCCACAAGCCATATGTGAGTGAGATGAAGAGTGTCCTCCTAGCTACCAAGAGTGAGATGAGAGAAGTGCACCACAACCCATCCACCACTCTACACTACGTGCTCATCTGCAAGGGCCCCTCGGAGGAGACTAACGACTTAACCAACATTCCTTCGTCTTTGTTGTCTCTTTTGAAGGATTTCCAAGACGTCTTCCCCGACGAGCTACCTCATGGACTACCACCGCTTCGGGGCATCGAGCACCGCATCGACCTCATACCCGGCGCTCCCCTTCCAAACCGAGCCGCCTACCGCACCAACCCCGAAGACACGAAGGAGATTCAACGCCAAATACAAGACCTCCTCGCTAAAGGGTACGTTCGAGAAAGCCTTAGCCCGTGTGCCGTTCCCGTCATTCTTGTGCCTAAACCGGATGAGACGCAACGGATGTGTATGGATTGTAGACCTATCAATGCCATTACCGTCCGTTATCGACATCCCATTCCGCGCTTAGATGACATGCTTGATGAATTGAGTGGTGCCACCATTTTCTCAAAGATTGATTTGCGTAGTGGCTACCACCAAATTCGCATGGCAATCGGTGATGAATGGAAGACGGCATTCAAGACCAAGCTTGGTCTCTATGAATGGCTCGTCATGCCATTTGGTCTTTCCAATGCTCCTTCCACTTTCATGCGTCTTATGAATCACATTTTGCGACCTCTCATTGGCAAGAGCGTGGTTGTCTATTTTGATGATATCCTCATCTATAGCAAAAAATCTCGAGGACCATGTTCAACATGTGAGAGAAGTCTTATGCATCTTACGCCACGAGAAGCTCTTTGCCAACTTACCAAAATGCCATTTCGCTCAAAACAAATTGGTTTTTCTTGGTTTTGTGGTTTCCGCCAACGGGATTGAAGTTGATTCTTCCAAAGTTGAGGCCATCCACAATTGGCCCACTCCCACAAATGTTGGTCAAGTTCGAAGCTTCCATGGACTCGCCGGATTTTACCGCCGCTTTGTGAAAGATTTTAGCACCATCGCTTGCCCTTTAAACGAGCTTACTAAAAAGAATGTTCCGTTTGTTTGGGGCAATGCGCAACAAAAAGCTTTTGATGAATTGAAAAAGAGACTCACCGAGG
This sequence comes from Lolium perenne, assembly GCF_019359855.2. Classification (NCBI taxonomy): domain Eukaryota; kingdom Viridiplantae; phylum Streptophyta; class Magnoliopsida; order Poales; family Poaceae; genus Lolium; species Lolium perenne. Next base: position 98,441,433 of record NC_067248.2, on the reverse strand, counting down.
CACCACTCCTTGCTCTTCCCGATTTTGCTAAAACATTTGAGATAGAATGTGACGCGAGTGGCCTTGGAATCGGTGGTGTCCTCATGCAAAATGGAAAACCCGTGGCATATTATAGTGAGAAGTTGGATGGCGCACGCCTCAACTATCCTATTTATGACAAGGAACTTTACGCTTTGGTTCGTGTTCTTGAAGTTTGGCAACACTATCTTTGGCCAAAAGAGTTCATCATTCACTCCGACCATGAATCTTTGAAGTATTTGAAAAGTCAACACACTTTGAACAAAAGACATGCAAAATGGGTTGAGTTCATTGAGTCCTTTCCATATGTAATCAAGTACAAGAAGGGCAAGGACAATGTCGTAACGGATGCACTTTCCCGCAAACTCACCCTTTTACTCACTCGTTTGGATTTCCATGTGTTGGGTCTTGATGAAATCAAAGAACAATACGCCTCCGATACCTTCTTTGGCCCAATTTTTGCAAAGTGTTCCATTGAAAAGGGCATCGATGATTTCTATTTGCACCAAGGCTTCTTGTTCAAGGGCAACAAACTTTGTGTTCCAATGTCTTCGCTTCGCCTTTTGCTCTTACAAGAATCTCATGGTGGTGGTCTCATGGGTCACTTTGGACGTGACAAGACGCTCTCTATGCTCTCCACCCATTACTATTGGCCACGAATGAAGCGCGATGTGGAGCGCCTATGCAACCGTTGCACGACATGTTTACAAGCTAAGTCCACCTCCAACTCTTATGGTCTTTATACGCCGTTGCCTATTCCTTATGCTCCTTGGTCCGATATAAGCATGGATTTTGTCCTAGGATTACCTCGAACTAAATATGGTCATGATTCAATCTTTGTGGTAGTTGATAGATTCTCAAAAATGGCTCACTTTATACCATGTTCCCGAACGGATGATGCTTCACACATTGCCTCCTTGTTTTTTAGGGAAATTGTGAGACTCCACGGTGTACCAAGAAGCATTGTCTCCGACCGAGATGTCAAGTTCATGAGCTATCTTTGGAAGACACTAATGGCCAAGTTCAACGTCAAGCTTTTGTTCTCATCATCCTCGCACCCCCAAACCGATGGGCAAACCGAAGTGGTGAACCGAAGCCTCTCCACGCTACTCCGAGTCCTTGTCAAGAAGAATTTGAAAGCATGGGAAGATTGCATCCCACATGCGGAGTTTGCCTACAACCGCGCCAAGCACTCTACAACAATGAGAAGCCCCTTCATGGTCGTCTACGGTTTTGAACCACCTACGGCAATCGACCTCCTCCCTCTTCCGCTACATGAGCAAGTGAACATGGACATCGACAAGCGAGCACAATACATGAAGAAACTCCATGAAGACACAAGGGCAACGATCGAGCAACAAGTTCTCCGTCAAGCTACAAGACTAAACTTGAAGAAAAAGGCACGGATCTTCAATGAAGGCGACCTAGTGTGGATACACCTTCGCAAGGACCGCTTCCCTCAAGAAAGAAACTCCAAGCTCAAGCCCCGAGGTGATGGTCCCTTCAAGGTCCTCAAGCGCATCAACGACAACGCCTACGTCGTCGACATACCAACATCCAAGTACTTGGTGAGCAACACATTCAATGTGTCCGACCTCTCACCATACCATGGAGATGAGGAGAACATCGAGTCGAGGACGACTCTTTCCCAAGGGGGGGGAGATGATGTAGCCCCGCTCACCGACGATGCTACACCAAGACCAACAAGTCCCCCAAGTGGACCGATGACACGGGCTCGCGCCAAAGCGCTACATGATAAGGTGAACTCACTCCTCACTACCCTTGATCTCGATACCCCTTTGGATGGGCTGCTACCTCAGGCCGAAATGCTTTGTGTTATCGGGTATGAACCTCGAGAGAAGGACAAAGACATCGGACCCGAAGATGGACAAGGAAGAAGGAGAAGAAGAGCTGAAGGACGCCCTGCTCACCCCCGGCATCGCCGGCCGCAGGACTCCTGCCGGCCTGCTCACCCCGGCACTGCCGGCCTCCGGACACCGGCACTGCCGGCCCCTCCAGCTGAAGACGCCACCAGCGGCACTGCCGGCCTGGCCCCAGCGGCACTGCCGGCCCCACCGGCACTGCCGGCCCTTCCTCGCCGGCACTGCCGGCCTGGACCCTGTTGACTTAATCTCAACCGTCGATTTCGCATCCATGGACTAGGATAATTTATGTAATTCCGACTTTACCCCTGTACGAATCTGGGTCTATAAATACCTCACCCCTTCCTCCAGATTAGGGTTAGAGATGAACTAAGAAGAAACCTGAGCTTGGCTCCAACCCATGAGGGAAACCCTAGATCTATGATCTTGTATCGCCACCCGGGCTCCTTATCAACTCGTGAAGATCTCTTTGGCGACTTCTACCGTTTGTTTGATCTTTTGCTTGCACTTCTACCTTGATTGGTCTTTTGCTTGCACTTCCATCAAACCTTCCGGTCTTTTCGCCCTTCTAGATCTCCCGAGTTTTGATTTGTCGATCTCTTTGCGGGACTTCTACCGGAAGGTCTTTTCTCGCAACCTCTATCGAGTAGGTGTATCGGGCCTACGAGAAAGAACCGGTTTGTGTGTGTGTGTGTTGTATCTCCACGAGTTCATCCCCGTGTTCATCGTGTTCATCGTGTTCATCCACCTCCCCCACGAAATCCACCCAAATCCGTGAAGATCGGACACCTCCCCAGGCTTAGCCTCATCAGTAAAGTTCTTTGATCTCCTCAAGACCCAAAATGTGAAACTCCAAGCGGGTGAGTAGAAGAGTAATCTTGCGGGAAAGTGCATCCGCAACCACATTTTCCTTGCCCTTTTTGTATTTGATTACATAAGGGAAGGACTCTATGAACTCAACCCACTTAGCATGTCTCTTGTTCAAATTGTGTTGACTTTTCAAATACTTCAAGGACTCATGATCCGAGTGGATGACAAACTCTTTTGGCCAAAGGTAATGTTGCCAAACTTCAAGAACACGAACCAAAGCATAAAGCTCCTTGTCATATATAGGATAGTTGAGGCGTGCGCCATCCAACTTCTCGCTATAGTATGCCACGGGTTTTCCATTTTGCATGAGAACACCACCGATTCCAAGGCCACTCGCATCGCATTCTATCTCAAATGTTTTGGCAAAATCGGGAAGAGCAAGTAGTGGTGCCTCGGTGAGTCTCTTTTTCAATTCATCAAAAGCTTGTTGTTGTTCTTTGCCCCAAACGAACGGAACATTCTTTTTTGTAAGCTCGTTTAAAGGGCAAGCAATGGTGCTGAAATCTTTCACAAAGCGGCGGTAAAATCCGGCAAGTCCATGGAAGCTTCGAACTTGGCCAACATTTGTGGGAGTGGGCCAATTGTGGATGGCCTCAACTTTGGAAGAATCAACTTCAATCCCGTTGGCGGAAACCACAAAACCAAGAAAAACCAATTTGTTTTGAGCAAAATGGCATTTTGGAAGGTTGGCAAAGAGCTTCTCGTGGCGCAAGATGCATAAGACTTCTCTCACATGTTGAACATGGTCCTCGAGATTTTTGCTATAGATGAGAATATCATCAAAGTAAACAACCACGCTCTTGCCAATGAGAGGTCGCAAAATTTGATTCATAAGACGCATGAAAGTGGAAGGAGCATTGGAAAGACCAAATGGCATGACGAGCCATTCATAGAGACCAAGCTTGGTCTTGAATGCCGTCTTCCATTCATCACCAATTGCCATGCGAATTTGGTGGTAGCCACTACGCAAATCAATCTTAGAGAAAATGGTGGCACCACTCAATTCATCAAGCATGTCATCTAAACGCGGAATGGGGTTGCGATAACGGACGGTAATGGCATTGATAGGGCGGCAATCCATACACATCCATTGCGTCTCATCCGGTTTAGGCACAAGAATGACGGGAACGGCACAAGGGCTAAGGCTTTCTCGGACATACCCTTTAGCGAGGAGGTCTTGTATTTGTCGTTGTATCTCCTTGGTATCTTCGGGGTTGGTGCGGTAGGCGGCGCGGTTTGGTAGCGGAGCGCCGGGTATGAGGTCGATGCGATGCTCGATGCCCCGAAGCGGTGGTAGTCCATGAGGTAGCTCGTCGGGGAAGACGTCTTGGAACTCCTTCAAAAGAGACAACAAAGACGAAGGAATGTTGGTTAAGTCGTTAGTCTCCGACGAGAGGCCCTTGCAAATGAGCACGTAGTGTATGGTGGTGGATGGGTTGTCTTTCACTTCTCTCCACTCGCTTTTGGTGGCTAGGAGGACACTCTTTCGCTCACTCATATGTTGGTGGTGGCGCTCACTCTCATTTTGGTGGGTAGCTCCCTCACCTCTCATCTCACTATGGTGGGTGTGGTGTTGTGCCCTCGCTAAAGCCTTCGCATTGTCGGCGATGATTTGGCTAGGAGTCATTGGCCGAAGCTCGAACTTCTTGTCCTTGACCTTGAAGGTGTATGCATTGGAGTAACCATCATGTATGGCCTTCTTGTCAAATTGCCATGGGCGGCCAAGCAACATGTGGCACACGGTCATAGGCACCACGTCACACTCGACGGTGTCTTCATAGGGTCCTATCTTGAAGTTGACGGTGACGATGTGTTGAATCTTGACATTGCCCTTGTCGCTCAACCATTGAACATGGTACGGATGAGGATGCTTGCGAAGCGTGAGGTTGAGCTTCTCACATAGCTCGGTGCTTGCCAAGTTGTGGCAACTCCCACCATCGATGATGACCTTGATTGACTTGCCACCAATGCCTGATAAGGCCTAAGCCCAGGGATGTGCCCGATCTTCACGGATTTGAAGGGGTTCGTGGGGGATGGTGGATGAACGCGATGTACACGTGGGGGAAACGCGGGGATACAACACACACACGCACACAATTCGAGTTTTCCCTCGTTGGCTCGAAACACCAACTCGATAGAGATTGCAGGAAAAGACCTTCCGGTAGAAGTCCCGCAAAGAGATCGACTAATCGAAGCTCGGGAGATCTAGAAGGGTGAAAAGACCGGAAGGTTTGATGGAAGTGCAAGCAAAAGACCAAATAGGTAGAAGTGCAAGCAAAAGATCAAACAAACGGTAGAAGTCACCAAAGAGATCTTCACGAGTCGATAGGAGCCCGGGTGGCGATACAAGATCATAGATCTAGGTAAGGTTCCCACAAGGGTGAGCTAAGCTCAGGTTTTCTTTCAAATCAATTCTAATCTCAGATCTGAGCCAACTAGGCTATTTATAGGTAGGGGGCGAAGAGTTAAGTTACATGCTGAAAAGTGCTGTTGTGCTGAAGTTCGCGGTGGCGGAAGTTCCGGTCATCTTGGGCGGAAGTTCCGGTCAGGGGCGGAAGTTCCGGTCCTGGGGGCCGGAAGTTCCGGCCTGGCCGGAAGTTCCGGCCAAGTTCCGGCCAAGTTCCGAAATTAGCCCGTTTCCTTGCAGTAACATCCAGGGGCGATTTGACAGACTTTCGGAACTTGGGCGGAACTTGGGCGGAAGTTCCGACCGGGCGGAAGTTCCGGTCCCTCGGGGCGGAAGTTCCGGTCTGATGCTTTTTCCTGCGCGCTGGAGGGCATCTTGGGAGCATCTTGGAGGAATCTGGCCGGAAGTTCCGGTCCTGGGGGGCGGAAGTTCCGGCCTGGGCGCTGTAGCTCCATCTTCATCGTTTCCAGCTCTCTCTCCAACGTCTTGGTCTCCATGGCTTGTGTCTTGGCCGATGTACCTGATTGAGCATAGGGTATTCGCATGAAGTAGCAAGCCATCCAAGGGGGTGTCAAAGTCATAGGTAGAGAGGAGCGAATTCACCTCTTGGCGTAGTGCTTGGGCTCGAGCTCGTGTCATTGGACCACGAGGAGGGCTTGTCGGTCTTGATGTAGTGTCGACCTTGGGTGGGGCTGCATCATCTCCCCCCCCTTGGGAAAGAGTCGTCCTCGACTCGATGTTCTCCTCGTCTCCATGGTATGGTGATAGGTCGGACACATTGAATGTGTTGCTCACCAAGTACTTGGATGTTGGTATGTCGACGACGTAGGCGTTGTCGTTGATGCGCTTGAGGACCTTGAAGGGACCATCACCTCGGGGCTTGAGCTTGGAGTTTCTTTCTTGAGGGAAGCGGTCCTTGCGAAGGTGTATCCACACTAGGTCGCCTTCATTGAAGATCCGTGCTTTTTTCTTCAAGTTTAGTCTTGTGGCTTGACGGAGAACTTGTTGCTCGATCGTTGCCCTTGTGTCTTCATGGAGTTTCTTCATGTATTGTGCTCGCTTGTCGATGTCCATGTTCACTTGCTCATGTAGCGGAAGAGGAAGAAGGTCGATCGCCATAGGTGGTTCAAATCCATAGACGACCATGAATGGGCTTCTCGATGTTGTAGAGTGCTTGGCGCGGTTGTAGGCAAACTCCGCATGTGGGATGCAATCTTCCCATGCTTTCAAATTCTTCTTGACAAGGACTCGTAGTAGCGTGGAGAGGCTTCGGTTCACCACTTCGGTTTGCCCATCGGTTTGGGGGTGCGAGGATGATGAGAACAAAAGCTTGACGTTGAACTTGGCCATTAGTGTCTTCCAAAGATAGCTCATGAACTTGACATCTCGGTCGGAGACAATGCTTCTTGGTACACCGTGGAGTCTCTTGCTCGCCGGTCACCAAATTGGCATCCACAAGCTTTCCTTTTGCAAGTTGCTTTTTCCCTTGTTCTTCTTCGACCGAGACGTTGCCCCTCCACCACTACATGGGAGACCCATGATGGACTACAACAAAGACGCCTGCACTACGACGAGCATCCCTAAGGACACAAGGGCACCTATACAAGTCCTTCCCGTCTACCTCATCGGTGAGGAGGAGCAAGAGTCGAGGACGACTCTTCCCCAAGGGGGGGAGATGATGCGGGGTGGCTTTTGGACACCTCCGCTTCAAGACCGACAAGTGCATCCCCGCCTATCGTCGACGCTACACCATGGCCAAGGAGTCCCCCAAGTGGACCAACAACACAAACCCCCGCCATATATGTCAAGGTGAACTCCTTCCTCTCTATGGTCGATCTCAACACCAACTTGAATGGTATGCTACCTCATGCCTATCATCTTGATGTCTATAGGTGCCGACTTCGACAAGGACCAAGAGAGAAGGAACTCCCATGGTGCATGATGCAGCCCGACCTTCGGTCTACACCGCATCATATACTTCATCGCCAAGAGAGGATGCCATGGAGACCCGAGGACGCAAGGCCGATGTCACGGAAGCATGGAAGAGAAGGAGAAAGAGGAGCTGGACGCTCCAGGCCGGAACTTCCGCCCCGGATGGCCGGAACTTCCGCCCCCAAGGACCGGAACTTCCGCCCCCAAGGACCGGAACTTCCGCCCAGATGCCGCCAAGATGCCTTCCAGCGCCCAGAGAAATGGATCAGGCCGGAACTTCCGCCCCGAGGGACCGGAACTTCCGCCCACTCGGAACTTCCGCCCAAGTTCCGCCCAAGTTCCGAAATTACGCCGAAACGCCCCTGGATGTTACTGCAAGGAAATTGGCCATTTCCGGAACTTGGCCGGAACTTGGCCGGAACTTCCGGCCGGAACTTCCGCCCCCCAGGACCGGAACTTCCGCCCGGGGACCGGAACTTCCGCCCAAGACGGCCGGAACTTCCGCCCTACCGAACTTCAGCACAACAGCACTTTTCAGCGTGTAACTTATCCCTTCGCCCCCCACCTATAAATAGGCTAGTTGGCTCAGATCTGAGATTAGACAAGATTTAGGCTTAAACATGACTTTGAGCTTTGTCTCCCTAGGGTTTCATCCCCTTTGTATCAAGGCACCCCATGTTGTATGATTGGATCTATGTGAGTGAGATTCTAGTGTAGCCCACTCTCTCTCCCTCACCTACCTCCATCCTCAACACCGATCTCTCACTCCGGGATTCTACCTCGAGTCTCTCCCGTGGTGATTCTATTGGCGTGGTCCATCGAGCCACGAGGGTAAGTATCGATTGTATCGGGTTGGTGTGCGTTGTGTTCTTCGCGTTCTTCGTGTTCTTCCGCCTCTCCCTCTCTTTCCCCCTTTGATTCTTGGGTCATTCGCAAGATCGGGCCACACACGGGGTCTTAGACCTTAACATATGGTATCAGCAGCCTTTGGTTTCCGCGAATTTGACCCCCCACCCACCCAATTTCGTCTCTAAAAAAATTTTCCAAAAAATTCCCCAAAAATAGCCCCAAATTGCCTTTGGACGGATCTGTGATTTGGTTGAGTTTTGAGTGGTTTTGGTCCAATAGAAACTTGTCTTTGGTGTTGATCTGCAATTCCCCCACCTTTCCACAGCTTCTAGTGCCAAATTTTCCTCGAATTCGAAGGTTTTCGGCCCGGATTTCCGCCCAAATCGAAGAACAGCCCGCAGATCTGATTGCGACCGGAAGTTCCGCCCCGCAGGACCGGAAGTTCCGCCCGGGGACCGGAAGTTCCGCCCCTCAGGACCGGAAGTTCCGCCCCCCGGGACCGGAAGTTCCGCCCCTCAGGACCGGAACTTCCGCCTGGCCGAAATTTTCACAGCTAACTTCGTTTTTCGTTTTGGCACTAACCCCTTGTGTTTGGACTTCGTAGTGGGTGCCATTTCAGATACCTTCCGCAACATCAACTACGACGACGGCACCCCGAGGATCCAAGCGGTTCATTTGACACCTTCCACCATAGCAAGTTCAACATCGTCGGCCACCGTCATCAAGTGGTATAACTTGCCCCCTAACTTGTAGCCTAAGCTTCCTTTGCGTACCTTTCCTATCGAGAGTGGCTTTCTAGTGTTGCGAAGCATTGCGCAAGCGTCCCGACCGTGAGGGTGTGCGTGTGTTGAGCAAAGCTACGAAGCAAGCTCGTTGTGAAAAGATAAGCAAAAGAAGTGTGACATACTTACATAGATAGTGAGAAAAAGAAAGCTTATAAGCATACAAAAAAAAAGAGTGTGAAAAAGCAAAAGAAAAAGAGTGTGAGTGACACCTATACACAAAAGAGTCCAAAGCTTCTAAGAAAAAGAGAGAAAAGAGAAGAGAGGCGTCTTGCGCAAATCTTGTTGCTTCTCATTTTGCAACCAAGCCATGGTCTCTCTTGCGTTAGCGTGACACCGAGCTAGTAGTCTTCGTTAGAACCATTTTGTTCGTGCTCATTTTCCGTCGCGCTAACCCCATTTTTGTCCCACGTGTGTGTTCCACATTGTGTATGCCTTTTGTGATCACCGCTTTTGACTTGTGACTTTTGAATCTTACCCACTCTTAACAACACACTCGATTTTGGATTTCGTCTTTTGGTTTTCCACCATACTCACCTAACACCATATTTGCTAGCTTTTGCGTGTGTCTTTGTGTGAGTGCCCGATACAATTGTTCTAACTCTCGGTTTGTTGGATCACCCCAATCTTGTCATACCACGGTAAGATTGCGAGGTAGTGTTCTTCCACTAACATACACCATATAGATCTTGTCGTGCTAACATGGATAGCGAAGACGAGGATACGGAGGAGTACACGGAGCACTTCGAGGAGGATGCCTCTTCAAGCACCGCGGATGTGGAGGAACATGTGGAGCTCTACACCGACTATGGCTCCGCAAGCATCATCGGCATGACCGACATCGAGGAGCTCTACACCGACTATGGCTCCGCGAGCATCGCCGACATGGACGACATGGTGGAACACCACCACGAGGACGACATCGACGAGCTCTACATCGACAATGGCTCATCAAGCATGGACGTTATGGTGGAGCAACGCCACGACTACGACATCGACAACATGGCGGAGCCTCACCTCGACTCCACCTTGAACACCGCCGATGCTCCCACATACCCCTACTTGGCCAATGGAGCTACATATGAAGATCGAGGACCTCCACGATGGCATCATCATGTGGATCATCAAGAGCGTCCCCAACATGTTCGGCATCGACACACTTCTCCAAGCTCCACAAGGCGCCATCATGAGAGTGCCTATGCACAAGATCATCGACATCACGGACATCATATGGAGCATCAAGAGCGCCCCCAACATGAGCCATCACCTCGGCAAGGCAAGGACCGTCATCGACTCACACCATCTCATGATCGTCGTCGACCACCACCACCTCGTGGTCTACATCGACATCCACCCACGCATGATCTTCGACGACACTACTCAAGACATGGTGATGAGACAAGAAGACGAGAGCCTCGACATGAAGACCTTCCTCATAAGGCGACTTCTACCTCTTGCGCCACCACCACAATGGCCCCTACCTCGTCATATGCCTATGGACTCCGATGCTACAAGTGCAAGCAACAAGGCCACCTTCCACGGGAATGTCCCAATCTCCTATGTGAGGTGTGCAAGGCCAAGGGTCACGTGGCATGGCAATGCACAACGCCAAGCGCCAAAAAGCTCTACTTCGACGAGCTCAATGCACAAGTCTCCAAGATGCCACCACTTGAGGACGACTTAGGAAGCGATGGAGTTGAGCATGGTGAGCATGGGATTCTCCCTTCACCCACGGAGGCGCATGGAGTTGAGATGGTTGAGCATGGGATTTTCCCTTCAACCACGGAGGCGCATGGAGATGAGCAAGTCGAACCTACTCCTACATGCTTGATTGATGAGTTGGTACCAACCCCATGTGAGCATGAGAGCCACTTAGCCCACTTGAGTGAGAAGGCTAGTGAGTTGAGTGACTTCCACCCCATATGTGAGTTTGAGTGCTTCCATTTGGAGGACATGAGTGATACACAAAGTGAGTTGAGAGAGGTAGATGATAGGTCCATGGAGGACATCGCATTTCCTAACACATTAACCTCTCCCTCGCTTGTGTCTTCTTATGTTGCACTAGGTTCCACGGAGGACGAGTTCCCACTCATGGAGAAGATGTACATGGTGCATGAAGACGATGATATCTCACCATGCTTGCTCCAAGATGGACATGTCGACCACATGGATCCTCATACTTCCACAACACCTACATCACATGAGTCGGCCTTCAAAGGTAACAACATAGGTGTTGATGATGCCATGATCCCACTAGTGGACATGATGACTTATGAGTGCATGCATGATCTTGATGATACATTTGCTACGTCACTTGATTCTTTCATATTCCCATGTGACGCTTTGCGTGTTAACATTGTTGATCATGTGGAGTTGATTGATTGTGATAACATGAACATGCCATGCTATGAGAGCTTCAATTTTTCTACCATTGCTTGCAACATGTCGACCACTTGCTCTTTCCCATGTAATGCTTGCAATGATAATGACAAGGATGACATTAGCTTCCAAATGCTTTGTCCCAAATGTTTACACTCTTCCATGATCCTTGCATCCAAGATTGCGAACAATTGCTCTTTCCTATGCTTGGTATGCAAGAATGCTTATTTTATTGTTCACGAGATGGCCCCCATAGCCTTCTCAATCTTTGATGATCATGAGTTACCACATGCCATGAATGCACCTTCTTGCCATATGCACCATCGCCATGCATTTCATACTATCTTGCTTGACACTAATGGTGATGTGTACAAGACATGGAACATCATGATGGATGATGTATTCATCTACCATGCACACACGCTTTTTGTCTTGTTTCTTCCATGTGTAGGCACAAGGACGACAACTTCCACCGCCACGGAGCATGAGCTCACGAAACGCGCAATTGAGAGCTACCCCATCAAGGACCTAACCCGCGGGAATCACACCAAAGGGTATGTTCCCACAAGCCGTCGCCCTCATGTGTTTCCGACTTGGTTTGTTGAGCTTTCGGTTTGGTCCATTTCCTCGTCACCTCTTTTGCTTCTTATGCAACATATCTTGACATATCTTGTTGGCACAATGGTTGTTGCATGTCTTGATGAGATCATCATACACTCCAAGAATCTCAAGGACCATGTCATACATGTGAGAGACACCTTATGCACCTTGTGCCACAAGTTACACAAAAAGTTGCTCTTCTTAGGATTTCTCATTTCATCTTTGGCATTTGCAATGGATTCTTTGAAACATGAGGATACCCATACTCGGCTCACGCCACCCATACTTTCCCAAGCTAGAAGTCTCCATAGCTTTGCCATTGCACATAACAATTTTGCCCCAAATTTTGCCGCCGATACTTGCCTTTTGATTGTTCCATTTGAGTGGGACAATACGACATATCACATTTTTGCCACTTTACATGCACAAACTTTTGCCCCACCAAATTTTGGATACGTCGACACTCTTTCGATTACCATTTTTGCCACATGCCTCTTGGAGAACCGACTTGATTCTTCGTATTTGATTGAGAGCCTCTTGCTCGCCGGTCACCAAATTGGCATCCACAAGCTTTCCTTTTGCAAGTTGCTTTTTCCCTTGTTCTTCTTCGACCGAGACGTTGCCCCTCCACCACTACATGGGAGACCCATGATGGACTACAACAAAGACGCCTGCACTACGACGAGCATCCCTAAGGACACAAGGGCACCTATACAAGTCCTTCCCGTCTACCTCATCGGTGAGGAGGAGCAAGAGTCGAGGACGACTCTTCCCCAAGGGGGGGGGAGATGATGCGGGGTGGCTTTTGGACACCTCCGCTTCAAGACCGACAAGTGCATCCCCGCCTATCGTCGACGCTACACCATGGCCAAGGAGTCCCCCAAGTGGACCAACAACACAAACCCCCGCCATATATGTCAAGGTGAACTCCTTCCTCTCTATGGTCGATCTCAACACCAACTTGAATGGTATGCTACCTCATGCCTATCATCTTGATGTCTATAGGTGCCGACTTCGACAAGGACCAAGAGAGAAGGAACTCCCATGGTGCATGATGCAGCCCGACCTTCGGTCTACACCGCATCATATACTTCATCGCCAAGAGAGGATGCCATGGAGACCCGAGGACGCAAGGCCGATGTCACGGAAGCATGGAAGAGAAGGAGAAAGAGGAGCTGGACGCTCCAGGCCGGAACTTCCGCCCCGGATGGCCGGAACTTCCGCCCCCAAGGACCGGAACTTCCGCCCCCAAGGACCGGAACTTCCGCCCAGATGCCGCCAAGATGCCTTCCAGCGCCCAGAGAAATGGATCAGGCCGGAACTTCCGCCCCGAGGGACCGGAACTTCCGCCCACTCGGAACTTCCGCCCAAGTTCCGCCCAAGTTCCGAAATTACGCCGAAACGCCCCTGGATGTTACTGCAAGGAAATTGGCCATTTCCGGAACTTGGCCGGAACTTGGCCGGAACTTCCGGCCCGGCCGGAACTTCCGCCCCCCAGGACCGGAACTTCCGCCCGGGGACCGGAACTTCCGCCCAAGACGGCCGGAACTTCCGCCCTACCGAACTTCAAGACAACAAAGACTTTTCAGCGTGTAACTTATCCCTTCGCCCCCCACCTATAAATAGGCTAGTTGGCTCAGATCTGAGATTAGACAAGATTTAGGCTTAAACATGACTTTGAGCTTTGTCTCCCTAGGGTTTCATCCCCTTTGTATCAAGGCACCCCATGTTGTATGATTGGATCTATGTGAGTGAGATTCTAGTGTAGCCCACTCTCTCTCCCTCACCTACCTCCATCCTCAACACCGATCTCTCACTCCGGGATTCTACCTCGAGTCTCTCCCGTGGTGATTCTATTGGCGTGGTCCATCGAGCCACGAGGGTAAGTATCGATTGTATCGGGTTGGTGTGCGTTGTGTTCTTCGCGTTCTTCGTGTTCTTCCGCCTCTCCCTCTCTTTCCCCCTTTGATTCTTGGGTCATTCGCAAGATCGGGCCACACACGGGGTCTTAGACCTTAACACAATGTGTGAAGCATCATCCGTTCGGGAGCATGGTATAAAATGAGCCATTTTTGAGAATCTATCCACTACCACAAAGATGGAATCATGACCATATTTAGTTCGAGGTAATCCTAGTACAAAGTCCATGCTTATATCGGACCAAGGAGCATAGGGAATAGGCAACGGTGTATAAAGACCATAAGAGTTGGAGGTGGACTTAGCTTGTAAACATGTCGTGCAACGGTTGCATAGGCGCTCCACATCACGCTTCATTCGTGGCCAATAGTAATGGGTGGAGAGCATAGAGAGTGTCTTGTCACGCCCAAAGTGACCCATGAGACCACCACCATGCGATTCTTGTAAGAGCAAAAGGCGAAGCGAGGACATTGGAACACAAAGTTTGTTGCCCTTAAACAAGAATCCTTGGTGCAAATAGAAATCATCGATGCCCTTTTCAATGGAACACTTTGCAAAAATTGGGCCAAAGAAGGTATCGGAGGCATAGTGTTCTTTGATTTCATCAAGACCCAACACATGGAAATCCAAACGAGTGAGTAAAAGGGTGAGCTTGCGGGAAAGGGCATCCGCCACGACATTGTCCTTGCCCTTCTTGTATTTGATTACATATGGAAAGGACTCAATGAACTCAACCCATTTTGCATGTATTTTGTTCAAAGTGTGTTGACTTTTCAAATACTTCAAAGATTCATGGTCGGAGTGAATAATGAACTCTCTTGGCCAAAGATAGTGTTGCCAAACTTCAAGAACACGAACCAAAGCGTAAAGTTCCTTGTCATATATAGGATAGTTGAGGCGTGCGCCGTCCAACTTCTCACTATAATATGCCACGGGTTTTCCATTTTGCATGAGGACACCACCGATTCCAAGGCCACTCGCGTCACATTCTATCTCAAATGTCTTAGCAAAATCGGGAAGAACAAGTAGTGGTGCCTCGGTGAGTCTCTTTTTCAATTCATCAAAAGCTTTTTGTTGTGCTTTTCCCCAAACAAACGGAACATTCTTTTTTGTAAGCTCGTTTAAAGGGCAAGCGATGGTGCTAAAATCTTTCACAAAGCGGCGGTAAAATCCGGCGAGTCCATGGAAGCTTCGAACTTGACCAACATTTGTGGGAGTGGGCCAATTGTGGATGGCCTCAACTTTGGAAGAATCAACTTCAATCCCGTTGGCGGAAACCACAAAACCAAGAAAAACCAATTTGTTTTGAGCAAAGGTGCATTTTGGGAGGTTGGCATAGAGCTTCTCGTGGCGTAGTATGCATAAGACTTCTCTCACATGGTGAACATGGTCCTCGAGATTTTTGCTATAGACGAGAATGTCATCAAAGTAAACAACCACGCTCTTGCCAATGAGTGGTCTC
The DNA here is from genome assembly GCF_019359855.2 of Lolium perenne. Classification (NCBI taxonomy): domain Eukaryota; kingdom Viridiplantae; phylum Streptophyta; class Magnoliopsida; order Poales; family Poaceae; genus Lolium; species Lolium perenne. Next base: position 98,426,334 of record NC_067248.2, on the reverse strand, counting down.
AAAATGTGATTCATAAGACGCATGAAAGTCGAAGGAGCATTAGAAAGACCAAATGGCATGACAAGCCATTCATATAGACCAAGCTTGGTCTTGAATGCCGTCTTCCATTCATCACCAATTGCCATGCGAATTTGGTGGTAGCCACTACGCAAATCAATCTTAGAGAAAATGGTGGCACCACTCAATTCATCAAGCATGTCGTCTAAACGCGGAATGGGATGGCGATAACGGACGGTAATGGCATTGATGGGGCGACAATCCATACACATCCGTTGCGTCTCATCCGGTTTAGGCACAAGAATCACGGGAACGGCGCAAGGGCTAAGGCTTTCTCGAACGTACCCTTTGGCGAGGAGGTCTTGTATTTGTCGTTGAATCTCCTTTGTGTCTTCGGGGTTGGTGCGGTAGGCGGCTCGGTTTGGAAGGGGAGCGCCGGGTATGAGGTCGATGCGGTGCTCGATGCCCCGAAGCGGTGGTAGTCCATGAGGTAGCTCGTCGGGGAAGACGTCTTGGAATTCCTTCAAAAGAGACAACAAAGACGAAGGAATGTTGGTTAAGTCATTAGTCTCCTCCGAGGGGCCCTTGCAAATGAGCACGTAGTGTAGGGTGGTGGATGGGTTGTGGTGCACTTCTCTCATCTCACTCTTGGTAGCTAGGAGGACACTTTTCATCTCACTCACATATGGTTTGTGGTGCTCACTCTCTTTTTGGTGGATCACTCTCTCACCTCTCAACTCACTAGTGATAGTGGCTTCCTTAGCCCTCGCTAAAGCCTTTGCATTGTCCGCAATTACTTGGCTAGGAGTCATTGGGCGTAGGATGTAGGTCTTGTCGTTGACCTTGAAGCTATAGGCATTTGTGTAGCCATCATGGTTGGCTTTCTTGTCATATTGCCAAGGGCGACCAAGTAACATGTGGCACACCGTCATAGGCACGACGTCACAATCAATGGTGTCTTCATAAGCGCCAATCTTGAAGGATATCGTGACGGTGTGTTGGATCTTCACATTTCCATTGTCGCTTAGCCATTGCACATGGTAGGGATGGGGGTGTTTCCGGAGCGGGAGGTTGAGCTTGGTGCATAGTTCGGTGCTTGCAAGATTGTGGCAACTCCCTCCATCGATGATAACCTTTATTGACTTGCCATTGATTCCGGCTCTTGTTTGGAAGATATTGCACCTTTGGTCTTCATTGGGAAGTGTATGGGTTGTCAACACTTTGGTCACCACAAGAGAAGGGCTTGCATCATGCACACATAGGACTTGCTCTTGGTCTTCCAAGTCATCATCTTCATGAGAGGTTGCGGCTTGTACCAAGGCTTCATATTCACCTTCACTCAAGTACTCCACATCTCCATCATCTCGAGTGATCATAACTCTTGTGTTCTTGCATTCAAAGGATTTATGTCCTTGAGCACCACACTTGAAGCAAGTGATGTTACTAGATCCGGTGGAAGCTTTGGAGGACATGGTTGATTGCTCCGGCTTGAAGCTTGTTGTCTTGATGGCACTTCTTGCTTGCTTTGGAGGATCCTTGGAGGCAAGTGAACTTGTGTTCTTGATGCTTGAGGAGGCATTCATAGCATTTCTTGCGGCGAAGAAGGTCTTTGTCTTTGCACTTGCTAGGTCTTCTCGCACTTGGCGCTCGGCCCTTGTTGCTTGGTGGAGTAATTCAACCATGTTTTTGTAAGGCAAGAATTCCACTATTCTCTTGACGGGGATGTTCAAGCCATTCAAGAATCTTGCAATAGTTTGCTCTTCTCGCTCATCCACATTTGCACTCATCATGGTCATGTGCATCTCCTTGTAATATTCCTCAACGGACTTGTAGCTTTGCTTGAGTTGAGTGAGCTTGTTGAAGAGGTCACGCTTGTGGTGAGTTGGTACAAAGCGGGTGTGCATGACTTCTTGCATCTCTTCCCATGTGTCAATGGGTGCTAAGTCTTCCTTCTCACGCTTCTTGTTTACCTCTTCCCACCAAACATTTGCATATCCTTCAAACTCAAGTGATGCCATGGCAACTTTCTTTGCTTCGGAGAAGTTGTGGATGCGGAATATCTTGTCAACCTTGAGTACCCAAGACAAGTATGCGTCGGGATCTTCCTCTCCTTGGAACTTGGGCATGGTGAATTTTAGCTTCCCAAAGATTTCTTCCTCATTGCGGTCATTGCGTCTAGGAGGTGGTCTTTCTTCACCATGAGCTTGACGTTGTTGAGGTTGAGGTTGTGGACCTTGAGCATCTGATGTAGCCCCGCTCACCAACGACTCTACATCAAGGCCAACAAGTCCCCCAAGTGGACCAATGACAAGGGCTCGAGTTAAAGCTCTACATGACAAGGTGAACTCGCTCCTCACTTCCCTCGACCTAGATACCCCATTGGATGGGATGCTACCTCATGCCGAAACCCTTTGTGTCATTAGGTACGTGGAGCATCAAGATCACGGAGAGGACGTTACGCCATGGTCAAGGGAAGGAGAGGAGCAGCTGATCGAGAAGATGTACACGGAGCTGGACCCGACGTCGCCCGAAGAGCGCAAGGAAGAGGAGACGGACGGCCGGTCCAGAACCCGGTCTGACCGGGCTGCTGACCGGGCCACCCGGCTCAGGATCCGGTCGACCGGCCGCTCGCCAGGCCACCGGATCGCAACCGGGCTACCAACCGGTGCCATCCGGACAACATCCCGGGGCCTCGGGACTTCGTCCGGTCGGCGCCCGGTCACAGGCCCGGTCCGGACCGGACCGCCCGGTCACAGGCCCGGTCTGACCGGATCCCTGACCGGCCACCCGGTCACAGGCCCGGTCCGACCGGATCCCTGACCGGCCTGCACGACTTAAGTTATATTTTCGGCCCAAACTTACCTTTTCGGCCTGTGTCGCCTTGTAAGACTATATAAGCACCCCAAGCACCCCTTTGGCTCTTTAGACTTGTTTAGAACTCAAACCTAACTTTGAGCTTAGTCTCCCTTGGGTATCATCCCTCTGTAATCAAGGCACCTTGGTTGTTGACTTTGAATTTGTGGAGTGAGATTCTAGTACTTGCTACTCTCTCTCCCTCCCCAAGTTCATCCTCTCCAATCCCAATCTCTCTCCGGGAATTCTGCCTCGTGCCTCTTCCACGGAGATTCTATTGGCGTGGTCCATCGAGCCACGGAGGTAAGCATCGGGTGTATCGGGTTGGTGTGCGTGCGTGAGTCTCGGAGTTCGTCGTGTTCTTCATCCCCTCGCGTTTTTCCCATCTCACCCGCTTGGTTTCGAAGTCAATCCGCAAGATCGGGCCACACACGGGGTCTTAGACCACATCATATGGTATCAGCAGCCTTTGGTTCCCGCGGATTTGACCCTCCACCCACCCGATTTCGTTTCTAGAAAATTTTCCAAAAAATAGCCCTAAAGTGCCTTTTGACCGATCTGTGATTTGGTTGAGTTTTGAGTGGTTTTGGTCCGTGGATCTGGTGTTGTTGTGCTTGATCTACTATTTCCCCAACTTTTAGCCTCCAATTCCATCGTTTCCCTTCGATTTGGTCGATTTGGCTTGGTTTTCGTGAAGAACAGGAGAGAGAAAGTGCAATCCCGAGCAGTCCGGTCCAGACCCCGGTCAACCGGCCGCACGACCGGCCGATCCGGTCCAGACGCCGGTCAACCGGCCGCACAACCGGCCCAGCCGGTCCAGGATCCGGTCCAACCGGGCCTCCGACCGGGTGACGCAGCGCCGCCTTCGACCTCGACATCCGGCGATCTCCACCACCACCACCACCACCACCACCACCACCATCGCAGGTATAACTTGCAGGTTTACCCTTGTAACCCCTCTTCCTTTTGCGATCTACCCTATCGAGCATTGCTTGTCTAGTGTTGCGAGACATTGCACGTGGCCCCGCATTGTGAGGTGTGTGTGTCGCGTTGAGTAAGGCACCCAAGCAAACACTCGTGTGGCAAGATAGCAAAAGCGAGGCTAACGCTAACATAGTGCGTGAAAAAGCCCCAAAAACACAAAAAGAGTGCAAGTAGCACCATACACCCATACATACCAAAGTGTCCACAAAAGCCACCAAAGATAAAAACGAGTGCAAGTGCCACCATATACAAAGAGAGAAAAAGCTTTTAAGCAAAGAGAGATAGGAGAAGAGAGGCCGCGTGTGAATCTTGTTGTCTCTTCCTTTGCAACCAAAGCTTTGCCTCTCCTTGTGTTAGTGTGACACCGAGCAACTATACATACACTTTTCCGCTCGTTCCTTGGTTGCACTAACCCCGTTTATCTCGTGTGTGAGTTCCACATTTTTCCGTGTTTATAGTGATCGCACTTTGACATTTGGATTTTTGGACCTCATCCACTTTTAACAACATACTTGATCTTGGATTTGTCTTTTGGCTTTCCACAACACTCTCCTAACACCATATTTGCTAGCTTTTGCGTGTGGTTTTGCGTGTGTTCCCGATACACTTGATCTTACTCTCGGCTTGGTTGATTGCCTCAATACTATCTTACCTTGGTAAGAGTGCGAGGTAGTCTCCTTCCACTAACACATACAACATAGTTCTTGTTCTTCCATCATGGATAGGAGTGGAGATGAAACAAGGGATGGAGAAGTCCTTCGGAGCACCGAGAGGTTGGCGACTCAACACAACCTATGGATTCAACGCCAAGAGTTCAAGGAGCAACTATCACTCTTCGAGACTCGCATCGATGAACAATATGAAGAAGTGGCTCACAACTTCTCCACGGTGAACCAAGATTTGGCTCTCCTCCGTGAAGCTACGGACAACTTGAATGGCCAAATGGCGGCCAATGATGCGAACATGGAGCGACGCATGGACAACCTCGAGCGCGCCATCACCAACTTGGGTCGTCATCGCCGACACCGCTCTACTTCATCATCATCAAGCTCGTCACAAGATTACTATTCTCATGGCCACCGTTCGTCATCAAGCTCCTCCTCAAGGCATGAAGACCATCATCGTCCTCATCGACCACATGCTCGCCAAGAAGACTCTCGCTCTAACTCAAGGAGAGGTGAATTCCATCGCCATGCTCGTCCTCATGAACGACCTCCACAAGAACAAGCTCCTCACCAAGATCGTCATCAAGCGGCTCGCCATGCCCACCATGGGTATGACGACCATCCCCAAGACAACATCCACCACAACATGGCGCCACATGGTGATGCTCCCGCCCAAGGTCGTCAAGAGCAACCAAGGCGTGATCTCCGGAATCATCCTCGCCATGACCAAAGGGGCCGAGGGCAACCACAACATGATCAAGATGAGAGAGCCATAATTGGGCAACGCCAACAACCTCGCCAAGACCCGCAACAACATCCTCACCATGAGCCAAGTGAAGCTAGTGTTCACCTCCAACGCCAACCCAATGCTATGGTTGGTCGTGGAAGACCTCCTCCACCACCTCAAGTCGCAAGAGATGAAGGCATCCGTCCTCGCCGCCGCAACATGGAAGATGAAGAGAATATGTATGGAAAGCTCAAGTTCAATATGCCCAAGTTCAAGGGTGAAGATGACGCCGAGGCCTACCTCTCATGGGCACTCAAGGTTGACAAGATCTTCCGCATCCATAACTACTCCGGTGCCAAGAAAGTAGCCATGGCCTCCCTCGAGTTTGAAGATTATGCCAACACTTGGTGGGAACAAGTTGTCACTCTTAGGGAAGAAAAGGGTGATCCTCCAATTGATACTTGGGAAGACATGAAGGAGGAAATGCAAGCCCGCTTTGTCCCTACACACTACAAGACCGATCTCTTCAACAAGCTACAAAAGTTGAAGCAAGGCACCAAAACCGTTGAGGAATTCTTCAAGGAGATGGAGTTAACCATGATGAGAGCAAACATCCAAGAGTCCGAGAACCAAACCATCGCTAGGTTCTTCAATGGCCTCAACTACCCCATCAAGAAGATCGTGGAGTTCCAACCATACTCCAACATGGTTGAGTTGGTTCACCAAGCTTCCAAGGCCGAGCGTCAAGTGAATGAGGACATCAAATACTCCAAGTCCAAGCAATACTTCGCCTCCAAGCTTGCCACATCAACTCCTACAACAAGTGTCAAGCCATCCGCATCCTCTACACCTTCCAAGCAACCTTCCATACAAAGTCGCATGAAGCAAACGGTATCCTCCACCGCCTCCTCTAAGGCCTCTACGGGACCCTCCAATGTCACTTGCTTCAAGTGTGGCACCCAAGGCCACAAGTCCTTTGAGTGCAAGAACACCAAAGTCATGATCACTATGGAGAATGGTGATATAGAGACGCTAAGTGAAGGTGAATATGAAGCTCTAGTGCAAGCCGCGGTTGCTAATGAGGAAGACTATGATGAAGAAAGTGGAGAAGACCCTCTCTTATGCACACATGATCCAAGCCCTTCTCTTGTGGTCACTCGAGTGCTCACCACTCAACCCCAAGCTATGGAAGACCAAAGATGCAACATCTTCCAAACGCGTGCCGGCATTGGTGGCAAGTCTATCAAGGTCATCATCGATGGTGGGAGTTGCCACAACTTGGCAAGCACCGAGCTATGTGAGAAGCTCAACCTCACGCTTCGCAAACATCCTCATCCATACCATGTCCAATGGTTGAGTGACAAGGGCAATGTCAAGATTCAACACACCGTCACCGTCAACTTCAAGATAGGACCCTATGAAGACACCGTCGAGTGTGACGTGGTGCCTATGACCGTGTGCCACATGTTGCTTGGCCGCCCATGGCAATTTGACAAGAAGGCCATACATGATGGTTTCTCCAATGCATACACCTTCAAGGTCAAGGACAAGAAGTTCGAGCTTCGCCCAATGACTCCTAGCCAAATCATCGCCGACAATGCAAAGGCTTTAGCGAGGGCACAACACCACATCCACCATAGTGAGTTGAGAGGAGAGGGAGCGACCCACCAAAAAGAGAGTGAGCGCCACCACCCACATATGAGTGAGAGAAAGAGTGTCCTCCTAACCACCAAAAGCGAGTGGAGAGAAGTGAAAGACAACCCATCCACCACCATACACTACGTGCTCATTTGCAAGGGCCTCTCGGCGGAGACTAATGACTTAACCAACATTCCTTCGTCTTTGTTGTCTCTTTTGAAGGAGTTCCAAGACGTCTTCCCCGACGAGCTACCACATGGGCTACCACCGCCGGGGCATCGAGCATCGCATCGACCTCATACCCGGCGCTCCACTACCAAACCGCGCCGCCTACCGCACCAACCCCGAGGACACCAAGGAGATCCAACGCCAAATTCAAGACCTCCTCGCTAAAGGGTATGTCCGTGAAAGCCTTAGCCCTTGTGCCGTTCCCGTCATTCTTGTGCCTAAACCGGATGAGACGCAACGGATGTGTATGGATTGCCGCCCTATCAATGCCATTACCGTCCGTTATCGACATCCCATTCCGCGTTTAGATGATATGTTGGATGAATTGAGTGGTGCCACGATTTTCTCTAAGATTGATTTGCGTAGTGGCTACCACCAAATCCGCATGGCAATTGGTGATGAATGGAAGACGGCATTCAAGACCAAACTTGGTCTCTATGAATGGCTCGTCATGCCTTTTGGTCTTTCAAATGCTCCTTCCACTTTCATGCGTCTTATGAATCACATCTTGCGACCTCTTATTGGAAAGAGCGTGGTTGTCTACTTTGATGATATTCTCATCTATAGCAAAAATCTCGAGGACCATGTTCAACATGTGAGAGAAGTCTTATGCATTTTGCGCCACGAGAAGCTCTTTGCCAACCTTCCAAAATGCCATTTCGCTCAAAACAAATTGGTTTTTCTTGGTTTTGTGGTTTCCGCCAACGGGATAGAAGTTGATTCTTCCAAAGTTGAGGCCATCCACAATTGGCCCACTCCCACAAATGTTGGCCAAGTGAGAAGTTTCCATGGTCTTGCCGGATTTTACCGCCGTTTTGTGAAAGATTTCAGCACCATTGCTTGCCCTTTAAACGAACTTACCAAAAAGAATGTTCCGTTCGTTTGGGGCCAAGCACAACAAAAAGCTTTTGATGAATTGAAAAAGAGACTCACCGAGGCACCATTACTTGCTCTTCCCGACTTTTCCAAAACATTTGAAATCGAATGCGATGCGAGTGGCCTTGGAATCGGTGGTGTTCTCATGCAAAATGGAAAACCCGTGGCATACTATAGCGAGAAGTTGGATGGCGCACGCCTCAACTATCCTATATATGACAAGGAGCTTTATGCTTTAGTTCGTGTTCTTGAAGTTTGGCAACACTATCTTTGGCCAAAAGAGTTTGTCATCCACTCGGATCATGAGTCCTTGAAGTATTTGAAAAGTCAACACAATTTGAACAAGCGACATGCTAAGTGGGTTGAGTTCATAGAGTCCTTCCCTTATGTAATCAAATACAAAAAGGGCAAGGAAAATGTGGTTGCGGATGCACTTTCCCATAAAATTACTCTCCTACTCACCCGCTTGGAGTTTCACATTTTGGGTCTTGAAGAGATCAAAGAGCTCTACCCTTCCGATGCTTTCTTTGGACCAATCTTTGAAAAGTGTTCCATTGACCGAGGTTTTGATGATTTCTACTTGCATGATGGCTACTTGTTTAAAGCTAACAAAGTTTGCATACCGGAGTCTTCTCTTCGTAAGTTGCTTTTGCAAGAGTCACATGGAGGTGGCCTCATGGGTCATTTTGGACGCGACAAGACTCTTTCGATGCTATCCACACACTACTATTGGCCACGCATGAAGCGAGACGTGGAGCGCCTTTGCAACCGTTGCACCACTTGTTTACAAGCTAAGTCAACATCCAACCCCCATGGTCTTTATATGCCTTTACCCATTCCATATGCACCTTGGTCGGATATAAGCATGGACTTTGTACTTGGCTTACCACGCACAAAACATGGTCATGACTCAATATTTGTGGTAGTGGATAGGTTCTCAAAAATGGCACATTTCATTCCATGTCATAAGAGCGATGATGCTTCACACATTGCTTCGTTGTTTTTCAGGGAAGTGGTTCGCCTACATGGGATACCGGCAAGCATTGTGTCGGATCGAGACGTCAAGTTCATGAGTTATCTTTGGAAGTCGCTCATGGCCAAGTTTGGAGTCAAGCTTTTGTTCTCATCATCCTCGCACCCTCAAACCGATGGACAAACCGAAGTGGTCAATCGAAGCCTCTCCACACTCCTCCGCACACTTGTGAAGAAAAACTTGAAGTCATGGGAAGATTGCATCCCCCACGCGGAGTTCGCCTACAATCGAGCAAAACACTCCACAACATTACGGAGTCCCTTCATGGTCGTCTATGGATTCGAACCTCCAACGGCACTCGACATCCTTCCACTCCCTCTTCACCAACGGACCAACATGGACTTCGACGAGCGCACCACCGCCATGAAGAAACTACATGAAGAAACAAGAGCAACCATACAAGACCATGTACTTCGCCAAGCTAACCGCCTCAACGCCAAGAAGAAAGAACGAGTGTTTGAAGAAGGAGACCTTGTTTGGGTTCACCTAAGGAAAGAAAGGTTCCCTCAAGAACGCAACTCCAAGCTCAAGCCAAGAGGAGATGGGCCTTTCAAGGTCCTCAAGCGCATCAACAACAACGCCTACGTCATCGACATACCAACATCCAAGTACTTGGTGAGCAACACTTTCAACATCTCGGACCTCTCCCCACATCATGGAGATGAGGAGGAACAAGAGTCGAGGACGACTCTCTCCCAAGGGGGAGATGATGTAGCCCGCTCACCAACGACTCTACATCAAGGCCAACAAGTCCCCCAAGTGGACCAATGACAAGGGCTCGAGTTAAAGCTCTACATGACAAGGTGAACTCGCTCCTCACTTCCCTCGACCTAGATACCCCATTGGATGGGATGCTACCTCATGCCGAAACCCTTTGTGTCATTAGGTGCGTGGAGCATCAAGATCACGGAGAGGACGTTACGCCATGGTCAAGGGAAGGAGAGGAGCAGCTGATCGAGAAGATGTACACGGAGCTGGACCCGACGTCGCCGAAGAGCGCAAGGAAGAGGAGACGCACGGCCCGTCCAGCACCCGGACTGACCGGGCTCCTCACCGGGCCACCCGGCTCGGGATCCGGTCGACCGGCCGCTGACCGGGCCACCGGATCGCAACCGGGCTACCAACCGGTGCCATCCGGACAACATCCCGGGCCTCGGGACCTCGTCCGGTCGGCGCCCGGTCCACGAGCCCGGTCCGGACCGGACCGCCAGTCCACGAGCCAGTCGACCGGATCCCTGACCGGCCACCCGGTCACAGGCCCGGTCCGACCGGATCCCTGACCGGCCTGCACGACTTAAGTTATATTTTCGGCCCAAACTTACCTTTTCGGCCTGTGTCGCCTTGTAAGACTATATAAGCACCCCAAGCACCCCTTTGGCTCTTTAGACTTGTTTAGAACTCAAACCTAACTTTGAGCTTAGTCTCCCTTGGGTATCATCCCTCTGTAATCAAGGCACCTTGGTTGTTGACTTTGAATTTGTGGAGTGAGATTCTAGTACTTGCTACTCTCTCTCCCTCCCCAAGTTCATCCTCTCCAATCCCAATCTCTCTCCGGGAATTCTGCCTCGTGCCTCTTCCACGGAGATTCTATTGGCGTGGTCCATCGAGCCACGGAGGTAAGCATCGGGTGTATCGGGTTGGTGTGCGTGCGTGAGTCTCGGAGTTCGTCGTGTTCTTCATCCCCTCGCGTTTTTCCCATCTCACCCGCTTGGTTTCGAAGTCAATCCGCAAGATCGGGCCACACACGGGGTCTTAGACCACATCAGCATCTTCATTGTTGTTTCTTTGTTGTTGAGGAGGAGGTGGTCTTCCATGACCTTCATCTTGATCATCATTGTTGTGGCGTTGAGGAGGCCTCACACTTTCTTCACTTGATGCTTGGTGATGATTTGATTCTTCCTCCATCTCAACATCTCGTGCTTGATGAGGTGGTCTTCTACCATGAGGGCGATCATCATGATGACGACGGTTGTCTTGACCTTGACGGCGTGGTGCCCTATCACGAGGAGGTTGATCAACATTGATGATGCGGCGGTCTTGGTTCACTTCTTGTTCGGCATTATGGTGTTGCCTTTGAGCATTGGCCACTTGAGATGTGCGAGGTTGCCCTTGATGATGATGTGCCTCTTGCTCTTGGCGGAGCCTTTCTTGCTCACGTGCATGAAGGAGATCTTGATCATGACGAAGACGTTGTTGTTCCTCTTGGAATTGAGCATGGAGATGTTCTTGTTGAAGGCGTTCTTCTTCAAGGCGTAGACGTTCTTGGACAAGTCGAAGTCGTGCTTGCTCCGCTTCTTGAGCTTGTTGTTGAAGCACTTGAGCATCCACATTATGGTGGCGTGGGTCTTGATTGGAATCATGATGCGACGATGTAGGAGCTCGTGACCTTGAGCTATGAGAGCGCGAAGACCTTGAATGGTGTCTTCTATCTTCTTGACGGTTGAGTGTGTGGAGGATGTTGTCCAACGCCGTCTTCGTTTCTCTTGTTTCTTGACCTTGCATGGCGAGTGTTGCCTTCAACTCATTGCCTTGAGTTTCAATCTTCTCATTGAGTTCTTGAACTTGATTGTTGAGGTCAATCCTTTGCACTTGAGCTCTTTCTTCATAGCGGACGTTGGTATCCTTGAGCATGGCTTCAAATTGATTGAGCTTGGCGTGGACGGCTTGAGTAGCTATCCAATGTTGGTGCCGCGTCATCGGTAGTTGGTTCCCTTCTCCACTAGACATGGTTACAACTAAAACAAGAACTATGTGGTGGGTGGTTAGGAAAGACTACCAAGAGTGTCAAAACTTGCAAACCAAAATCGAAAAAGTGTTTCAAGTCGAGGAACAACCGATATGTATGCACACACACAAAACAAAAACTCTATATGGTGTTAGGTATGGATGTGGAAAGCCAAATGGAAGAACCAAACGAAGAGTCTATTGTCAAAAGTGGGTAAGATCCAAAAGTCACAAGTCAAAAGTGGTGATCGCAAAAGGCATACACAAGGTGGAACACACACGTGGGACAAAATGGGGTTAGCGCGACGGGAAAAATGAGCACGAACAAAATTGGTCCTAACGAAGACTATTAGCTCGGTGTCACGCCAACACAAGAGAGACCGTGGCTTGGTTGCAAATTTGAGAAGCAACAAGATTTGCGCAAGACGCCTCTCTTCTCTTTTCTCTCTTTTGCTTATAAGCTTTGGACTCTTTTGTGTATAGGTGTCACTCACACTCTTTTTCTTTTTCTTTTTCTCCTTTTTTTTTGTATGCTTAGAAGCTTTCTTTTTCTCACTATCTATGTAAGTATGTCACACTTCTTTTGCCTATCTTTTCACACGAGCTTGCTTCGTAGCTTTGCTCAACACACGCACACCCTCACGGTCGGGACGCTTGCGCAATGCTTCGCAACACTAGAAAGCCACTCTCGATGGAAAGGTACGCAAAGGAAGCTTAGGTTACAAGTTAGGGGGCAAGTTATACCACTTGATGACGGTGGCCGACGATGTTGAACTTGCTATGGTGGAAGGTGTCAAATGAACCGCTTGGATCCTCGGGGTGCCGTCGTCGTAGTTGATGTTGCGGAAGCTTAGTGGTAGCTGAAATGGCACACACAACGAAGTCCAAACACAAGGGGTTAGTGCCAAAACGAAAAACGAAGAAAGCTGTCAAAATTTCGGCCAGGCGGAACTTTCGGTCCTGAGGGGCGGAACTTCCGGTCCTTCCGGGCGGAACTTCCGGTCGCAATCAGATCTGCGGGCTGTTCTTCGATTTGGGCGGAAATCCGGGCCGAAAATCTTCGAATTCGTGGAAAATTTGGCACTAAGAGCGGTGGGAAGGTGGGGGAATTGCAGATCAACACCAAAGACAAGTTTCTATTGGACCAAAACCACAAAAAAAAACGTAACAAATCTTCAGATCCAAATTCTAGCTATTTTTTGGGGAATTTTTTGGGCGAAATTGGTGGAATCGGAGGGTCAAATCCGTGGCAACCTTTGCTCAGATACCATATGATAAGGGCTAAGCCCAGTGATGTGCCCGATCTTCACGGATTTGAAGGGGTTCGTGGGGGATGGTGGATGAACGCGATGAACACGTGGGGGAAACGCGGGGATACAACACACACACGCACACAATTCGAGTTTTCCCTCGTTGGCTCGAAACACCAACTCGATAGAGATTGCAGGAAAAGACCTTCCGGTAGAAGTCCCGCAAAGAGATCGACTAATCGAAGCTCGGGAGATCTAGAAGGGTGAAAAGACCGGAAGGTTTGATGGAAGTGCAAGCAAAAGACCAAATAGGTAGAAGTGCAAGCAAAAGATCAAACAAACGGTAGAAGTCACCAAAGAGATCTTCACGAGTCGATAGGAGCCCGGGTGGCGATACAAGATCATAGATCTAGGTAAGGTTCCCACAAGGGTGAGCTAAGCTCAGGTTTTCTTTCAAATCAAGTCTAATCTCAGATCTGAGCCAACTAGGCTATTTATAGGTAGGGGGCGAAGAGTTAAGTTACATGCTGAAAAGTGCTGTTGTGCTGAAGTTCGCGGTGGCGGAAGTTCCGGTCATCTTGGGCGGAAGTTCCGGTCAGGGGCGGAAGTTCCGGTCCTGGGGGCCGGAAGTTCCGGCCTGGCCGGAAGTTCCGGCCAAGTTCCGGCCAAGTTCCGAAATTAGCCCGTTTCCTTGCAGTAACATCCAGGAGCGATTTGACGGACTTTCGGAACTTGGGCGGAACTTGGGCGGAAGTTCCGACCGGGCGGAAGTTCCGGTCCCTCGGGGCGGAAGTTCCGGTCTGATGCTTTTTCCTGCGCGCTGGAGGGCATCTTGGGAGCATCTTGGAGGAATCTGGCCGGAAGTTCCGGTCCTGGGGGGCGGAAGTTCCGGCCTGGGCGCTGTAGCTCCATCTTCATCGTTTCCAGCTCTCTCTCCAACGTCTTGGTCTCCATGGCTTGTGTCTTGGCCGATGTACCTGATTGAGCATAGGGTATTCGCATGAAGTAGCAAGCCATCCAAGGGGGTGTCAAAGTCATAGGTAGAGAGGAGTGAATTCACCTCTTGGCGTAGTGCTTGGGCTCGAGCTCGTGTCATTGGACCACGAGGAGGGCTTGTCGGTCTTGATGTAGTGTCGACCTTGGGTGGGGCTGCATCAATGCCGGCACGCGTTTGGAAGATGTTGCATCTTTGGTCTTCCATAGCTTGGGGTTGAGTGGTGAGCACTCGAGTTACCACAAGAGAAGGGCTTGGATCATGTGTGCATAAGAGGGGGTCTTCTCCACTTTCTTCATCATACTCTTCCTCATTAGCAACGGCGGCTTGCACTAGGGCTTCATATTCACCTTCACTTAGAGTCTCTATGTCACCATTCTCCATAGTGATCATGACCTTGGTGTTCTTGCACTCAAAGGACTTGTGGCCTTGGGTGCCACACTTGAAGCAAGTGACATTGGAGGGTCCCGTAGAAGAATTGGAGGAGGCGGTGGATGACACCGTTTGCTTCATGCGACTTTGGATAGAAGGTTGCTTGGAAGGTGTAGAGGATGCGGTTGGCTTGACACTTGTTGTAGGAGTTGATGTGGCAAGCTTGGAGGCGAAGTATTGCTTGGACTTCGAGTACTTGATGTCCTCATTCACTTGACGTTCGGCCTTGGAAGCTTGGTGAACCAACTCAACCATGTTGGAGTATTGTTGGAACTCCACAATTCTCTTGATGGGGTAGTTGAGGCCATTGAAGAACCTAGCGATGGTTTGGTTCTCGGACTCTTGGATGTTTGCTCGCATCATGGTTAACTCCATCTCCTTGAAGAATTCCTCAACGGTCTTGGTGCCTTGCTTCAACTTTTGTAGCTTGTTGAAGAGATCGGTCTTGTAGTGTGTAGGGACAAAGCGGGCTTGCATCTCCTCCTTCATGTCTTCCCAAGTATCAATGGGAGGATCACCCTTTTCTTCCCTAAGAGTGACAACTTGTTCCCACCAAGTGTTGGCATAATCTTCAAACTCGAGGGAGGCCATGGCTACTTTCTTGGCACCGGAGTAGTTGTGTATGCGGACGATCTTGTCAACCTTGAGTGCCCATGAGAGGTAGGCCTCGGCATCGTCTTCACCCTTGAACTTGGGCATGTTGAACTTGAGCTTTCCATACATATTCTCTTCATCTTCCATGTTCCTTCGGCGAGGACGGATGCCTTCATCTCTTGCGACTTGAGGTGGTAGAGGAGGTCTTCCACGACCAACCATAGCATTGGGTTGGCGTTGGAGGTGAACACTAGCTTCACTTGGCTCATGTTGAGGATGTTGTTGCGGATCTTGACGAGGTTGTTGACGTTGCCCAATGTTGGCTCTCTCATCTTGATCTTGTTGAGGTTGTCCTCGGCCCCTTTGGTCATGGCGAGGATGGTTCCGGAGGTCACGCCTTGGTGGATCTTGATGACCTTGGTCTTGAGCATCCACATGGGCTTGACGATGAGGTGCCGAGTCCATGTTGTGGAGGACGTTGTCTTGGGGTTGGTCGTCATGCCCATGGTGGGCATGGCGAGCCGCTTGATGACGATCTTGGTGAAGAGCTTGTTCTTGTTGCGGACGTTCATGAGGACGAGCATGGCGATGGAACTCTCCGCGCCTTGAGTTGGAGCGAGAATCATCATGACGAGCGTGCGGTCGACGAGAGCGATGATGATCTCCATGCCTTGAGTCGGAGCTTGAGGACGAATGGTGATCATGGGAGTAGTCATCATGTGAGGTAGTCGATGACGATGAGGAAGTGGAGCGATGTCGATGTCGGCGTCCCAAGTTGTTGATGGCGCGCTCGAGGCTATCCATGCGCCGCTCCATGTTTGCATCATTGGCCGTCACTTGGTCATGCAAGTTGTCCGTAGCTTCACGAAGAAGATTCATATCTTGGTTCACTTGGCCGAAGTTGTGAGCCACTTCTTCATATTGTTGGTCGATGCGTGTCTCGAACAAATTGAGTTGGTCCTTGAACTCTTGGCGTTGCACCCATAGGTTGTGTTGGGTGGCCAACCTCTCGGAGGGGTGTAGGACCTCATCCTCCTTTGCTTGGTCTCCGTGCCTATCCATGATCACAAGACAAGAACTATGTTGTGGATGTTAGTGGAAGTAGACTACCTCTCACTCTTACCGTGGTAAGATAGTATTGAGGCAATCAACCAAGCCGAAAGTAAGACCAATTGTATCGGGACACACACAAAGGCACACGCAAAAGCTAGCAAATATGGTGTTAGGAGTGGATGGTGGAAAGCCAAAAGACGAAATCCAAAATCGAGTATGTTGTTAAGAGTGGGTAAGGTCCAAAAATCCAAGTGTCAAAGTGGCGATCACTATAAACACGGAAAAATGTGGAACTCACACACGGGATGAACGGGGTTAGTGCAACCAAGGAACGAGCGGAAAAATGAAAAACCCCTAAGCAAGGGTGCTCAATGTCACACTAACGCAAGAAGAGATCGAAGCTAGGTTGCATAGATTAGAAACACCAAGATTCGCACGAGGTCTCTCTTCTCTATCTCTCTTGCTTGCTTAAAAGCTTTTCACTCTTTTTGTATCGGTGGCACTTTGCACTTTGCTTTTTTTTTCTTTTTTTTTTTCACTAGCACACTATGCTCTTACTCTTTTGCTGGCCACTCACGAGCACCACTTATGAGCTTTACTCACACAACGCACACCCTCACGGTCGGGACCTCGTGCGATGTTTCGCAACACTCGGAAGCTTCGCTCGTGGGATAGATCGCAAAAAGAAGAGGGCTACAAGGGTTACTGCAAGTTATACCTGCGATGGTGGAGATGGTGGTGGTGGTGGTGGTCGGCGGTGGTGTTAGACGATGTCGAAGACGTGTGCCCGGTCGGTGGTCCGGTCGGACCGGGTGTGGCGCCGGCTGCTCCGGTCTGAGGGCCGGTTGACCGGCTTCTGAACCGGCTGCTCCGGTTTTGCGGCCGGTTGATCGGGTTCTGCGCCGGACGGTCCGGTCTGGGGGCCGGTTGACCGGGTTTGAAACCGGGTTCGTCGATTTGGAGCTTTCTCTCTCCTGTTCTTCCCCAAACCAAAACCAAATCGGCCAAAACGAAGGGAAACGATGGAATTGGAGGCTAAAAGTTGGGGAAATAGTAGATCAAGCACAACAACACCAGATCCACGGAGCAAAACCACTCAAAAGTCAACCAAATCACAGATCCGTCCAAAGGCAATTTAGGGCTATTTTTTTTGGAAAATTTTCTAGAAACGAAATCGGGTGGGTGGAGGGTCAAAATCGCGGTAACCAAAGGCTGCTGATACCATATGATGTGGTCTAAGACCCCGATTGTGGCCCGATCTCGCGAATGACCCAAGGAATCAAAGGGGAAAGAGGGGGAGAGGCGGAAGAACACGAAGAACGCGAAGAACACACGAAGAACCACGCACACCAACCCGATACAATCGATGCTTACCCTCACGGCTCGATGGACCGTGCCAATAGAATCCGCCCGGAAGAGACTCGATGATAGGACAAAGGTGTCCGATCTTTCGATGAGATGAAGATAGATCGATTTGTTGGTGGAGTTCGTGCTTGACGATCCGACTACACGTGCAAAGCTCGTGCGCCAATGCAATCGCTAGGACAATCTCCGGGAGTTACTGATCTTGCGGGAGCACGATCAGCCTGACCAGCAAGGGTCTTAATTCCTGCCTGAAATCGAGAACAAGCAAGAACTAAAGATGCAATCAGAATATTGCGGATAAAGATGAAAGCTTGATTGATAATGGTGGGATTCCGAATAGTCGGTCTTGTTCTGGGCGTTGGCCTCAAAAGAAGTACACGTAGTTGCAGCAATTGGCTAACTTTTAGTCTAATCAAAATCCGAGTCTAAATGTGACGGCTATGGGGGTATTTAAAGGAGGAAAAGGTGGGGTTTCGGCCAGCCATGCATATGGTGGCCGAACCAAACCCTAGAAGGCCTTTCCCCCTTCAATACGGACTCTAAAAAGTGGCTGACTTAAATCCTGCGAAAATTACATGGGCCTGGCCCAAAACTAATGGTGTCGCAGCACCATGGACTCATGTGGACGAAATTATGAAGTGGAGAACTCTATATTTCGTCCATGTCTTCATCTCCAATTATGGTGGCTTCAAAGTTCTGAAATCTCCACTCGCAGCGTCTTCTTCAATGCTCACATGTTTGCTGCCATCTCCTCCATGTATGATCATGCTCCAATGCTTGTCCCTCTCATCCATGCTAGATCCATCATTCCTAAGAGTAACAAACACATCTGATTTAGGCAGCATCATATTCTCATGTATGTGAGGAATAGTTCCAAGAAACGAAAGTACCTGATAGTTAAGTTGTTTAGCACGAGCTCGAGTGATTGGTCCTTGAATTTGTGTGGCTGTAGGTACAGCGGTTGTATCAATAGATGGGATGTCCTCATCATGCTCCCCTTCTTGAATTGAAGTCGTCCTCGACGCGATCTCATCTTCTTCACCAAAGTAAGGCTTCAAATCTGCAATGTTAAATGTAGGACTAACCGGACCCAATTCTGCAGGAAGCTCAAGTTTATATGCATTATCATTTATTTTCTCTAACACCTTAAATGGACCAGCAGCACGTGGCATGAGCTTAGACTTGCGCAATGCAGGAAAACGATCTTTGCGCAAATGCAACCAAACAAGATCACCAACATCAAACACAACATGCTTTCTTCCTCTATCCCCAGCAATTTTATACTTAGCATTCATGCGTTCGATGTTGTCTTTAGTAGTCTCATGCAATTTTAATATCAATTCAGCTCGTTGTGTAGCATCCAAATCATTTTGCACCGAAGATGGTAAAGGCAATAAATCAATAGGTGCACGTGGAACAAAACCATACACAATCTCAAAAGGGCACATCTTAGTAGTAGAATGCAGCGAACGATTGTAAGCAAATTCAATATGAGGTAAACATTCTTCCCACAATTTTAAGTTCTTCTTCAAAACAGTCCGCAGCATAGTAGACAATGTTCTATTTACTACTTCAGTTTGTCCATCAGTTTGGGGATGACATGTAGTACTAAACAGCAATTTAGTCCCCAACTTAGCCCATAAACATCTCCAAAAGTGGCTAAGAAACTTAGTATCACGATCAGAAACAATAGTATTTGGCACACCATGTAAACGCACAATTTCGCGAAAGAACAAATCAGCGACATGTGTAGCATCATCAGTTTTGTGACATGGAATAAAGTGTGCCATCTTAGAAAACCTATCCACAACAACAAAGATACTATCCCTCCCCTTCTGTGTACGAGGCAAACCCAAAACGAAATCCATAGAAATATCCTCCCAAGGTACACTAGGAACAGGAAGAGGCATATATAAACCATGTGGATTAAGTCGAGACTTAGCTTTTTGACATGTAGTGCAGCGTGCCACAAATCTCTCAACATCTCGACGCATACGTGGCCAAAAGAAGTGTGCAGCAAGTACATCCTCCGTCTTCTTCACACCAAAGTGACCCATCAATCCTCCTCCATGCGCCTCCTGCAACAACAAAAGACGAACGGAACTATCTGGGATGCATAGCTTGTTAGCACGGAACACAAATCCATCATTGAGGACGAATTTGTTCCATGTTCTACCATCTTTACAATTCAGCAACACATCTTTAAAATCAGCATCATGCAAGTATTGTTCCTTTATAGTTTCCAATCCAAAAATCTTGAAGTCAAGTTGAGATAGCATGGTATAACGGCGCGACAAAGCATCAGCAATAACATTATCTTTACCCTTTTTGTGTTTGATAACATAAGGAAAAGACTCAATAAATTCTACCCACTTTGCATGGCGACGATTCAACTTAGCTTGACTACGAATATGCTTCAAAGATTCATGATCAGAATGTATAACAAATTCTTTAGGCCATAAATAATGTTGCCAATTTTCTAATGTCCGAACCAGCGCATATAATTCTTTATCATAAGTAGAATAATTCAGACTAGGCCCACTCAATTTCTCACTAAAATATGCAACAGGTTTGCCCTCTTGTAATAACACACCTCCTAAACCAATTCCACTAGCATCACATTCAAGCTCAAAAGTCTTATTGAAATCAGGAAGTTGGAGTAATGGAGCATGTGTTAACTTATCTTTCAGTATCATGAAGGCGTCTTGTTGTGCATCGCCCCACACAAAGGGCACATCCTTCTTTGTAAGCTCATTCAGCGGCGCAGCAATGGATCCAAAATCTTTCACAAAGCGCCTATAGAAACCAGCGAGGCCAAGAAAACTCCTCACTTGTGTGACCGTCTTTGGCTGCGGCCAATTCTCAATTGCCTCAATCTTGGCTGGATCAACTTCAATTCCCTGCGCAGTAACAACATAGCCAAGAAACGCAACTCGATTGGTGCAAAAGGTGCACTTCTCAAGATTACCATACAAACGTGCATCACGTAAAGCATTGAAAACAGCACGTAAATGATCCAAATGTTCCTCCAAAGATTTGCTATAAATCAGAATATCATCAAAGTATACCACCACAAAACGTCCAATAAAAGCACGTAAAACTTCGTTCATCAGTCTCATGAAAGTACTAGGTGCATTAGTTAAACCAAAAGGCATTACTAACCACTCATATAAACCGAACTTAGTTTTAAACGCTGTTTTCCATTCATCTCCTAATTGCATACGAATCTGGTGGTAACCACTACGCAAATCAACTTTAGAGAACATAATAGAACCACTCAATTCATCAAACATATCATCTAAACAAGGTATAGGATGACGGTAACGAATGGTAATATTATTAATAGATCTACAATCAGTACACAGGCGTGAAGAACCATCCTTCTTAGGTACCAAGATAATAGGAACAGCACATGGGCTAAGAGACTCACGAATGTAACCTTTATCTTGGAGAACCTGAATTTGTCGCTGAATCTCTTTGGTCTCTTCAGGATTGGTACGATATGGCGCACGGTTGGGCAGCGAAGCACCTGGAATCAAGTCAATCTGGTGTTCTATCCCACGGATAGGTGGTAGTCCAGGTGGTACATCTTGTGGGAACACATCAATGAACTCCTGCAAAAGGTTAGCAACCGCAGGTGGCAAAGAAGGAGGCATATCCTCAAATGAAAACAGAACTTCTTTGCAAATAATAGCATAGCATTGAGTAGTGTTCACATCAAGTTCAGCAATATCAGATTTGCTAGCAAGCAAACAAGGATTTTTCAAACGAATTTCAGTAGCATGGTTTGAATCAGATTTAGTATTAATCTTATGTGGCACAAAATCTGCAGCAACAATCTGATTCTCACTCTTAAGTGTCTCCTCGTTTTTTACTCTACTAGCTCTAGCAAGATCATCTTTTAGTATTTGTTCAGGAGTCATATGTTTGAGACCAATTTTCTTTCCATCATGCATAAGAGAATACTGATTAGTTTTACCATTATGAACAGATTCTCTATCAAATTGCCAAGGTCTACCAAGTAACAAAGAACAAGCTTGCATAGGTACAACATCACAATCCACAAAATCAGAATATGTACCAATCGTAAAATGCACACGTGTAGTTCTCGTTACCTTGAGCTTCCGAGAGCTCTGATAAGGGGTTGCCCGATCTTCTCAGTAAGCGACGGGTGGTGATGAACACGTGATGGTAGCAGCGGATGAAATCGATGATGATGAGGAGGATAACTTGTATGACGCCGACGAAGTCTCTCGATTGATTCCTGATGCCAATGCAACAGCTCTCAACCCTGCAAGATATTCGCAACTCCACACACTTGCGCACGTAGCCGCCGACCACGAAGCGGTAGATTGCAATCTTCTAATCCCACTGGAACAGCAGATCACACAAACTTTCAGTAGCATAAAACTCCAGATCGCAACGAATTGGAGAGTTGGGGAACAATAGTTTTGCTAAGCAAACAACTGTGAACTAGGGTTTATCTTAAACGTGGTCTCAAGCAGCTAGGGGGTCGTCCAAGGCACTTATATAGGCGTCCGGGACGAGTTCTGGTCGAAAAGATACAAGTAAAACCGACCCAGAATAGATCTGGTCGAGACAGACTCGGACATGTCCGGTCTGGGGTCCGGTCGACCGGGCTGTGGACCGGGCGGTCCGGTCTGTGGTCCGGTCAACCGGTCGGCAACCGGAAATCTGCGAGGTTTCCGGTTTCCGTCCGGCTCTGAGAGCTCCGTCCGGTTGGCGTCCGGTTGGCGGCCGGTTGACCGGGCCAGGGACCGGGCTGGCCGGTCTGGGGGCCGGTCTGACCGGGTTCTGGACCGGCCTGGACTTCTTCTTCTCCTCTCGCGCATGCCTCCCGCTCCTCCCTCGCGCGTCCATGAGATATCTTCATGTCCAGCTCATGTCCAGCTGCTCCTCTCCTCCTCGTGCGATGCTTGTCTCCTCTTGATACCTGATGATACACAAGTAATAGGACTTAGGCAGTATAAAGTTCTCATCAATCAAAGTATCGTTTAGAAACAAGTTCACCTGTTGTTTAAGTAGCTTCGCACGAGCCCTTGTAATTGGTCCAATCCGAACTTCATTGGACTTGAGCTTCACAGCAGGTTCATCTTCATTTGTCAATGACGGAGGTAGTGGTGAAGTAGGGATGTCCTCATCATCTCCCCCCCCCCTTCAAAAGGCGTCGACCCCGACGCTCCAAGGTCTTCTCCGTCATATGGTGTCAAATCAGCAACATTGAAAGAATTACTGACACCAAACTCATCCTCTGGAAGATCTATTGAGTATGCATTATCATTGATCTTGGCAAGCACTTTGTAAGGACCAGCACCCCGTGGCTTCAACTTAGACTTCCTCAGCGTTGGGAACCTATCCTTGCGAAAATGTACCCAGACCAAATCACCAGGCTTGAACAACATCTCCTTGCGCTTCTTGTTCTTCCGTGCAGCATTGCTCTTGCCTTTCTTCTCGATCAACTCTTTAGTCTTCACATGGATTTTCTTCACAAAATCTGCCCTCTTGGATGCCTCCATATTGACTCTCTCATGTATGGGCAAAGGCAACAAATCAAGTGGAGTAATGGGTTTGAAACCATACACCACCTCAAAAGGACACAGCTCCGTGGTAGAGTGTACCGCCCTGTTGTAAGCAAACTCCACATGCGGCAAACACTCTTCCCACTCCTTCAGGTTCTTCTTGATCATGGATCTCAACAGTTGTGACAAGGTTCGATTCACCACCTCAGTTTGACCATCAGTTTGGGGATGACAAGTAGTACTGAATAGTAGCTTTGTCCCCAGCTTTCTCCAAAGCGTCTTCCAGAAGTAGCTCATAAACTTCACGTCACGATCAGAAACAATAGTCTTCGGGACTCCATGTAGACGTACAATCTCCCTGAAAAACAGGTTAGCAATATGCGACGCATCGTCGCTCTTGTGGCAGGCAATAAAGTGTGACATCTTAGAAAACCTATCCACTACCACAAATATAGAATCATGGCCTCTCTTAGTACGCGGCAAACCCAACACAAAATCCATACTAATATCTTCCCATGGTGTAGTAGGTGCCGGTAAAGGAGTATACAAACCGTGAGGCTTCAGCTTGGACTTGGACTTGTTGCAAGTAATGCACCTCTTCACATACCTGTCCACGTCCCGCCTCATCTTTGGCCAATAGAAATGATCAGCGAGCATGAGTAGCGTCTTCTCACGCCCAAAGTGACCCATTAAACCTCCAGCATGAGATTCCTGCAATAAGAGCAAACGCACAGACGATTCTGGAACACATAGTTTGTTAGCTCTAAACAAGAACCCATCGTGTATGTGATATTTTTCCCATGCTTTACCAATAACACACAAGCGGTACGGTTCAGCAAAATCATGATCAGTCGCATATAAATCACATAACACCTCTAATCCAGGAATTTTAACATCAAGATGAGTTAACAACATAGTTTTCCTAGATAGAGCATCAGCAACAATATTATCTTTTCCCTTCTTATGCTTAATAATGTACGGAAAAGACTCAATGAACTCAACCCACTTAGCAAGACGCCTATGCAAAGTAGATTGTGCTTTCAGATATTTCAAAGCTTCATGATCAGAATATATGATAAATTCTTTTGGCCACAAGTAATGTTGCCAAACCTCAAGAACTCGAATTAAAGCATACAATTCTTTATCATATATTGGATAGTTCAACTTAGCACCAGATAATTTCTCAGAAAAATATGCAATTGGGCGACCCTCTTGCATCAACACACCACCAATTCCAATACCACTAGCATCACATTCAATCTCAAATTGCTTATTGAAATCAGGAAGTGCAAGCAACGGTGCAGAAGTTAACAATCGTTTCAGTTCATCAAAAGCATGATCTTGGGCAACGCCCCACTCAAAAGCAACACCCTTTTTAGTCAATTCATTCAAAGGTGCAGCAATAGTAGAAAAATTGGGCACAAAACGGCGATAAAACCCAGCTAGACCATGAAAACTTCTAACTTGACTCACATTCATGGGAGTAGGCCAATTTTGAATAGCTTCAATTTTAGACACATCTACTTCTACTCCATGCTTAGAGACAACATAACCCAGAAATATGACCTTATCTTTGCAAAATGTGCACTTCTCAAGATTACCATAGAGTTTACTATCACGCAACACTTGCAAAACATGTCGAATATGTATAATATGATCAGATTCATTGCGGCTGTAGATTAATATGTCATCAAAATACACAACCACAAACTTGCCAATAAAATCACGCAAAACATGGTTCATCAGTCTCATGAAAGTGCTAGGTGCATTAGTTAAACCAAAAGGCATTACTAACCACTCATATAAACCAAATTTTGTTTTAAAGGCGGTTTTCCACTCATCCCCTTCTTTCATCCTAATTTGATGATAACCACTACGCAAATCAATTTTAGTGAAAACAGCAGCACCACTCAATTCATCTAGCATATCCTCTAAACGGGGAATAGGATGACGATATCGAATAGTAATGTTGTTTATCGCTCTACAATCTACGCACATACGCCATGTACCATCTTTCTTAGGAACAAGAATAACAGGAACAGCACAAGGACTAAGGCTTATGCGGATATAACCTTTGTCGAGTAGCGCTTGTACTTGCTTCTGTATCTCCTTCGTCTCTTCGGGATTCGTTCTATATGGCGCCCTATTGGGCAGCGATGCTCCGGGTGATGCGGGGTGGCCTTCGGACACCTCCTCACCAAGTCCAACAAGTCCCCCAAGTGGACCCATGACTCGGGCTCGAGCCAAAGCAATACATGACAAGGTGAACTCGCTCCTCACTACCCTCGACCTAGATACCCCATTGGATGGAATGCTACCTCATGCCGAGACACTTTGTGTGATTAGGTACATGGAACACCAAGGCCCCGGAGAGGATGAGACGTCATGGTCAAGGGAAGGAGAGGAGCAGCAGAACCTGGAGATGAACATGGAGCCGAAGCCGACGTCGCCCGAAGAGCGCCAAGGAAGAAAAGGACGCTGGCCGGTCCAGGACCCGGTCAGACCGGCCCCACGACCGGACGCCCCGGTCAGAGACCCGGTCAACCGGACGCAAACCGGGCCAGCTCCCTCGTACCGGACGACGACCGGACCCAGGACCGGATTCTTCGCAGAAGCCCGGTTGGCGACCGGTCGACCGGACCCAGGGCCGGACAGCCCGGTCACAGGCCCGGTCAGACCGGACCCCTGACCGGACAGCCCGGTCCCAGGCCCGGTCTGACCGGACGCCCAACCGGATCCGGCGGGAATACCCCACCAAACTGCCTTGACTTATCCATTCGCGTACCTGTTCGCCCTTGCTGGCTGTGCTTGCCTATTTAAGTAGCTGGGACCCCTCCTTTACTCTTCAGACTTGTTTAGAACTCAAACCTACCTTTGAGCTTAGTCTCCCTTGGGTATCATCCCTCTGTAATCAAGGCACCTTGGTTGTTGACTTTGAACTTGTGGAGTGAGATTCTAGTACTTGTTACTCTCTCTCCCTCCCCAAGCTCATCCTCTCCAATCCCAATCTCTCTCCGGGAATTCTGCCTCGTGCCTCTTCCACGGAGATTCTATTGGCGTGGTCCATCGAGCCACGGAGGTAAGCATCGGGTGTATCGGGTTGGTGTGCGTGCGTGAGTCTCGGAGTTCATCGTGTTCTTCGTCCCCCTCGCGTTTTCCCATCTCTCCCGCTTGGTTTCGAAGTCAATCCGCAAGATCGGGCCACACACGGGGTCTTAGACCACATCATATGGTATCAGCAGCCTTTGGTTCCCGCGGATTTGACCCTCCACCCACCCGATTTCGTTTCTAGAAAATTTTCCAAAAAATAGCCCTAAAGTGCCTTTTGACCGATCTGTGATTTGGTTGAGTTTTGAGTGGTTTTGGTCCGTGGATCTGGTGTTGTTGTGCTTGATCTACTATTTCCCCAACTTTTAGCCTCCAATTCCATCGTTTCCCTTCGATTTGGTCGATTTGGCATGATTTTCGTGAAGAACAGGAGAGAGAAAGCTCAATCCCGAGCAATCCGGTTGAGCAGCCGGTCAGCAAGACTCTGAGACCGGCCGGTCCGGTCCAGACGCCGGTCAACCGGCCACACAACCGGCCGAGCCGGTCCAGGAGCCGGTCCAACCGGGCCCCCGACCGGGTGACGCAACGCCTTCTTCGACCTCGACATCCGGCGATCTCCACCACCACCACCACCACCACCACCACCACCATGGCAGGTATAACTTGCAGCTTCCACCTTGTAACCCCTCTTCCTTTTGCGATCTATCCCATCGAGCATTGCTTCTCTAGTGTTGCGAGACATTGCACGTGGCCCCGCATTGTGAGGTGTGTGTGTCGCGTTGAGTAAGGCACCCAAGCAAACACTCGTGTGGCAAGATAGCAAAAGCGAGGCTAACGCTAACATAGTGCGTGAAAAAGCCCCAAAAACACAAAAAGAGTGCAAGTAGCACCATACATCCATACGCCCATACATACAAAAGTGTCCACAAAAGCCACCAAAGATAAAAACGAGTGCAAGTGCCACCATATACAAGAGAGAAAAAGCTTTTAAGCAAAGAGAGATAGGAGAAGAGAGGCCGCGTGTGAATCTTGTTGTCTCTCATGTTGCAACCAAAGCTTTGCCTCTCCTTGTGTTAGTGTGACACCGAGCAACCTTGCTTTCGGGCTTCATACACTTTTCCGCTCGTTCCTTGGTTGCACTAACCCCGCTTATCTCGTGTGTGAGTTCCACATTTTTCCGTGTTTATAGTGATCGCACTTTGACATTTGGATTTTTGGACCTCATCCACTTTTAACAACATACTTAATCTTGGATTTGTCTTTTGGCTTTCCACAACACTCGCCTAACACCATATTTGCTAGCTTTTGCGTGTGGTTTTGCGTGTGTCCCCGATACACTTGATCTTACTTTCGGCTTGGTTGATTGCCTCAATACTATCTTACCTTGGTAAGAGTGCGAGGTAGTCTCCTTCCACTAACATACACAACATAGTTCTTGTTCTTTCATCATGGAGAGGAGCGGAGATGAAACAAGGGATGGAGAAGTCCTTCGGAACACCGAGAGGTTGGCTACTCAACACAACCTATGGACTCAACGCCAAGAGTTCAAGGAGCAACTATCACTCTTCGAGACTCGCATCGACGAACAATATGAAGAAGTGGCTCACAACTTCTCCACGGTGAACCAAGACTTGGCTCTCCTCCGTGAAGCTACGGACAACTTGAATGGCCAAATGGCGGCCAATGATGCGAACATGGAGCGACGCATGGATAACCTCGAGCGCGCCATCACCAACTTGGGTCGTCACCGCCGACACCGCTCTACTTCTTCATCATCAAGCTCGTCACAAGATTACTATTCTCATGGCCACCGTTCGTCATCAAGCTCCTCCTCAAGGCATGAAGACCATCCTCGTCCTCATCGACCACATGCTCGTCAAGAAGACTCTCGCTCTAACTCAAGGAGAGGTGAATTCCATCGCCATGCTCGTCCTCATGAACGACCTCCACAAGAACAAGCTCCTCACCAAGATCGTCATCAAGCGGCTCGCCATGCCCACCATGGGTATGACGACCATCCCCAAGACAACGGCCACCACAACATGGCGCCTCATGGTGATGCTCCCGCCCAAGGTCGTCAAGAGCAACCAAGGCGTGATCTCCGGAATCATCCTCGCCATGACCAAAGGGGCCGAGGGCAACCACAACATGATCAAGATGAGAGGGCCATAATTGGGCAACGCCAACAACCTCGCCAAGACCCGCAACAACATCCTCAACATGAGCCAAGTGAAGCTAGTGTTCACCTACAACGCCAACCCAATGCTATGGTTGGTCGTGGAAGACCTCCTCCACCTCCTCAAGTCGCAAGAGATGAAGGCATCCGTCCTCGCCGCCGCAACATGGAAGATGAAGAGAATATGTATGGAAAGCTCAAGTTCAACATGCCCAAATTCAAGGGTGAAGACGACGCCGAGGCCTACCTCTCATGGGCACTCAAGGTTGACAAGATCTTCCGCATCCATAACTACTCCGGTGCCAAGAAAGTAGCCATGGCCTCCCTCGAGTTTGAAGATTATGCCAACACTTGGTGGGAACAAGTTGTCACTCTTAGGGAAGAAAAGGGTGATCCTCCAATTGATACTTGGGAAGACATGAAGGAGGAGATGCAAGCCCGCTTTGTCCCTACACACTACAAGACCGATCTCTTCAACAAGCTACAAAAGTTGAAGCAAGGCACCAAGACCGTTGAGGAATTCTTCAAGGAGATGGAGTTAACCATGATGAGAGCAAACATCCAAGAGTCCGAGAACCAAACCATCGCTAGGTTCTTCAATGGCCTCAACTACCCCATCAAGAAGATTGTGGAGTTCCAACAATACTCCAACATGGTTGAGTTGGTTCACCAAGCTTCCAAGGCCGAGCGTCAAGTGAATGAGGACATCAAGTACTCCAAGTCCAAGCAATACTTCGCCTCCAAGCTTGCTACATCAACTCCTACAACAAGTGCCAAGCCATCCGCATCCTCTACACCTTCCAAGCAACCTTCCATACAAAGTCGCATGAAGCAAACGGTATCCTCCACCGCCTCCTCTAAGGCCTCTACGGGACCCTCCAATGTCACTTGCTTCAAGTGTGGCACCCAAGGCCACAAGTCCTTCGAGTGCAAGAACACCAAGGTCATGATCACTATGGAGAATGGTGACATAGAGACTCTAAGTGAAGGTGAATATGAAGCCCTAGTGCAAGCCGCCGTTGCTAATGAGGAAGACTATGATGAAGAAAGTGGAGAAGACCCCCTCTTATGCACACATGATCCAAGCCCTTCTCTTGTGGTCACTCGAGTGCTCACCACTCAACCCCAAGCTATGGAAGACCAAAGATGCAACATCTTCCAAACGCGTGCCGGCATTGGTGGCAAGTCTATCAAGGTCATCATCGATGGTGGGAGTTGCCACAACTTGGCAAGCACCGAGCTATGTGAGAAGCTCAACCTCACGCTTCGCAAGCATCCTCATCCATACCATGTCCAATGGTTGAGTGACAAGGGCAATGTCAAGATTCAACACACCGTCACCGTCAACTTCAAGATAGGACCCTATGAAGACACCGTCGAGTGTGACGTGGTGCCTATGACCGTGTGCCACATGTTGCTTGGCCGCCCATGGCAATTTGACAAGAAGGCCATACATGATGGTTTCTCCAATGCATACACCTTCAAGGTCAAGGACAAGAAGTTCGAGCTTCGCCCAATGCCTCCTAGCCAAATCATCGCCGACAATGCGAAGGCTTTAGCGAGGGCACAACACAACATCCACCATGGTGAGTTGAGAGGAGAGGGAGCGACCCACCAAAAAGAGAGTGAGCGCCACCACCCACATATGAGTGAGAGAAAGAGTGTCCTCCTAACCACCAAAAGCGAGTGGAGAGAAGTGAAAGACAACCCATCCACCACCATACACTACGTGCTCATTTGCAAGGGCCTCTCGGCGGAGACTAATGACTTAACCAACATTCCTTCGTCTTTGTTGTCTCTTTTGAAGGAGTTCCAAGACGTCTTCCCCGACGAGCTACCCCATGGACTACCACCGCTTCGGGGCATCGAGCATCGCATCGACCTCATACCCGGCGCTCCACTACCAAACCGCGCCGCTTACCGCACCAACCCCGAGGACACCAAGGAGATCCAACGCCAAATTCAAGACCTCCTCGCTAAAGGGTATGTCCGAGAAAGCCTTAGCCCTTGTGCCGTTCCCGTCATTCTTGTGCCTAAACCGGATGAGACGCAACGGATGTGTATGGATTGCCGCCCTATCAATGCCATTACCGTCCGTTATCGACATCCCATTCCGCGTTTAGATGATATGTTGGATGAATTGAGTGGTGCCACGATTTTCTCTAAGATTGATTTGCGTAGTGGCTACCACCAAATTCGCATGGCAATTGGCGATGAATGGAAGACGGCATTCAAAACCAAGCTTGGTCTCTATGAATGGCTCGTCATGCCGTTTGGTCTTTCCAATGCTCCTTCCACTTTTATGCGTCTTATGAATCACATCTTGCGACCTCTCATTGGCAAGAGTGTGGTTGTCTATTTTGATGATATCCTCATCTATAGCAAAAATCTCGAGGACCATGTTCAACATGTGAGAGAAGTCTTATGCATCTTGCGCCACGAGAAGCTTTTTGCCAACCTCCCTAAATGCCATTTCGCTCAAAACAAATTGGTTTTTCTTGGTTTTGTGGTTTCCGCCAACGGGATTGAAGTTGATTCTTCCAAAGTTGAGGCCATCCACAATTGGCCCACTCCCACAAATGTTGGTCAAGTGAGAAGCTTCCATGGACTTGCCGGATTTTACCGCCGTTTTGTGAAAGATTTCAGCACCATTGCTTGCCCTTTAAACGAGCTTACAAAAAAGAATGTTCCGTTCGTTTGGGGCAAAGCGCAACAAAAAGCTTTTGATGAATTGAAAAAGAGACTCACCGAGGCACCACTACTTGCTCTTCCCGATTTTGCCAAGACATTTGAAATAGAATGTGATGCGAGTGGCCTTGGAATCGGTGGTGTTCTCATGCAAAATGGAAAACCCGTGGCATACTATAGTGAGAAGTTGGATGGCGCACGCCTCAACTATCCTATATATGACAAGGAACTTTATGCTTTGGTTCGTGTTCTTGAAGTTTGGCAACATTACCTTTGGCCAAAAGAGTTTGTCATCCACTCGGATCATGAGTCCTTGAAATATTTGAAAAGTCAACACAATTTGAACAAGCGACATGCTAAGTGGGTTGAGTTTATAGAGTCCTTCCCTTATGTAATCAAATACAAAAAGGGCAAGGAAAATGTGGTTGCGGATGCACTTTCCCGCAAGATTACTCTTCTACTCACCCGCTTGGAGTTTCACATTTTGGGTCTTGAGGAGATCAAGGAACTTTACCCTTCCGACGCTTTCTTTGGTCCAATCTTTGCCAAGTGTTCCGTTGACCACGGATTTGATGATTTCTATTTGCATGATGGCTACTTGTTTAAAGCTAACAAGATTTGCATCCCCGAGTCTTCTCTTCGTAAGTTGCTTTTGCAAGAGTCACATGGAGGTGGTCTCATGGGTCACTTTGGACGAGAGAAGACATACGCCATGCTATCAACCCACTACTATTGGCCAAGAATGTACCGCGACGTGGAACGCCTTTGCCGCCGGTGTACAACATGCTTACAAGCTAAGTCTACTTCCAATCCCTATGGTCTTTACATGCCTTTGCCCATTCCATATGCACCTTGGTCGGACATAAGCATGGACTTTGTACTTGGCTTACCACGCACCAAACAAGGTCATGACTCAATATTTGTGGTAGTGGATAGGTTCTCAAAAATGGCACATTTCATTCCATGTCATAAGAGCGATGATGCTTCACACATTGCTTCATTGTTTTTCAGGGAAGTGGTTCGCCTACATGGGATACCGGCAAGCATTGTGTCGGATCGAGACGTCAAGTTCATGAGTTATCTTTGGAAGTCGCTCATGGCCAAGTTTGGAGTCAAGCTTTTGTTCTCATCATCCTCGCACCCTCAAACCGATGGACAAACCGAAGTGGTCAATCGAAGCCTCTCCACACTCCTCCGCACACTTGTGAAGACAAATTTGAAGTCATGGGAAGATTGCCTACCCCACGCGGAGTTCGCCTACAATCGAGCCAAGCACTCCACAACCGCAAGGAGTCCCTTCATGGTCGTCTACGGATTCGAACCTCCAACGGCACTCGACATCCTCCCACTACCTCTTCATGAAAGAACGAACATGGACTTCGACGAGCGCACCACCGCCATCAAGAAACTACATGAAGAGACAAGAGCAACCATACAAGAGCATGTACTTCGCCAAGCTACCCGCCTCAACGCCAAGAAAAAGGAACGCGTGTTTGAAGAAGGAGACCTCGTGTGGATCCACCTAAGGAAAGAAAGGTTCCCGCAAGAACGCAACTCCAAGCTCAAGCCAAGAGGAGATGGACCTTTCAAGGTCCTCAAGCGCATCAACAACAACGCCTACGTCATCGACATACCAACATCAAAGTACTTGGTGAGCAACACCTTCAACGTCTCGGACCTTTCACCCTATCATGGAGATGAGGAGGAACAAGAGTCGAGGACGACTCTCTCCCAAGGGGGGGGGGAGATGATGCGGGGTGGCCTTCGGACACCTCCTCACCAAGTCCAACAAGTCCCCCAAGTGGACCCATGACTCGGGCTCGAGCCAAAGCAATACATGACAAGGTGAACTCGCTCCTCACTACCCTCGACCTAGATACCCCATTGGATGGAATGCTACCTCATGCCGAGACACTTTGTGTGATTAGGTACATGGAACACCAAGGCCCCGGAGAGGATGAGACGTCATGGTCAAGGGAAGGAGAGGAGCAGCGGAGCACGGAGATGAACATGGAGCCGAAGCCGACGTCGCCCGAAGAGCGCCAAGGAAGAAAAGGACGCTGGCCGGTCCAGGACCCGGTCAGACCGGCCCCACGACCGGACGCCCCGGTCAGAGACCCGGTCAACCGGACGCAAACCGGGCCAGCTCCCTCGTACCGGACGGCGACGGGACCCGGGACCGGATTCTTCGCGAAGCCCGGTTGGCGACCGGTCGACGGACCCAGGGCCGGACAGCCGGTCCACGAGCCCGGTCAGACCGGACCCCTGACCGGACAGCCCGGTCCCAGGCTCGGTCTGACCGGACGCCCAACCGGATCCGGCGGGAATACCCCACCAAACTGCCTTGACTTATCCATTCGCGTACCTGTTCGCCCTTGCTGGCTGTGCTTGCCTATTTAAGTAGCTGGGACCCCTCCTTTACTCTTCAGACTTGTTTAGAACTCAAACCTACCTTTGAGCTTAGTCTCCCTTGGGTATCATCCCTCTGTAATCAAGGCACCTTGTTTGTTGACTTTGAACTTGTGGAGTGAGATTCTAGTACTTGTTACTCTCTCTCCCTCCCCAAGCTCATCCTCTCCAATCCCAATCTCTCTCCGGGAATTCTGCCTCGTGCCTCTTCCACGGAGATTCTATTGGCGTGGTCCATCGAGCCACGGAGGTAAGCATCGGGTGTATCGGGTTGGTGTGCGTGCGTGAGTCTCGGAGTTCATCGTGTTCTTCGTCCCCCTCGCGTTTTCCCATCTCTCCCGCTTGGTTTCGAAGTCAATCCGCAAGATCGGGCCACACACGGGGTCTTAGACCACATCACCGGGGATCAAGTCAATTTGATGCTCAATACCGCGCAATGGTGGAAGTCCTGCGGGTACCTCTTCCGGAAACACGTCACTGAATTCCTGCAAAACATTAGAAACACCAAGAGGAAGAGGGGTCATGTCGTTAGAAACCAAAACCGTACCCTTGTACATGAGCACAATAGGCATGGCTGTAGGATCCTCACAAAATTCTCTCATGTCTTGTTTGGTGGCTAATGATACTAAGGAATTCACTCTCTCACTTTTCGTTATATCACTCACGGCATTACAATTCTCTCGCCTATCTATGGATGCATCCTCCAAGTTTACTTCAATCTTCTGACGAGACTCATTGACAATTTGCTGTGGTGACATAGGCTGTAAGTTAATTTTCTTGCCCTTGAACTCCAAGTGATATGTATTGGCTCGGCCATTGTGTTGCACAGAACGGTCATAGAGCCATGGCCGGCCCAACAGTAGATGACAAACCGTCATAGGAACCACATCAAAGTCAATGGAATCCTTATACGGTCCAATCTCAAAATCAACACGCACCATGTGGCTCACCTTCATCTCACCATTATTGCTCAACCACTGAATATAATATGGATGCGGGTGCGGTAGATACTTCAGTTTCAGCTTGGCACATAACTCTTTGCTTGCTAAATTGCGACAACTTCCGCCATCAATAATAACCTTGCAAGCTTTATCAGGACCAACAAGTGCCTTTGTTTGGAACAAATTGCAGCGTTGCGTAGATGCACTAGGCTGCACATTGAGAACACGCTGTGAGACAACTATAGTTTGAGCCTCTGAAGGATAAGCATCAAAACTATCGTTGTCATAATCATCATCTTCCGGAGCATCCGGATCAGCATCGTCTCCAGTTTCATATTCATTGTCATCATTAATGATCATAACTTTGCGGTTAGGACAATCCTTCTTGAAGTGACCCTTGCCACCACATGTATGACAAAGCATATCACGGTTGCGCGCTGTAGAAATACTAGAACCAGCTCCACTTGCTGCAGGGACAGGCCTCTTTGTGTTGGACACATTGGACACCGGCTTGCTAGACGAAGAAGGAACATCCATAGGACGCGGAGATGGCGCCGTAGAAGGTGGCGGCCTAGGCGTGTAGCGCCCTGCGCCTGTAGCACGGCCCCTCTGTTGCGCTTCTTCAGCCAACTGTGACTCAGCTTCTCTTGCATGATGTAGCAATTCATTCATTGTAGCATATTTGTGATGACGCACAATGCCTTTGATATTAAACTTGAGCCCATTGAGAAAACGCTGCAGTGTCATCTCCAAAGACTCACGGACACGGGCACGCTGCATAAGCATCTCCATCTCCATATAATAAGCATCAACTGTCATAACACCTTGCTTCAATTGGGTCAACTTATCAAACACAGAACGCAAGTAATTGGTAGGAACAAAACGAGCTCTCATTGCCGCCTTCATAGTACGCCAAGTGATAATAGGCAGCTCACCATCTTCTTCTCGATCCTGAACAAGAGCATCCCACCAACGCAATGCGTAGCCATCAAATTCAGAGGAAGCAAGTTTGATCTTCCTATCTTCAGTATAATCAGGATGTAAACGCCATAATCTCTCAATCTTCAACTCCCATGTAAGATATTCTTCAACATCAGTACCTCCTTCAAATCTGGGAATTGAGAACTTGGGCTTACCCAAACCATCGTCTTGTTGTTGAGGAACACCGCGGGCTCCAATTTCAACAAAACCGGGATTGACGCCACGCGGAATACCACGACCAACACCACGTCCCATGCCATGAGCAGCAGCAGCATCCGCATTGTCACCATTGACACTGCCATCTTCATCAAATGGTTGTTGTGGTTGTTGTTGTACCATAGTACGGATATCATGAACAGCTTGCGTCAAAGTATTCATAGATGCTTGAAGAGTCGTCATCGATGTTTGAACGGTGTTAATAGCCGTAGTAGCCTCATCGACCTTCAAGTTGACACCCTGAATTTCAGTATCAAATGTCTCCGTATTAGCACGAAGTTGACGTGTGAGGTGATCACGCAGATCCTCATATTCACGCCAAGTAACTGTTGTATCGTCGGGCTTTTTCTGCATCACATCAAACTCAGAAGAAGACATGATTAGTAGGTTAGTGCACTAAACAAAAATCTTTGGTGGTACTCTCACAACTCACTCAAAACTGATAAGAAAGGTGAATCTTACCGCTCCAAAGTGAATTAGTATTGCTTACCAACTTGGATTGACGGACTAGTACACGGATGTAGCGAAGCGAATATCAAGGGTATAAGAACAATCACACGACTAAGCAGGATATATGTGGGGCTGTAGGTAGGCTACCTATTTGCACCAATAACAAGCTCTAGCGCTGACCGTAGACAACCACAAGATACTCACACAAGGCGATATAATGGGGCAATGCAACTATATGTTGGAAAAGGTTGCAATGCACAAGAGAGACGCTAGCAAAGCTCAACGAAACAGGCACAAGATTGCTCAACTACAGGTGCAGTAAAGAAAACTTAGGCCTTCACTTGAATTCAACTAGCACGACACTTTTCTTTTTGGATTTTTCTTTCTGTTTATAACACACGCAGCTATGTAGCTCTTTTTGCTTATTTTCTATTTTCTCTTCTTTTTTTTTTCTGACTCAACTCCTTGATAACACGGCCAACAAGATATGCAAAGCACCAAAACCCTAATGAGCAGCCTGCCGAGCGGTAAAACTAGTCTCTTCTGGGGAAGTTCCTAGTCACGTATATCGATAGGCTGTGTCTATGGTTGGGAACAAGCACACTGTACGCTATGTGGACTCGGAGTAACAAAAACTGACACCACTAGATACGGTAACACAAGATGATAGAGTAAACTCAAACCCTAAAATACTAGATGAAAGATAAAGGTACGCAAAAACGACTACGACAAGCAACTAAAACTCGAAATTAGTGCAAGCTATGGCTATGGTAAACCCTAACCCTAATATTTTTGGCTTTTTCTGTATAGGAAAACACTCACAACTCAACTATGGGGTGGATTGTGGATGGCTTACCGAGGAAAACTGGAAATCTGATACCAAGATGATAAGGGGTGATGTAGCCCCGCTCACCGACGACGCTACACCAAGACCAACAAGTCCCCCAAGTGGACCGATGACACGAGCTCGAGTCAAAGCGCTACATGATAAGGTGAACTCACTCCTTACTACCCTTGATCTCGATACCCCTTTGGATGGGCTGCTACCTCAGGCCG
This sequence comes from Lolium perenne, assembly GCF_019359855.2. Taxonomy (NCBI): domain Eukaryota; kingdom Viridiplantae; phylum Streptophyta; class Magnoliopsida; order Poales; family Poaceae; genus Lolium; species Lolium perenne. Next base: position 98,389,416 of record NC_067248.2, on the reverse strand, counting down.
ATATGCTTTGTGTCATCAGGTATGAACCTCGAGAGAAGGACAACACAACAGACCCGAAGATGGACAAGGAAGAAGGAGAAGGAGGGCTGAAGGACACCCCTGCTCACACCGGCACTGCCGGCCTCAGGACACCGGCACTGCCGGCCTGCTCACCCCGGCACTGCCGGCCTCCAGACACCGGCACTGCCGGCCCATCCAGCTGAAGACGCCCCCAGCGGCACTGCCGGCCCCACCGGCACTGCCGGCCCTTCCTCACCGGCACTGCCGGCCTGGCCCCTGTTGACTTAATCTCAACCGTCGATTTCGCATCCATGGACTAGGATAATTTATGTAATTCCGACTTTACCCCTGTACGAATCTGGGTCTATAAATACCTCACCCCTTCCTCCAGATTAGGGTTAGAGATGAACTAAGAAGAAACTTGAGCTTTGCTCCAACCCATGAGGGAAACCCTAGATCTATGATCTTGTATCGCCACCCGGGCTCCTTATCAACTCGTGAAGATCTCTTTGGCGACTTCTACCGTTTGTTTGATCTTTTGCTTGCACTTCTACCTTGATTGGTCTTTTGCTTGCACTTCCATCAAACCTTCCGGTCTTTTCGCCCTTCTAGATCTCCCGAGCTTTGATTTGTCGATCTCTTTGCGGGACTTCTACCGGAAGGTCTTTTCTCGCAACCTCTATCGAGTAGGTGTATCGGGCCTACGAGAAATGATGCGGGGTGGCCTTTGGACACCTACGCCTCAAGACCAACAAGTGAAGCCCCGACTATCATCGACGCTACACCATGGCCAAGGAGTCCCCCAAGTGGACCAACAACACAAAACCCCGCCATATACGTCAAGGTGAACTCCTTCCTCTCTATGGTCGATCTCAACACCAACTTGAATGGCATGCTACCTCATGCCTATCATGATGTCTATAGGTGCCGACGTCGACAAGGACCAAGAGAGAAGGAACCCCCATGGTGCATGGAAGAAGGAAGAAGAAGAAGGGCAGAAGAGGAGGGAGGAACAGGCCGGCCAGCCCAGAAGCCGGTCAGACCGGGCCACAGACCGGACAGGCTGGTGCAGAGGCCGGTCAGACCGGGCCACAGACCGGACAGGCTGGTGCAGAGGCCGGTCAGACCGGGCCACAGACCGGGTGCACCCAGGCATCGTACCGGAAGCCAACCGGACGGAATCTGCGAGGTTTCCGGTTTGCGGCCGGTCGACCGGACCAGTGACCGGACCACCCGGTCCACAGCCCGGTCTGACCGGCCCCAAACCGGATCCGTCGGGTTTTGACCCAACCACTTGTACCTTTTCGACCCGTGTCGCCTTGTATGCCTATATAAGACCCCAGCTCGCCCCCATAGCTGGTTAGACAAGATTTAGGCTTAAACATGACTTTGAGCTTTGTCTCCCTAGGGTTTCATCCCCTTTGTATCAAGGCACCCCATGTTGGATGATTGGATCTATGTGAGTGAGATTCTAGTGTAGCCCACTCTCTCTCCCTCACCTACCTCCATCCTCAACACCGATCTCTCACTCCGGGATTCTACCTCGAGTCTCTCCCGTGGTGATTCTATTGGCGTGGTCCATCGAGCCACGAGGGTAAGTATCGATTGTATCGGGTTGGTGTGCGTTGCGTTCTTCGCGTTCTTCGTGTTCTTCCGCCTCTTCCTCTCTTTCCCCCTTTGATTCTTGGGTCATTCGCAAGATCGGGCCACACACGGGGTCTTAGACCTTAACATATGGTATCAGAGCCTTTGGTTTCCGCGAATTTGACCCCCCACCCACCCAATTTCCCCTCTAAAAATTTTCCAAAAAATTCCCCAAAAATAGCCCTAATTTGCCTTTGGATGGATCTGCGATTTGGTTGCGTTTTGAGTGGTTTTGGTCCATGGATTTGGTGTTGAGGTGCTTGATCTACTATTTCCCCCACTTTCTAGCCCCCAATTCCATCGTTTTCCCTCGATTTCGTCGATTTGGTTTTGGTTTGGGGAAGAACAGGAGAGAGAAAGCTCCAAATCGTGCAGCCCGGTTGAGAACCCGGTCAACCGGCCCCCAGACCGGACCATCCGGCGCAGAACCCGGCCGACCGGCCGCAAACCGGACAGCCGGCCCAGAGACCGGTCCGACCGACCCCCAGACCGGACACGCCGGCGCCAACTCCGGTCCAACCGGACCCCCGACCGGCTCCTCGTCTTCGACATCGACTAACACCACCGCCGACCACCACCACCACTATCATCTCCACCATCGCAGGTATAACTTGCAGTAACCCTTGTAACCCCTCTTCTTTTGCGATCTATCCTATCGAGCATTGCTTATCTAGTGTTGCGAGACATTGCACGTGGCCCCGATTGTGAGGTGTGTGTGTAGTGTGGAGTCAAGCTTCTAAGCAAAACTCGTGTGGCAAGATAGCAAAAGCGAGCTAACGCTAACATAGTGCGAGAAAAAGCCGCCAAAAACACAAAAAGAGTGCAAGTGCACCATAGAGCAAAAGTGTGCGAGTGCCATCATACATACATAGATACACAAAGAGTGTAAGTGCCACCAAACACAAAAGAGGAAAAGCTTTTAAGCAAAAGAGAGAAAAGAGAAGAGAGGCCGCGTGTGAATCTTGTTGTCTCTCATGTTGCAACCAAAGCTTTGCCTCTCCTTGTGTTAGTGTGACACCGAGCAACCTTGCTTTCGGGCTTCATACACTTTTCCGCTCATTCCTTGGTCGCACTAACCCCGCTTATCTCGTGTGTGAGTTCCATACCCTTTTCCGTGTTTATAGTGATCATCGCTTTGACATTTGAGTTTTTGGATCTTACCCACCCTTGACAATACACTTGATTTTGGATTTCATCTTTTGGCTTTCCACCACACTCACCTAACACCATATTTGCTAGCTTTTGCGTGTGTCTTTGTGTGAGTGCCCGATACAATTGTTCTAACTCTCGGTTTGTTGGATCGCCCCAATCTTGTCCTACCACGGTAAGATTGCGAGGTAGTGTTCTTCCACTAACATACACCATATAGATACCATCTTGTCGTGCTAACATGGATAGCGAAGACGAGGATACGGAGGAGTACACGGAGCACTTTGAGGAGGATGCCTCTTCAAGCACCGCGGATGTGGAGGAACATGTGGAGCTCTACACCGACTATGGCTCCACAAGCATCGCCAACATGACCGACATCGAGGAGCTCTACACCGACTATGGCTCCATGAGCATCGCCAACATGGACGACATCGGCGAGCTCTACATCGACACTTGCTCAACAAGCATGGACGACATGGTGGAGCACCACCACGAGGACGACATCGACCCCACCATGCATACCGCCGATGCTCCCACATACCCCTACTTGGCCAATGGAGATACATATGAAGATCGAGGACCTCCACGATGGCATCATCATGTGGATCATCAAGAGCGTCCCCAACATATTCGGCATCGACACACTTCTCCAAGCTCCACAAGGCGCCATCATGAGAGTGCCTATGCACAAGATCATCCACATCACGGACATCATATGGAGCATCAAGAGCGCCCCCAACATGAGCCATCACCTAGGCAAGGCAAGGACCGTCATCGACTCACACCATCTCATGATCGTCGTCGACCACCACCACCTCATGGTCTACATCGACATCCTTCCACACATGATCTTCGACGACACCACTCAAGACATGGTGATGAGGCAAGAAGACGAGAGCCTCGACATGAAGACCTTCCTCATAAGGCGACTTCTATCTCTTGCGCCACCACCACTTTGGCCCCTACCTCGTCATATGCCTATGGACTCCGATGCTACAAGTGCAAGCAACAAGGCCACCTTCCACGGGAATGTCCCAATCTCCTATGTGAGGTGTGCAAGGCCAAGGGTCACGTGGCATGGCAATGCACAACGCCAAGCGCCAAGAAGCTATACTTCGACGAGCTCAATGCACAAGTCTCCAAGATGCCACCACTTGAGGACGACTTAGGAGGCGATGGAGTTGAGCATGGTGAGCATGGGATTCTCCCTTCACCCACGGAGGCGCATGGAGTTGAGATGGTTGAGCATGGGATTTTCCCTTCAACCAAGGAGGCGCATGGAGATGAGCAAGTCGAACCTACTCCTATATGCTTGATTGATGAGTTGGTACCAACCCCATGTGAGCATGAGAGCCACTTAGCCCACTTGAGCGAGAGTGATAGTGAGTTGAGTGACTTCCACCCCATATGTGAGTTTGAGTGCTTCCATTTGGAGGACATGAGTGATACACAAAGTGAGTTGAGAGAGGTAGATGATAGGTCCATGGAGGACATCGCATTTGCTAACACATTAACCTCTCCCTCGTTTGTGTCTTCTCATGTTGCACTAGGTTCCACGGAGGACGAGTTCCCGCTAATGGAGAAGATGTACATGGTGCATGAAGACGATGATATCTCACCATGCTTGCTCCAAGATGTACATGTCGACCACATGGATCCTCCCACTTCCACAACACCTACATCACATGAGTCGGCCTTCAAAGGTAACAACATAGGTGTTGATGATGCCATGATCCCACTAGTGGACATGATGACTTATGAGTGCATGCATGATCTTGATGATACATTTTCTACGTCACTTGATACTTTCATTTTCCCATGCGATACTTTGCTTGATAACATTGTTGATCATGTGGAAGTGAATGCTTGTGATACCATGACCATGCCATGCTATGAGAGCTTCAATTTTTCTACCATTGCTTGCAACATGTCGACCACTTGCTCTTTCCCATGTATTGCTTGCAATGATAATGAAAATGATGACATTAGCTTCCGCATGCTTTGCCCCAAATGTTTGCACTATTCCATGATCCTTGCATCCAAGATTATGAACAATTGCTCTTTCTTATGCTTGGTATGCAAGAATGCTTATTTCATTGTCCATGAGATGGCCCCCATAGCCTTCTCTATTTTTGATGATCATGAGTTACCACATGCCATGAATGCACCTTCGTGCCATATGCACCATCGCCATGCATTTCATAATATCTTGCTTGACACTAATGGTGATGTGCACAAGACATGGAACATCATGATGGATGATGTTTTCATCTACCATGCACACACGCTTTTTGTCTTGTTTCTTCCATGTGTAGGTACACGGACGACCACTTCCACCGCTACGGAGCATGAGCTCACAAAACGCGCCATTGAGAGCTACCCCAACAAGGACCTAACCCGCGGGAATCACACCAAAGGGTACGTCCCCAAAAACTTTCACCCTCTTTTGCCATGTCTTGACGAGTTTCCGGTTGGGTCCATTTCCTCGTCACCTCTTTTGCTTCTTTTGCAACATATCTTGACATATCTTGTTGGCACAATGGTTGTTGTATGTATTGATGATATCATCATACACTCCGAGAATCTCAAGGATCATGTCATACATGTGAGAGACACATTATGCACCTTGTGCCACATGTCACACAAAAAGTTGCTCTTCTTTGGATTTCTCATTTTATCTATGGCAATTGAAATGGATTCTTTGACACTTGCGGATACCCATACTTGGCTCACGCCAACCATACTTTCCCAAGCTAGAAGTCTCCATGGCTTTGCCATTGCACATAACAATTTTGCCCCAAATTTTGCCGCCGATACTCGCCTTTTGATTGTTCCATTTGAGTGGGACAATACGACATATCACATTTTTGCCACTTTACATGCACAAACTTTTGCTCCACCAAATTTTGGATATATCGACACTCTTTTGATCACCATTTTTGCCCAATGCCTTTTGGAGAAACGACTTGATGCTTCGTATTTGATTGAGAACCTCTTGTTCGCCGGTCACCAAATTGGCATCCACAAGCTTTCCTTTTGCAAGTTGTTTTTCCCCTTGTTCTTCTTCGACCGAGACTTGGCCCCTCCACCACTACATGGGAGACACGGTATGGACTACAACAAAGACGCCTGCACTACGACGAGCTTCCCTAAGGACACAAGGGCACCTATACAAGTCCTTCCCGTCTACCTCATCGGTGAGGAGGAGCAAGAGTCGAGGACGACTCTTCCCCAAGGGGGGGGAGATGATGCGGGGTGGCCTTTGGACACCTACGCCTCAAGACCAACAAGTGAAGCCCCGACTATCATCGACGCTACACCATGGCCAAGGAGTCCCCCAAGTGGACCAACAACACAAAACCCCGCCATATACGTCAAGGTGAACTCCTTCCTCTCTATGGTCGATCTCAACACCAACTTGAATGGCATGCTACCTCATGCCTATCATGATGTCTATAGGTGCCGACGTCGACAAGGACCAAGAGAGAAGGAACCCCCATGGTGCATGGAAGAAGGAAGAAGAAGAAGGGAAGAAGAGGAGGGAGGAACAGGCCGGCCAGCCCAGAAGCCGGTCAGACCGGGCCACAGACCGGACAGGCTGGTGCAGAGGCCGGTCAGACCGGGCCACAGACCGGACAGGCTGGTGCAGAGGCCGGTCAGACCGGGCCACAGACCGGGCGCACCCAGGCATCGTACCGGAAGCCAACCGGACGGAATCTGCGAGGTTTCCGGTTTGCGGCCGGTCGACCGGACCAGTGACCGGACCACCCGGTCCACAGCCCGGTCTGACCGGCCCCAAACCGGATCCGTCGGGTTTTGACCCAACCACTTGTACCTTTTCGACCCGTGTCGCCTTGTATGCCTATATAAGACCCCAGCTCGCCCCCATAGCTGGTTAGACAAGATTTAGGCTTAAACATGACTTTGAGCTTTGTCTCCCTAGGGTTTCATCCCCTTTGTATCAAGGCACCCCATGTTGGATGATTGGATCTATGTGAGTGAGATTCTAGTGTAGCCCACTCTCTCTCCCTCACCTACCTCCATCCTCAACACCGATCTCTCACTCCGGGATTCTACCTCGAGTCTCTCCCGTGGTGATTCTATTGGCGTGGTCCATCGAGCCACGAGGGTAAGTATCGATTGTATCGGGTTGGTGTGCGTTGCGTTCTTCGCGTTCTTCGTGTTCTTCCGCCTCTTCCTCTCTTTCCCCCTTTGATTCTTGGGTCATTCGCAAGATCGGGCCACACACGGGGTCTTAGACCTTAACAAGAAAGAACCGGTTTGTGTGTGTGTGTGTGTGTTGTATCTCCACGAGTTCATCCCCGTGTTCATCGTGTTCATCGTGTTCATCCACCTCCCCCACGAAATCCACCCAAATCCGTGAAGATCGGGCACATCCCCTAGGCTTAGCCTCATCATATGGTATCAGAAGCTCTTGGGTTGCCACGGATTTGACCCCCACATCACCAATTTCGCCCAAAAAAAAAATTCCAAAAAAATAGCCCCAAATTGGCCTTGGATCGATCTGTCGATTTGTTGAGTTATTTGTGGTTTTGCTCCAATAGAAACTTGTCTTGGGTGTTGATCTACTATTCCCCCAACTTTCCCCACCAGTTTGTGCCAATTTTCCCACGAAATCGAAGATTTTCGGGTCAGTTTTCCGCCAAATCGACGAACAGCAGCTGAGGCCGGCACTGCCGCCCCAACATCGCCGGCACTGCCGGTCAGGCCGGCACTGCCGCCCCAGCATCGCCGGCACTGCCGCTGGCCCCGAAAAATCACACACTTTCTTCGTTTTTCGTTTGGCACTAACCCCTTGTGTTTGGACTTCGTTGTGTGTGCCATTTCAGCTACCACTAAGCTTCCGCAACATCAACAACGACGACGGCACCCCGAAGATCCAAGCGGTTCATTTGACACCTCCACCATAGCAAGTTCAAGGTCGTCGACCACCGTCATCAAGTGGTATAACTTGCCCCCTAACTTGTAGCCCTAGCTTCCTTTGCGTACCTTTCCTATCGAGAGTGGCTTTCTAGTGTTGCGAAGCATTGCGCAAGCGTCCCGACCGTGAGGGTGTGCGTGTGTTGAGCAAAGCTACGAAGCAAGCTCGTGTGAAAAGATAGGCAAAAGAAGTGTGACATACTTACATAGATAGTGAGAAAAAGAAAGCTTCTAAGCATACAAAAAAAAAAAGAGAAAAAGAAAAAGAAAAAGAGTGTGAGTGACACCTATACACAAAAGAGTCCAAAGCTTATAAGCAAAAGAGAGAAAAGAGAAGAGAGGCGTCTTGCGCAAATCTTGTTGCTTCTCAATTTTGCAACCAAGCCACGGTCTCTCTTGCGTTAGCGTGACACCGAGCTAGTAGTCTTCGTTAGGACCAATTTTGTTCGTGCTCATTTTCCGTCGCGCTAACCCCATTTTGTCCCACGCGTGTGTTCCACTTTGTGCATGCCTTTTGTGATCACCGCCTTTTGACTTGTGACTTTTGGATCTTACCCACTTTTGACAATAGACTTTTCGTTTGGTTCTTCCATTTGGCTTTCCACATCCATACCTAACACCATATAGAGTTTTGTTTTTGTGTGAGTAACCGGTTGTTCCTCACCTTGATACACCTTTTCGATTTTGGTTTGCAAGTTTTGACATTCTTGGTAGTTTTTCCTAACCATCCACCACATAGTTCTTGTTTTAGTTGTAACCATGTCTAGTGGAGAAGGGAACCAATTACCGATGACGCGGCACCAACATTGGATAGCTACTCAAGCCGTCCACGCCAAGCTCAATCAATTTGAAGCCATGCTCAAGGATACCAATGTCCGCTATGAAGAAAGAGCTCAAGTGCAAAGGATTGACCTCAACAATCAAGTTCAAGAACTCAATGAGAAGATTGAAACTCAAGGCAATGAGTTGAAGGCAACACTCGCCATGCAAGGTCAAGAAACAAGAGAAATGAAGACGGCGTTGGACAACATCCTCCATACACTCAACCGACAAGAAGATAGAAGACACCATTCAAGGTCTTCACGCTCTCATAGCTCAAGGTCACGAGCTCCTACATCGTCGCATCATGATTCCAATCAAGACCCACGCCACCATAATGTGGATGCTCAAGTGCTTCAACAACAAGCTCAAGAAGCGGAGCAATCACGACTTCGACTTGTCCAAGAACGTCTACGGCTTGAAGAAGAACGCCTTCACCAAGAACATCTCCATGCTCAATTCCAAGAGGAACAACAACGTCTTCGTCATGATCAAGATCTCCTTCATGCACGTGAGCAAGAAAGGCTCCGCCAAGAGCAAGAGGCACGTCATCATCAAGGGCAACCTCGCCCATCTCAAGTGGCCAATGCTCAAGGGCACCACCATAATGCCGAACAACAAGTGAACCAAGACCGCCGCATCATCAATATTGATCAACCTCCTCGTGATAGGGCACCACGCCGTCAAGGTCAAGACAACCGTCGTCATCATGATGATCGCCCTCATGGTAGAAGACCACCTCATCAAGCACAAGATGTTGAGATGGAAGAAGACTCAAATCATCACCAAGCATCAAGTGAAGAAAGTGTGAGACCTCATCAACGCCACAACCATGATGATCAAGATGAAGGTCATGGAAGACCACCTCCTCCTCAACAACAAAGAAACAACAATGAAGATGCTCAAGGCCCACAACCTCAACCTCAACCTCAACAACGTCAAGACCATGGTGAAGCAAGACCACCTCCTCGACGCAATGACCGCAATGAGGAAGAAATCTTTGGGAAGCTCAAATTCACCATGCCCAAGTTCCAAGGAGAGGAAGATCCCGACGCATACTTGTCTTGGGTACTCAAGGTTGATAAGATATTCCGCATCCACAACTTCTCCGAAGCAAAGAAAGTTGCCATGGCATCACTTGAGTTTGAAGGATATGCAAATGTTTGGTGGGAAGAGGTCAACAAGAAGCGTGAGAAGGAAGACCTAGCACCCATTGACACATGGGAAGAGATGCAAGAAGTCATGCACACCCGCTTTGTACCAACTCACCACAAGCGTGACCTCTTCAACAAGCTCACTCAACTCAAGCAAAGCTACAAGTCCGTTGAGGAATACTACAAGGAGATGCACATGACCATGATGAGTGCAAATGTGGATGAGCGAGAAGAGCAAACTATGGCAAGATTCTTGAATGGCTTGAACATCCCCGTCAAGAGGATAGTGGAATTCTTGCCTTACAAAAACATGGTTGAGCTACTCCACCAAGCAACAAGGGCCGAGCGCCAAGTGCGAGAAGACCTAGCAAGTGCAAAGACAAAGACCTTCTTCGCCGCAAGAAATGCCATGAATGCCTCCTCAAGCATCAAGAACACAAGTGCACTTGCCTCCAAGGATCCTCCAAAGCAAGCAAGAAGCGCCATCAAGACAACAAGCTTCAAGCCGGAGCAATCAACCATGTCCTCTAAAGCTTCCACCGGATCTAGTAACATCACTTGTTTCAAATGTGGTGCTCAAGGACATAAATCCTTTGAATGCAAGAACACAAGAGTTATGATCACTCGAGATGATGGAGATGTGGAGTATTTGAGTGAAGGAGAATATGAAGCCTTGGTACAAGCCGCAACCTCTCATGAAGAAGATGACTTGGAAGACCAAGAGCAAGTCCTATGTGTGCATGATGCAAGCCCTTCTCTTGTGGTGACCAAAGTGTTGACAACCCATGCACTTCCAAATGAAGACCAAAGGTGCAATATCTTCCAAACAAGAGCCGGAATCAATGGCAAGTCAATAAAGGTTATCATCGATGGAGGGAGTTGCCACAATCTTGCAAGCACCGAACTATGCACCAAGCTCAACCTCCCGCTCCGGAAACACCCCCATCCCTACCATGTGCAATGGCTAAGCGACAATGGAAATGTGAAGATCCAACACACCGTCACGATATCCTTCAAGATTGGCGCTTATGAAGACACCATTGATTGTGACGTCGTGCCTATGACGGTGTGCCACATGTTACTTGGTCGCCCTTGGCAATATGACAAGAAAGCCAACCATGATGGCTACACAAATGCCTATAGCTTCAAGGTCAACGACAAGACCTACATCCTACGCCCAATGACTCCTAGCCAAGTAATTGCGGACAATGCAAAGGCTCTAGCGAGGGCTAAGGAAGCCACCATCACTAGTGAGTTGAGAGGTGAGAGAGTGATCCACCAAAAAGAGAGTGAGCGCCACAAGCCATATGTGAGTGAGATGAAGAGTGTCCTCCTAGCTACCAAGAGTGAGATGAGAGAAGTGCACCACAACCCATCCACCACTCTACACTACGTGCTCATTTGCAAGGGCCCCTCGGAGGAGACTAACGACTTAACCAACATTCCTTCGTCTTTGTTGTCTCTTTTGAAGGATTTCCAAGATGTTTTCCCCGACGAGCTACCTCATGGACTACCACCGCTTCGGGGAATCGAGCACCGCATCGACCTCATACCCGGCGCTCCCCTTCCAAACCGAGCCGCCTACCGCACCAACCCCGAAGACACAAAGGAGATTCAACGCCAAATACAAGACCTCCTCGCCAAAGGGTACGTTCGAGAAAGCCTTAGCCCTTGTGCCGTTTCCGTCATTCTTGTGCCTAAACTGGATGAGACGCAACGGATGTGTATGGATTGTAGACCCATCAATGCCATTACCGTCCGTTATCGCCATCCCATTCCGCGTTTAGACGATATGTTGGATGAATTGAGTGGTGCCACAATTTTCTCTAAGATTGATTTGCGTAGTGGCTACCACCAAATTCGCATGGCAATAGGTGATGAATGGAAGACGGCATTCAAGACCAAGCTTGGTCTCTATGAATGGCTTGTCATGCCATTTGGTCTTTCAAATGCTCCATCTACTTTCATGCGCCTCATGAATCACATATTGCGACCTCTCATTGGCAAGAGTGTGGTTGTATATTTCGATGATATTCTCATTTATAGCAAAAACCTCGAGGACCATGTGCAACATGTGAGAGAAGTCTTGTGCATCTTGCGTCATGAAAAGCTTTATGCTAACCTCCCCAAGTGCACTTTTGCTCAAAACAAGTTGGTTTTTCTTGGTTTTGTGGTTTCCGCCAACGGGATTGAAGTTGATTCTTCCAAAGTTGAGGCCATCCACAATTGGCCCACTCCCACAAATGTTGGTCAAGTTCGAAGCTTCCATGGACTCGCCGGATTTTACCGCCGCTTTGTAAAAGACTTTAGCACCATCGCTTGCCCTTTAAACGAGCTTACAAAAAAGAATGTTCCGTTTGTTTGGGGCAAAGCACAACAAAAAGCTTTTGATGAATTGAAAAAGAGACTCACCGAGGCACCACTACTTGTTCTTCCCGATTTTGCTAAGACATTTGAGATAGAATGTGACGCAAGTGGCCTTGGAATCGGTGGTGTCCTCATGCAAAATGGAAAACCCGTGGCATATTATAGTGAGAAGTTGGATGGCGCACGCCTCAACTATCCTATTTATGACAAGGAACTTTACGCTTTGGTTCGTGTTCTTGAAGTTTGGCAACACTATCTTTGGCCAAGAGAGTTCATTATTCACTCCGACCATGAATCTTTGAAGTATTTGAAAAGTCAACACACTTTGAACAAAAGACATGCAAAATGGGTTGAGTTCATTGAGTCCTTTCCATATGTAATCAAATACAAGAAGGGCAAGGACAATGTCGTGGCGGATGCACTTTCCCGCAAGCTCACCCTTTTACTCACTCGTTTGGATTTCCATGTGTTGGGTCTTGATGAAATCAAAGAACAATATGCCTCCGATACCTTCTTTGGCCCAATTTTTGCAAAGTGTTCCATTGAAAAGGGCATCGATGATTTCTATTTGCACCAAGGCTTCTTGTTCAAGGGCAACAAACTTTGTGTTCCAATGTCTTCGCTTCGCCTTTTGCTCTTACAAGAATCTCATGGTGGTGGTCTCATGGGTCACTTTGGACGTGACAAGACGCTCTCTATGCTCTCCACCCATTACTATTGGCCACGAATGAAGCGCGATGTGGAGCGCCTATGCAACCGTTGCACGACATGTTTACAAGCTAAGTCCACCTCCAACTCTTATGGTCTTTATACACCGTTGCCTATTCCTTATGCTCCTTGGTCCGATATAAGCATGGATTTTGTCCTAGGATTACCTCGAACTAAATATGGTCATGATTCAATCTTTGTGGTAGTTGATAGATTCTCAAAAATGGCTCACTTTATACCATGTTCCCGAACGGATGATGCTTCACACATTGCCTCCTTGTTTTTTAGGGAAATTGTGAGACTCCACGGTGTACCAAGAAGCATTGTCTCCGACCGCGATGTCAAGTTCATGAGCTATCTTTGGAAGACACTAATGGCCAAGTTCAACGTCAAGCTTTTGTTCTCATCATCCTCGCACCCCCAAACCGATGGGCAAACCGAAGTGGTGAACCGAAGCCTCTCCACGCTACTCCGAGTCCTTGTCAAGAAGAATTTGAAAGCATGGGAAGATTGCATCCCACATGCGGAGTTTGCCTACAACCGCGCCAAGCACTCTACAACAATGAGAAGCCCCTTCATGGTCGTCTACGGCTTTGAACCACCTACGGCAATCGACCTCCTCCCTCTTCCGCTACATGAGCAAGTGAACATGGACATTGACAAGCGAGCACAATACATGAAGAAACTCCATGAAGACACAAGGACAACGATCGAGCAACAAGTTCTCCGTCAAGCCACAAGACTAAACTTGAAGAAAAAGGCACGGATCTTCAAGGAAGGCGACCTAGTGTGGATACACCTTCGCAAGGACCGCTTCCCTCAAGAAAGAAACTCCAAGCTCAAGCCCCGAGGTGATGGTCCCTTCAAGGTCCTCAAGCGCATCAACGACAACGCCTACGTCGTCGACATACCAACATCCAAGTACTTGGTGAGCAACACATTCAATGTGTCCGACCTCTCACCATACCATGGAGATGAGGAGAACATCGAGTCGAGGATGACTCTTTCCCAAGGGGGGGGAGATGATGTAGCCCCGCTCACCGACGACGCTACACCAAGACCAACAAGTCCCCCAAGTGGACCGATGACACGAGCTCGAGTCAAAGCGCTACATGATAAGGTGAACTCACTCCTTACTACCCTTGATCTCGATACCCCTTTGGATGGGCTGCTACCTCAGGCCGATATGCTTTGTGTCATCAGGTATGAACCTCGAGAGAAGGACAACACAGCAGACCCGAAGATGGACAAGGAAGAAGGAGAAGGAGGGCTGAAGGACACCCCTGCTCACACCGGCACTGCCGGCCTCAGGACACCGGCACTGCCGGCCTGCTCACCCCGGCACTGCCGGCCTCCAGACACCGGCACTGCCGGCCCATCCAGCTGAAGACGCCCCCAGCGGCACTGCCGGCCCCACCGGCACTGCCGGCCCTTCCTCACCGGCACTGCCGGCCTGGCCCCTGTTGACTTAATCTCAACCGTCGATTTCGCATCCATGGACTAGGATAATTTATGTAATTCCGACTTTACCCCTGTACGAATCTGGGTCTATAAATACCTCACCCCTTCCTCCAGATTAGGGTTAGAGATGAACTAAGAAGAAACTTGAGCTTTGCTCCAACCCATGAGGGAAACCCTAGATCTATGATCTTGTATCGCCACCCGGGCTCCTTATCAACTCGTGAAGATCTCTTTGGCGACTTCTACCGTTTGTTTGATCTTTTGCTTGCACTTCTACCTTGATTGGTCTTTTGCTTGCACTTCCATCAAACCTTCCGGTCTTTTCGCCCTTCTAGATCTCCCGAGCTTTGATTTGTCGATCTCTTTGCGGGACTTCTACCGGAAGGTCTTTTCTCGCAACCTCTATCGAGTAGGTGTATCGGGCCTACGAGAAAGAACCGGTTTGTGTGTGTGTGTGTGTTGTATCTCCACGAGTTCATCCCCGTGTTCATCGTGTTCATCGTGTTCATCCACCTCCCCCACGAAATCCACCCAAATCCGTGAAGATCGGGCACATCCCCTAGGCTTAGCCTCATCAAGGGGTTGCCCGATCTTCTCAGTAAGCGACGGGTGGTGATGAACACGTGATGGTAGCAGCGGATGAAATCGATGATGATGAGGAGGATAACTTGTATGACGCCGACGAAGTCTCTCGATTGATTCCTGATGCCAATGCAACAGCTCTCAACCTTGCAAGATATTCGCAACTCCACACACTTGCGCATGTAGCCGCCGACCACGAAGCGGTAGATTGCAATCTTCTAATCCCACTGGAACAGCAGATCACACAAACTTTCAGTAGCATAAAACTCCAGATCGCAACGAATTGGAGAGTTGGGGAACAATAGTTTTGCTTAGCAAACAACTATGAACTAGGGTTTATCTTAAACGTGGTCTCAAGCAGCTAGGGGGTCGTCCAAGGCACTTATATAGGCGTCCGGGACGAGTTCTGGTCGAAAAGATACAAGTAAAACCGACCCAGAATAGATCTGGTCGAGACAGACTCGGACATGTCCAGTCTGGGGTCCGGTCGACCGGGCTGTGGACCGGGCGGTCCGGTCTGTGGTCCGGTCAACCGGTCGGCAACCGGAAATCTGCGAGGTTTCCGGTTTCCGTCCGGTACGAGGGGCTCCGTCCGGTTGGCGTCCGGTTGGCGGCCGGTTGACCGGGCCAGGGACCGGGCTGGCCGGTCTGGGGGCCGGTCTGACCGGGTTCTGGACCGGCCTGGACTTCTTCTTCTCCTCTCGCGTATGCCTCCCGCTCCTCCCTCGCGCGTCCATGAGATATCTTCATGTCCAGCTCCATGTCCAGCTGCTCCTCTCCTCCTCGTGCGATGCTTGTCTCCTCTTGATACCTGATGATACACAAGTAATAGGACTTAGGCAGTATAAAGTTCTCATCAATCAAAGTATCGTTTAGAAACAAGTTCACCTGTTGTTTAAGTAGCTTCGCACGAGCCCTTGTAATTGGTCCAATCCGAACTTCATTGGACTTGAGCTTCACAGCAGGTTCATCTTCATTTGTCAATGACGGAGGTAGTGGTGAAGTAGGGATGTCCTCATCAAGCTCTCAAACCATTGAATGTAATATGGATGTGTGCGCTGTCTTGTAGGAAGAGAAAGCTTCTCCACCATGTCAACGCTAGCCAGATTATTGCAGCTCCCTCCATCAATGATGATCCTTATAGCTCGCTCTTTGACAACGCCTCTTGTTTGGAACAGATTGTGGCGTTGATCATGCTCAGCTTTGCTCAATTGCACGCTCAACACACGTTGTGCAACTAAGCTCCTATACTGATCAGCAGTGTCAGCTTCCATTACCTCCATCTCTCTCTCAGAATCAGAATTAGCACCATCACGTGCAGCAATAAGGGCCAATGTATCTTCATCAAAGTCACTTGCAGAATCATATTCGCCATCTTCACGCACCAACATCACACGCTTGGTTCTGCATTCTCTCTCTATGTGTCCAAAACCCAAGCATTTGCGACATTGTATGTCGCGCGTCTTCCCCGTGGAGGCCATCGAAGATGAACTCCGAGGAGGACCAACAGATGGTGGTGAAGTAGCAGCCGGTGGTGCTCGGGATGCAGGCGCGGTGTACTTGGAGGTAGAAGGTGCTGGTGTAGCCCCACGAGATTGTGGCGCTGATTGTCGCGTAGTCCATGACGATGTACGACCTGCAGAAACATTAGCTTTTCTCCATGGTGGTTGACGATCCTGCACTTCACGTTCAGCTTTGCAAGCAAGATGAAACAAGCGAGTAATAGTGTTGTACTCCTTAAATCTAAAATATGCTGAATCTCTTTATTCAAACCACCGAAGAAACGTGCAAGCATAGCCTCATTATCCTCTACAATACCATAGCGAATCATGCCAGTTTGCAATTCTTGATAATAGTCTTCTACAGAATTTTTCCTTGTTCTAAGCGAGACAATTTCTTTAGCAAATCACGTTGATAATGTGGAGGAACAAAACGAGTACGCATAACAAGTTTTAAACCAACCCAAGTAGTAGGAATATTAGCATGGTGTACTCTACAATGCTCAGACCACCAAATAGATGCAAAATCTGTGAACTCACAAGTAGCAGCACTAACGCGCAAATGATCAGGATAGCGTAAACATGCAAAGCGTTGCTCTACTTCCAATTCCCATGTAAGATATGCATCAGGATTATATCTACCCTCAAATGGCGGAATATTCAATTTAAGTTTAGCAACATGATCATCATCATTACGTACCGGGCGTGGAGGTGGGCGAGCGTTGCGGTTCAGTTGTCGTGGACGACCAGGTGCAGGTTGTTGGACCTCCTCGTCATCCAGCACGTTCTCATCTACTTGCTCATCCTCGTTCCCTCCATAGTCCTCGTATCCTTCATCAGAAGGCGCGTCATGTGCGGCTGCTGCAGCAGGAGCGGTACCCGCCGGAATGTCCGCACGAGGAACGCGGCGTGCGCGGCGTTGCACGTTGGCGCGAGGCGGCGGTAATCGAGTCAACAACTCCTGGAACTTGGCGTCGAGCTTGGAGTTGAAGGCTGCCTCGAGGCCATCGATCTTGTCCAGCGCGTCGGTGAGTTTGGCGTCAACATCACCGAGGCGCCCATCCACGTCGGTTGCATGCCCGCCCAAAAGGTGGAGGAAGTGAGCATGCATCTCTGCATTCGTCATCATATCCGGGTCAACGTTCGATGACTCTGTGCCTGTCATGGTTAGTACAGAAAAAGCACAAATGTATATGCCTACAAACTACGGAATATGGTGGTTCACGCGCAATTCGTCAAGCAAAATACAAAGCTCTTACAAGTCCTTACCAAACAGGAGGAAGGCGATGTAACAACCAGCAAGGAATCAGCGTCTCCAAGGATTGCCAAAGCGATTACCTGGGGTCGACACCAAGCACGTGGAGACAATATGTGGAGCTGTAGGAAGGCTAATATGGTAGCAAACAGCAAATGTCAAAACAGCAATGCAATATTGAAAGTATGCTCAACCACGGTACTGTGCTGGTCCTAGGCTAGACCGTACTAGAGACGCGAGCCTAGAACACAAACGAGGTCACGACGCGGCACACAAGCAACGAGCAGCGATGAAGTGATATATGGTGGCGGTTGGCTCCCACAAGCACAAAGGAATAGCTCAAAAGCAAGATATAAGTGAAGAACACAGGAATTTTCGGGTAGTAAACTTAAAGGTCAAAAATCTCAACCTTCCCGACGTTTTTTGGCAATTATGAGAGCTCGGAAAAGCGCACAATGGCGAAGCCGTTGTGGCTCGATAGAACTTTTTCTCCCGGTCGTTTTGAGTGGTCAAACGTTGAAAACGGAGTTCGTATGCAAAAGTTATGGCCGGTCAAAGTTTGCTGTGCAAAACAGCCTAATTCGGACTAAAAACGTCCTGACTAGTGGAAATCGTGGTCAACCCGACTAGGATGCGGATTTGACTTTTTTTTTTTTTTTGCTCTTCTTCTCACAAACGGAAGGCGGCGATTATCTGGACACGACTATGGCGGAAATATATGACAGGTGTATATGGCAGTGATGGAAGTATATGGTAGGTGTATATGATTGTGGCGGAAACGATCTGGTGGGTGTATATGGCAGCGGCGGAAGTATATGGTGGTGATGATCTGCGAGCGATGCGAGTATGCGGCGGCGGCGTAACTACTATGACCAGAACTCGAAACTCTAAAGGAACTAGACGCTAAGACCAGCAACTCGACACGAAGATGCAGACACAAATTCAATTATGCAAAACGGAAACGACAATGCAAGGCGTGGCAGGGTGTTTATGGGACGATGATCTAAAAACCCTAACAGTATTTTTGGCTTTTTCTTGGTTTATAGGGATGATGGCAGATGCAATCTACACTACGAAAACTGTAAAATCTCACCGAGCAACCTGAAATCTGATACCACTTGATAGGACAAAGGTGTCCGATCTTTCGATGAGATGAAGATAGATCGATTTGTTGGTGGAGTTCGTGCTTGACGATCCGACTACACGTGCAAAGCTCGTGCGCCAATGCAATCGCTAGGACAATCTCCGGGAGTTACTGATCTTGCGGGAGCACGATCAGCCTGACCAGCAAGGGTCTTAATTCCTGCCTGAAATCGAGAACAAGCAAGAACTAAAGATGCAATCAGAATATTGCGGATAAAGATGAAAGCTTGATTGATAATGGTGGGATTCCGAATAGTCGGTCTTGTTCTGGGCGTTGGCCTCAAAAGAAGTACACGTAGTTGCAGCAATTGGCTAACTTTTAGTCTAATCAAAATCCGAGTCTAAACGTGACGGCTATGGGGGTATTTAAAGGAGGAAAAGGTGGGGTTTCGGCCAGCCATGCATATGGTGGCCGAACCAAACCCTAGAAGGCCTTTCCCCCTTCAATACGGACTCTAAAAAAGTGGCTGACTTAAATCCTGCGAAAATTACATGGGCCTGGCCCAAAACTAATGGTGTCGCAGCACCATGGACTCATGTGGACGAAATTATGAAGTGGAGAACTCTATATTTCGTCCATGTCTTCATCTCCAATTATGGTGGCTTCAAAGTTCTGAAATCTCCACTCGCAGCGTCTTCTTCAATGCTCACATGTTTGCTGCCATCTCCTCCATGTATGATCATGCTCCAATGCTTGTCCCTCTCATCCATGCTAGATCCATCATTCCTAAGAGTAACAAACACATCTGATTTAGGCAGCATCATATTCTCATGTATGTGAGGAATAGTTCCAAGAAACGAAAGTACCTGATAGTTAAGTTGTTTAGCACGAGCTCGAGTGATTGGTCCTTGAATTTGTGTGGCTGTAGGTACAGCGGTTGTATCAATAGATGGGATGTCCTCATCACTCGAGGTAGAATTCTGAGAGGAGAGACCGGTGGGGAGGACGAATCAAGGAGTGGGAGAGAGAGTGTAAAACACTAGAATCTCACACTACCAAATCCATACATCCACAAGGGTTGCCTTGATTACAGAGGGATGATACCCAAGGGAGACTAAGCTCAAAGTTAGGTTTGAGTTCTAAACAAGTCTGAAAAGTAAAGGAGGGGGTCCAGCTACTTAAATAGGCACACACAGCCAGCAAGGGCGAACAGGTACGCGAATGGATAAGTCAAGGTAGTTTGGTGGGGTATTCCCGTCGGATCCGGTTGGGCGTCCGGTCAGACCGGGCCTAGGACCGGGCTGTCCGGTCAGGGGTCCGGTCTGACCGGGCCTGTGACCGGGCTGTCCGGTCATGGGTCTGGTCGACCGGCCGCCAACCGGGATTCTGCGAAGAGTCCGGTCCTGGGTCCGGTCGTCGTCCGGTACGAGGGAGTTGGCCCGGTTTGCGCCCGGTTGACCGGGCCTGTGGCCGGGGCGTCCGGTCGTGGGTCCGGTCGGCCGGGCCTGGACCGGCCAGCGTCCTTCTCTTCCTTGGCGCTCTTCGGGCGACGTCGGCTTCGGCTTCATGTTCATCTCCAGGTTCCTCTGCTCCTCTCCTTCCCTTGCCCATGGTGTCTCGTCCTCTCCGGGGTCTTGGTGCGCCTTGTACCTAATGACGCATAGCACGTCGGCATGAGGTAGCAATCCATCCAAAGGGGTATCAAGGTCAAGGGTGGTGAGGAGCGAGTTCACCTTGTCATGTATCGCTTTGGCTCGAGCCCTTGTCATTGGTCCGCTTGGGGGACTTGTTGGTCTTGGTGAGGAGGTGTCCGAAGGCCACCCCGCATCATCCGGTTTGGACAAACTCCTCGTCACCTCTTTTGCTTCTTATGCAACATATCTTGAAACATCTTGTTGGCACAATGGTTGTTGTATGTCTTGATGATATCATCATACACTACGAGAATCTCAAGGATGATGTAGCCCCGCTCGCCAACGACACTACATCAAGGCCAACAAGTCCCCCAAGTGGACCCATGACACGGGCTCGAGCCAAAGCAATACATGACAAGGTGAACTCGCTCCTCACTACCCTCGACCTCGACTCCCCATTGGATGGAATGCTACCTCATGCCGAAACACTTTGTGTGATTAGGTACATGGAGCACCAAGACCCCGGAGAGGATGAGACGTCATGGTCAAGGGAAGGAGAGGAGCAGTAGAACCTGGAAATGAACATGAAGCCGAAGCCACCGTCGCCCGAAGATCGCCAAGGAAGAAAAGGACGCTGGCCGGTCCAGGACCCGGTCGGACCGGACCCACGACCGGACGCCCCGGCCACAGGCCCGGTCAACCGGGCGCAAACCGGGCCAGCTCCCTCGTACCGGACGACGACCGGACCCAAGACCGGATTCTTCGCAGATTCCCGGTTGGCGACCGGTCGACCGGATCCATGACCGGACAGCCCGGTCACAGGCCCGGTCAGACCGGACCTCGACCGGACAGCCCGGTCACGAGCCGATCTGACCGGACGCACAACCGGATCCGACGGGAATACCCCACCAAACTGCCTTGACTTATCCATTCCCGTACCTGTTCGCCCTTGCTGGCTGTGCCTGCCTATTTAAGTAGCTGGACCCCCTCCTTTACTGTTTTAGACTTGCTTAGAACTCAAACCTAACTTTGAGCTTAGTCTCCCTTGGGTATCATCCCTCTGTAATCAAGGCAACCCTTGTGGATGTATGGATTTGGTAGTGTGAGATTCTAGTGTTTTACACTCTCTCTCCCACTCCTTGATTCGTCCTTCCCACCGGTCTCTCCTCTCGGAATTCTACCTCTAGTCTCTTCCGGGCGGATTCTATTGGCACGGTCCATCGAGCCGTGAGGGTAAGCATCGATTGTATCGGGTTGGTGTGCGTGGATCTTCGTGTGTTCTTCGTGTTCTTAGTGTTCTTCCGCCTCTCCCCCTCTTTCCCCCTTGATTCCTTGGGTCATTCGCGAGATCGGGCCACAATCGGGGTCTCAGACCGCATCATATGGTATCAGCAGCCTTTGGTTTCCGCGGATTTGACCCTCCACCCACCCAATTTCGTTTCTAGAAAATTTTCCAAAAAATAGCCCTAAATTGCCTTTGGACGGATCTGTGATTTGGTTGAGTTTTGAGTGGTTTTGCTCCGTGGATCTGGTGTTGTTGTGCTTGATCTACTATTTCCCCAACTTTTAGCCTCCAATTCCATCGTTTCCCTTCGTTTTGGCCGATTTGGTTTTGGTTTGGGGAAGAACAGGAGAGAGAAAGCTCCAAATCGACGAACCCGGTTTCGAACCCGGTCAACCGGCCCCCAGACCGGACCGTCCGGCGCAGAACCCGGTCAACCGGCCGCAAACCGGAGCAGCCGGTCCAGAAGCCGGTCAACCGGACCCCAGACCGAAGCAGCCGGCGCAGCATCCGGTCCGACCGGACCACCGACCGGGCTCCTCGTCTTCAACATCGACTAACACCACCGCCGACCACCACCACCACCATCATCTCCACCATCGCAGGTATAACTTGCAGTAACCCTTGTAGCCCTCTTCTTTTGCGATCTATCCCACGAGCGAAGCTTCCGAGTGTTGCGAAACATCGCACGAGGTCCCGACCGTGAGGGTGTGCGTTGTGTGAGTAAAGCTCATAAGTGGAGCTCGTGAGTGGCCAGCAAAAGAGTAAGAGCATAGTGTGCTAGTGAAAAAAAAAAAGAAAGAGAAAAGCAAAGTGCAAAGTGCCACCGATACAAAAAGAGTGAAAAGCTTTTAAGCAAGCAAGAGAGATAGAGAAGAGATACCTCGTGCGAATCTTGGTGTTTCTAATCTATGCAACCTAGCTTCGATCTCTTCTTGCGTTAGTGTGACATTGAGCACCCTTGTTTTGGGTTTTTTCATTTTTCCGCTCGTTCCTTGGTTGCACTAACCCCGCTCATCTCGTGTGTGAGTTCCACATTTTTCCGTGTTTATAGTGATCGCCACTTTGACACTTGGATTTTTGGACCTTACCCACTCTTAACAACATACTCGATTTTGGATTTCGTCTTTTGGCTTTCCACCATCCATTCCTAACACCATATTTGCTAGCTTTTGCGTGTGCCTTTGTGTGTGTCCCGATACAATTGGTCTTACTTTCGGCTTGGTTGATTGCCTCAATACTATCTTGCCACGGTAAGAGTGAGAGGTAGTCTCCTTCCACTAACATCCACAACATAGTTCTTGTCTTGTGATCATGGATAGGCACGGAGACCAAGCAAAGGAGGATGAGGTCCTACACCCCTCCGAGAGGTTGGCCACCCAACACAACCTATGGGTGCAACGCCAAGAGTTCAAGGACCAACTCCACTTGTTCGAGACACGCATCGATGAACAATATGAAGAAGTGGCCCACAACTTCGGCCAAGTGAACCAAGATATGGTCCTTCTTCGTGAAGCTACGGACAACTTGCATGACCAAGTGACGGCCAATGATGCAAACATGGAGCGGCGCATGGATAGCCTCGAGCGCGCCATCAACAACTTGGGACGCCGACATCGACATCGCTCTACTTCCTCATCGTCATCGACCTCCTCACATGATGACTACTCCCATGATCGCCATTCGTCCTCAAGCTCCGACTCAAGGCATGGAGATCACCATCGCTCTCGTCGACCGCACGCTCGTCATGATGATTCTCGCTCCAACTCAAGGCGCGGAGAGTTCCATCGCCATGCTCGTCCTCATGAACGTCCGCAACAAGAACAAGCTCTTCACCAAGATCGTCATCAAGCGGCTCGCCATGCCCACCATGGGCATGACGACCAACCACAAGACAACGTCCTCCACAACATGGACCCGGCACCTCATCGTCAAGCCCATGTGGATGCTCAAGACCAAGGTCATCAAGATCCACCAAGGCGTGACCTTCGGAACCATCCTCGCCATGACCAAAGGGGCCGAGGACAACCTCAACAAGATCAAGATGAGAGAGCCAACATTGGACAACGTCAACAACCTCGTCAAGATCCGCAACAACTCCCTCAACATGAGCCAAGTGAAGCTAGTGTGCACCTCAACCGCCAACCCAATGCTATGGTTGGTCGTGGAAGACCTCCTCTACCGCCTCAAGTCGCAAGAGATGAAGGCATCCGTCCTCGCCGAAGGAACATGGAAGATGAAGAGAATATGTATGGAAAGCTCAAGTTCAACATGCCAAAGTTCAAGGGTGAAGACGATGCCGAGGCCTACCTCTCATGGGCACTCAAGGTTGACAAGATCTTCCGCATCCATAACTACTCCGGTGCCAAGAAAGTAGCCATGGCCTCCCTCGAGTTTGAAGATTATGCCAACACTTGGTGGGAACAAGTTGTCACTCTTAGGGAAGAAAAGGGTGATCCTCCAATTGACACATGGGAAGACATGAAGGAGGAGATGGAAGCTCGCTTTGTCCCTAAACACTACAAGACCGATCTCTTCAACAAGCTACAAAAGTTGAAGCAAGGCACCAAGACCGTTGAGGAATTCTTCAAGGAGATGGAGTTAACCATGATGCGAGCAAACATCCAAGAGTCCGAGAACCAAACCATCGCTAGGTTCTTCAATGGCCTCAACTACCTGATGCGGGGTGGCCTTCGGACACCTCCTCACCAAGACCGACAAGTCCCCCAAGTGGACCAATGACAAGGGCTCGAGTTAAAGCTCTACATGATAAGGTGAATTCGCTCCTCTCTACCTCTACCTTTGACACCCCCTTGGATGGCTTGCTACTTCATGCAAATACACTATGTTCAATCAGGTACATCGGTCAAGACACAAGCCATGGAGTCCAAGCCAATGGAGAGAGAGCTGGAAATGATGAAGATGGAGCTCCAGCGCGCAGGCCGGAACTTCCGCCCCGAGGGACCGGAACTTCCGCCCCCCAGGACCGGAACTTCCGCCCTCCAGGACCGGAACTTCCGCCCAGATGCTGCCCAGATACCGTTCAGCGCCCAGAGAAGTGGAGCCAGCCGGAACTTCCGCCCCGAGGGACCGGAACTTCCGCCCACCCGGAACTTCCGCTCAAGTTCCGCCCAAGTTCCGAAAGTCCGTCAAAACGCCCCTGGATGTTACTGCAAGGAAATGGGCTAATTTCGGAACTTGACCGGAACTTGGCCGGAACTTCCGGCCGGGCCGGAACTTCCGCCTTCCAGGGCCGGAACTTCCGCCCCTGACCGGAACTTCCGCCCAAGTCGGCCGGAACTTCCGCCACCGCGATTTCAGCACAGCACTACTTTTCAGCGTGTAACTTACCTATTCGCCCACCCGACTATAAATAGCCTAGTTGGCTCAGATCTGAGATTAGACTTGTTTAGAACTCAAACCTACCTTTGAGCTTAGTCTCCCTTGGGTATCATCCCTCTGTAATCAAGGCACCTTGGTTGTTGACTTTGAATTTGTGGAGTGAGATTCTAGTACTTGATACTCTCTCTCCCTCCCCAAGTTCATCCTCTCCAATCCCAATCTCTCTCCGGGAATTCTGCCTCGTGCCTCTTCCACGGAGATTCTATTGGCGTGGTCCATCGAGCCACGGAGGTAAGCATCGGGTGTATCGGGTTGGTGTGCGTGCGTGAGTCTCGGAGTTCATCGTGTTCTTCATCCCCTCGCGTTTTCCCATCTCACCCGCTCGGTTTCGAAGTCAATCCGCAAGATCGGGCCACACACGGGGTCTTAGACCACATCATATGGTATCAGCAGCCTTTGGTTTCCGCGGATTTGACCCTCCACCCACCCAATTTCGTCTCTAAAAAATTTTCCAAAAAATTCCCCAAAAATAGCCCTAATTTGCCTTTGGACGGATCTGTGATTTGGTTGAGTTTTGAGTGGTTTTGGTCCAATAGAAACTTGTCTTTGGTGTTGATCTGCAATTCCCCCACTTTCCCACAGCTTCTAGTGCCAAATTTTCCACGAATTCGAAGATTTTCGGCCCGGATTTCCGCCCAAATCGAAGAACAGCTCGCAGATCTGATTGCGACCGGAAGTTCCGGCCGGCAGGACCGGAAGTTCC
The DNA here is from genome assembly GCF_019359855.2 of Lolium perenne. Lineage (NCBI taxonomy): Eukaryota > Viridiplantae > Streptophyta > Magnoliopsida > Poales > Poaceae > Lolium > Lolium perenne. The sequence continues at coordinate 98,363,729 of NC_067248.2, read as the reverse complement.
GCCCCCGGACCGGAAGTTCCGCCCCTCAGGACCGGAACTTCCGCCTGGCCGAATTTTTCACTGCTAACTTCGTTTTTCGTTTTGGCACTAACCCCTTGTGTTTGGACTTCGTAGTGTGTGCCATTTCAGATAACTCCGCAACATCATCTACGACGACGGCACCCCGAGGATCCAAGCGGTTCATTTGACACCTCCACCATAGCAAGTTCAAGTTCGTCGGCCACCGTCATCAAGTGGTATAACTTGCACCTAACTTGTAGCCTTAGCTTCCTTTGCGTACCTTTCCTATCGAGAGTGGCTTTCTAGTGTTGCGAAGCATTGCGCAAGCGTCCCGACCGTGAGGGTGTGCGTGTGTTGAGCAAAGCTACGAAGCAAGCTCGTTGTGAAAAGATAGGCAAAAGAAGTGTGACATACTTACATAGATAGTGGAAAAAGAAAGCTTCTAAGCATATAAACAAAAAAAAAGAGAAAAAGAAAAAGAGTGTGAGTGACACTATACACAAAAGAGTCCAAAGCTTATAAGCAAAAGAGAGAAAAGAGAAGAGAGGCGTCTTGCGCAAATCTTGTTGCTTCTCAATTTTGCAACCAAGCCACGGTCTCTCTTGCGTTAGCGTGACACCGAGCTAGTAGTCTTCGTTAGGACCATTTTTGTTCGTGCTCATTTTCCGTCGCGCTAACCCCATTTTGTCCCACGTGTGCGTTCCACATTGTGAATGCCTTTTGTGATCACCGCTTTTGACTTGTGACTTTTGCATCTTACCCACTTTTAACAACATACTCGATCTTAGATTTGTCTTTTGGTTTTCCACAACAATCGCCTAACACCATATTTGCTAGCTTTTTGCGTGTGGTTTTGCGTGTGTCCCCGATACACTTGATCTTACTTTCGGCTTTGTTGATTGCCTCAATACTATCTTACCTTGGTAAGAGTGCGAGGTAGTCTCCTTCCACTAACACATACAACATAGTTCTTGTTCTTCCATCATGGATAGGAGTGGAGACGAAACAAGGGATGGAGAAGTCCTTCGGAACACCGAGAGGTTGGCTACTCAACACAACCTATGGGCTCAACGCCAAGAGTTCAAGGAGCAACTATCACTCTTCGAGACTCGCATCGATGAACAATATGAAGAAGTGGCTCACAACTTCTCCACGGTGAACCAAGACTTGGCTCTCCTCCGTGAAGCTACGGACAACTTGAATGGCCAAATGGCGGCCAATGATGCGAACATGGAGCGACGCATGGATAACCTCGAGCGCGCCATCACCAACTTGGGTCGTCATCGCCGACACCGCTCTACTTCATCATCATCAAGCTCGTCACAAGATTACTATTCTCATGGCCACCGTTCGTCATCAAGCTCCTCCTCAAGGCATGAAGACCATCCTCGTCCTCATCGACCACATGCTCGTCAAGAAGACTCTCGCTCTAACTCAAGGAGAGGTGAATTCCATCGCCATGCTCGTCCTCATGAACGACCTCCACAAGAACAAGCTCTTCACCAAGATCGTCATCAAGCGGCTCGCCATGCCCACCATGGGTATGACGACCATCCCCAAGACAACGTCCACCACAACATGGCGCCACATGGTGATGCTCCCGCCAAGGTCGTCAAGAGCAACCAAGGCGTGATCTCCGGAATCATCCTCGCCATGACCAAAGGGGCCGAGGGCAACCACAACATGATCAAGATGGAAGGGCCATAATTGGGCAACGCCAACAACCTCGCCAAGACCCGCAACAACATCCTCAACATGAGCCAAGTGAAGCTAGTGTTCACCTACAACGCCAACCCAATGCTATGGTTGGTCGTGGAAGACCTCCTCCACCTCCTCAAGTCGCAAGAGATGAAGGCATCCGTCCTCGCCGCCGCAACATGGAAGATGAAGAGAATATGTATGGAAAGCTCAAGTTCAATATGCCCAAGTTCAAGGGTGAAGACGATGCCGAAGCCTACCTCTCATGGGCACTCAAGGTTGACAAGATTTTCCGCATCCACAACTACTCCGGTGCCAAGAAAGTAGCCATGGCCTCCCTCGAGTTTGAAGATTATGCCAACACTTGGTGGGAACAAGTTGTCACTCTTAGGGAAGAAAAGGGTGATCCTCCAATTGATACTTGGGAAGACATGAAGGAGGAGATGCAAGCCCGCTTTGTCCCTACACACTACAAGACCGATCTCTTCAACAAGCTACAAAAGTTGAAGCAAGGCACCAAGACCGTTGAGGAATTCTTCAAGGAGATGGAGTTAACCATGATGAGAGCAAACATCCAAGAGTCCGAGAACCAAACCATCGCTAGGTTCTTCAATGGCCTCAACTACCCCATCAAGAAGATTGTGGAGTTCCAACCATACTCCAACATGGTTGAGTTGGTTCACCAAGCTTCGAAGGCCGAGCGTCAAGTGAATGAGGACATCAAGTACTCCAAGTCCAAGCAATACTTCGCCTCCAAGATTGCTACATCAACTCCTACAACAAGTGTCAAGCCATCCGCATCCTCTACACCTTCCAAGCAACCTTCCATACAAAGTCGCATGAAGCAAACGGTATCCTCCACCGCCTCCTCTAAGGCCTCTACGGGACCCTCCAATGTCACTTGCTTCAAGTGTGGCACCCAAGGCCACAAATCCTTTGAGTGCAAGAACACCAAGGTCATGATCACTATGGAGAATGGTGACATAGAGACTCTAAGTGAAGGTGAATATGAAGCCCTAGTGCAAGCCGCGGTTGCTAATGAGGAAGACTATGATGAAGAAAGTGGAGAAGACCCTCTCTTATGCACACATGATCCAAGCCCTTCTCTTGTGGTCACTCGAGTGCTCACCACTCAACCCCAAGCTATGGAAGACCAAAGATGCAACATCTTCCAAACACGTGCCGGCATTGGTGGCAAGTCTATCAAGGTCATCATCGATGGTGGGAGTTGCCACAACTTGGCAAGCACCGAGCTATGTGAGAAGCTCAACCTCACGCTTCGCAAGCATCCTCATCCCTACCATGTCCAATGGTTGAGTGACAAGGGCAATGTCAAGATTCAACACACCGTCACCGTCAACTTCAAGATAGGACCCTATGAAGACACCGTCGAGTGTGACGTGGTGCCTATGACCGTGTGCCACATGTTGCTTGGCCGCCCATGGCAATTTGACAAGAAGGCTATACATGATGGTTTCTCCAATGCATACACCTTCAAGGTCAAGGACAAGAAGTTCGAGCTTCGCCCAATGACTCCTAGCCAAATCATCGCCGACAATGCGAAGGTTTTAGCGAGGGCACAACACCACATCCACCATAGTGAGTTGAGAGGAGAGGGAGCGACCCACCAAAAGAGAGTGAGCGCCACCACCCACATATGAGTGAGAGAAAGAGTGTCCTCCTAACCACCAAAAGCGAGTGGAGAGAAGTGAAAGACAACCCATCCACCACCATACACTACGTGCTCATTTGCAAGGGCCTCTCGGCGGAGACTAACGACTTAACCAACATTCCTTCGTCTTTGTTGTCTCTTTTGAAGGAGTTCCAAGACGTCTTCCCCGACGAGCTACCACATGGACTACCACCGCTTCGGGGCATCGAGCATCGCATCGACCTCATACCCGGCGCTCCCCTACCAAACCGCGCCGCCTACCGCACCAACCCCGAGGACACCAAGGAGATCCAACGCCAAATTCAAGACCTCCTCGCTAAAGGGTATGTCCGAGAAAGCCTTAGCCCTTGTGCCGTTCCCGTCATTCTTGTGCCTAAACCGGATGAGACGCAACGGATGTGTATGGATTGCCGCCCTATCAATGCCATTACCGTCCGTTATCGACATCCCATTCCGCGTTTAGATGATATGTTGGATGAATTGAGTGGTGCCACGATTTTCTCTAAGATTGATTTGCGTAGTGGCTACCACCAAATCCGCATGGCAATTGGTGATGAATGGAAGACGGCATTCAAGACCAAGCTTGGTCTCTATGAATGGCTTGTCATGCCGTTTGGTCTTTCCAATGCTCCTTCCACTTTTATGCGTCTTATGAATCACATCTTGCGACCTCTCATTGGCAAGAGTGTGGTTGTCTATTTTGATGATATCCTCATCTATAGCAAAAATCTCGAGGACCATGTTCAACATGTGAGAGAAGTCTTATGCATCTTGCGCCACGAGAAGCTCTTTGCCAACCTTCCAAAGTGCCATTTCGCTCAAAACAAATTGGTTTTTCTTGGTTTTGTGGTTTCCGCCAACGGGATAGAAGTTGATTCTTCCAAAGTTGAGGCCATCCACAATTGAACCACTCCCACAAATGTTGGCCAAGTGAGAAGCTTCCATGGTCTTGCCGGATTTTACCGCCGTTTTGTGAAAGATTTCAGCACCATTGCTTGCCCTTTAAACGAACTTACAAAAAAGAATGTTCCGTTCGTTTGGGGCAAAGCACAACAAAAAGCTTTTGATGAATTGAAAAAGAGACTCACCGAGGCACCATTACTTGCTCTTCCCGACTTTTCCAAAACATTTGAGATCGAATGCGATGCGAGTGGACTTGGAATCGGTGGTGTTCTCATGCAAAATGGAAAACCCGTGGCATACTATAGTGAGAAGTTGGATGGCGCACGCCTCAACTATCCTATATATGACAAGGAGCTTTATGCTTTGGTTCGTGTTCTTGAAGTTTGGCAACATTACCTTTGGCCAAAAGAGTTTGTCATCCACTCGGATCATGAGTCCTTGAAATATTTGAAAAGTCAACACAATTTGAACAAGCGACATGCTAAGTGGGTTGAGTTCATAGAGTCCTTCCCTTATGTAATCAAATACAAAAAGGGCAAGGAAAATGTGGTTGCGGATGCACTTTCCCGCAAAATTACTCTCCTACTCACCCGCTTGGAGTTTCACATTTTGGGTCTTGAGGAGATCAAGGAACTTTACCCTTCCGACGCTTTCTTTGGTCCAATCTTTGCCAAGTGTTCCGTTGACCACGGATTTGATGATTTCTATTTGCATGATGGCTACTTGTTTAAAGCTAACAAGATTTGCATTCCCGAGTCTTCTCTTCGTAAGTTGCTTTTGCAAGAGTCACATGGAGGTGGTCTCATGGGTCACTTTGGACGAGAGAAGACATATGCCATGCTATCAACCCACTACTATTGGCCAAGAATGTACCGCGACGTGGAACGCCTTTGCCGTCGGTGTACAACATGCTTACAAGCTAAGTCTACTTCCAATCCCTATGGTCTTTACATGCCTTTGCCCATTCCATATGCACCTTGGTCGGACATAAGCATGGACTTTGTACTTGGCTTACCACGCACCAAACATGGTCATGACTCAATATTTGTGGTAGTGGATAGGTTCTCTAAAATGGCACATTTCATACCATGTCATAAGAGCGATGATGCTTCACACATTGCTTCGTTGTTTTTCAGGGAAGTGGTTCGCCTACATGGGATACCGGCAAGCATTGTGTCGGATCGAGACGTCAAGTTCATGAGTTACCTATGGAAGTCGCTCATGGCGAAGTCTGGAGTGAAGCTCTTGTTCTCATCATCCTCGCACCCTCAAACCGATGGACAAACCGAAGTAGTCAATCGAAGCCTCTCCACACTCCTCCGCACACTTGTGAAGACAAATTTGAAGTCATGGGAAGATTGCCTACCCCACGCGGAGTTCGCCTACAATCGAGCCAAGCACTCCACAACCGCAAGGAGTCCCTTCATGGTCGTCTACGGATTCGAACCTCCAACGGCACTCGACATCCTCCCACTACCTCTTCATGAAAGAACGAACATGGACTTCGACGAGCGCACCACCGCCATCAAGAAACTACATGAAGAGACAAGAGCAACCATACAAGAGCATGTACTTCGCCAAGCTAACCGCCTCAACGCCAAGAAAAAGGAACGCGTGTTTGAAGAAGGAGACCTCGTGTGGATCCACCTAAGAAAAGAACGGTTCCCGCAAGAACGCAACTCCAAGCTCAAGCCAAGAGGAGATGGACCCTTCAAGGTCCTCAAGCGCATCAACAACAACGCCTACGACCTCGACATACCAACATCAAAGTACTTGGTGAGCAACACTTTCAACATCTCGGATCTCTCACCCTATCATGGAGATGAGGAGGAACAAGAGTCGAGGACGACTCTCTCCCAAGGGGGGGGAGATGATGCGGGGTGGCCTTCGGACACCTCCTCACCAAGACCGACAAGTCCCCCAAGTGGACCAATGACAAGGGCTCGAGTTAAAGCTCTACATGATAAGGTGAATTCGCTCCTCTCTACCTCTACCTTTGACACCCCTTGGATGGCTTGCTACTTCATGCAAATACACTATGTTCAATCAGGTACATCGGTCAAGACACAAGCCATGGAGTCCAAGCCAATGGAGAGAGAGCTGGAAATGATGAAGATGGAGCTCCAGCGCGCAGGCCGGAACTTCCGCCCCGAGGGACCGGAACTTCCGCCCCCCAGGACCGGAACTTCCGCCCTCCAGGACCGGAACTTCCGCCCAGATGCTGCCCAGATACCGTTCAGCGCCCAGAGAAGTGGAGCCAGCCGGAACTTCCGCCCCGAGGGACCGGAACTTCCGCCCACCCGGAACTTCCGCTCAAGTTCCGCCCAAGTTCCGAAAGTCCGTCAAAACGCCCCTGGATGTTACTGCAAGGAAATGGGCTAATTTCGGAACTTGACCGGAACTTGGCCGGAACTTCCGGCCGGGCCGGAACTTCCGCCTTCCAGGGCCGGAACTTCCGCCCCTGACCGGAACTTCCGCCCAAGTCGGCCGGAACTTCCGCCACCGCGATTTCAGCACAGCACTACTTTTCAGCGTGTAACTTACCTATTCGCCCACCCGACTATAAATAGCCTAGTTGGCTCAGATCTGAGATTAGACTTGTTTAGAACTCAAACCTACCTTTGAGCTTAGTCTCCCTTGGGTATCATCCCTCTGTAATCAAGGCACCTTGGTTGTTGACTTTGAATTTGTGGAGTGAGATTCTAGTACTTGATACTCTCTCTCCCTCCCCAAGTTCATCCTCTCCAATCCCAATCTCTCTCCGGGAATTCTGCCTCGTGCCTCTTCCACGGAGATTCTATTGGCGTGGTCCATCGAGCCACGGAGGTAAGCATCGGGTGTATCGGGTTGGTGTGCGTGCGTGAGTCTCGGAGTTCATCGTGTTCTTCATCCCCTCGCGTTTTCCCATCTCACCCGCTCGGTTTCGAAGTCAATCCGCAAGATCGGGCCACACACGGGGTCTTAGACCACATCACTACCCCATCAAGAGGATTGTGGAGTTCCAACAATACTCCAACATGGTTGAGTTGGTTCACCAAGCTTCCAAGGCCGAGCGTCAAGTGAATGAGGACATCAAGTACTCGAAGTCCAAGCAATACTTCGCCTCCAAGCTTGCCACATCAACTCCTACAACAAGTGTCAAGCCAACCGCATCCTCTACACCTTCCAAGCAACCTTCCATACAAAGTCGCATGAAGCAAACGGTATCCTCCACCGCCTCCTCTAAGGCCTCTACGGGACCCTCCAATGTCACTTGCTTCAAGTGTGGCACCCAAGGCCACAAATCCTTTGAGTGCAAGAACACCAAGGTCATGATCACTATGGAGAATGGTGACATAGAGACTCTAAGTGAAGGTGAATATGAAGCCCTAGTGCAAGCCGCCGTTGCTAATGAGGAAGACTATGATGAAGAAAGTGGAGAAGACCCTCTCTTATGCACACATGATCCAAGCCCTTCTCTTGTGGTCACTCGAGTGCTCACCACTCAACCCCAAGCTATGGAAGACCAAAGATGCAACATCTTCCAAACGCGTGCCGGCATTGGTGGCAAGTCAATCAAGGTCATCATCGATGGTGGGAGTTGCCACAACTTGGCAAGCACCGAGCTATGTGAGATGATGCGGGGTGGCTTTTGGACACCTCCGCTTCAAGACCGACAAGTGCATCCCCGCCTATCATCGACGCTACACCATGGCCAAGGAGTCCCCCAAGTGGACCAACAACACAAACCCCCGCCATATATGTCAAGGTGAACTCTTTCCTCTCGATACTCGACCTCGTAGATACCTTGGATGGAATGCTACCTCATGTCGGCATGTTATATGTCATTAGGTACAAGAGTCATCGAGGACCGGAGAGGAGGAACACCCATGGTGCAAGGAAGAAGGAAGAAGGAAGGAAGAAGGAAGGAAGAGGAAGAAGAGGCGAGAGGAGGAAGGCCGGCCGGTCCCAGGGCCGGTCAACCGGGCCACAGGCCGGCCCACCCGGCCCCAGGGCCGGTCTGACCGGGCCCCTGACCGGCCTGGCCGGTTTCGACCGGAAATTCCGCTTGTGCCATCCGGACGCGTTCCCGGGGCTTCGGGAGCCTCGCCCGGTCACGGCCCGGCCCAGAATCCGGTTTGGACCGGATGGCCCGGTCCCAGACCCGGTCGGACCGGCCCCTGGACCGGATTTCACGGGTTTGACCCACCAACTTGTAACCGTTCGACCCGAGCTGCCTTGTATGCCTATATAAGACCCCAGCTCGCCCCCATAGCTGGTTAGACAAGATTTAGGCTTAAACATGACTTTGAGCTTTGTCTCCCTAGGGTTTCATCCCCTTTGTATCAAGGCACCCCATGTTGTATGATTGGATCTATGTGAGTGAGATTCTAGTGTAGCCCACTCTCTCTCCCTCACCTACCTCCATCCTCAACACCGATCTCTCACTCCGGGATTCTACCTCGAGTCTCTCCCGTGGTGATTCTATTGGCGTGGTCCATCGAGCCACGAGGGTAAGTATCGATTGTATCGGGTTGGTGTGCGTTGTGTTCTTCGCGTTCTTCGTGTTCTTCCGCCTCTCCCTCTCTTTCCCCCTTTGATTCTTGGGTCATTCGCAAGATCGGGCCACACACGGGGTCTTAGACCTTAACATATGGTATCAGCAGCCTTTGGTTTCCGCGAATTCGACCCCCCACCCACCCAATTTCGTCTCTAAAAAATTTTTCCCCAAAAATCCCCAAAAAATAGCCCTAATTTGCCTTTGGATGGATCTGCGATTTGGTTGCGTTTTGAGTGGTTTTGGTCCATGGATTTGGTGTTGAGGTGCTTGATCTACTATTTCCCCCACTTTCTAGCCCCCAATTCCATCGTTTTCCTTCGATTTGGGTCGATTTGGACGATTTGGCTCAAGAACACGTGCAGCCGGTTGAGAAATCCGGTCAACCGGGCTGCAGACCGGGCCGGCCGGTGCCAGAGCCGGTCAACCGGACGCCAACCGGACCAGCCGGTCCACAGTCCGGTCCAACCGGATCCCAGACCGGGCGCCACCACTTCCACCACCACCGCCGACCACCACCGCCCCGCTCATCTGCCGGCAAGCTCCGTCACCCCCGCAGACCACCGGTAAACACCACCGCGGCCCCATAAACACCACCGCATCCGCAAGAGCATCGACACCACCCACCACCGGCATACCACCGCCACCGCCGCCAAGCTACTTTGACCCGATTTCTCCGCTAACTTGTGTTTGCTTGTTCCGGTTTGAGTGCCTTGTTTGTGAAACTAACCCGCAGCTCCGAAGCAAGCGACGACATCCTCGGCACCCCGGACTTGCAAACGTACACTTGACACCACCGCCGTCATCGCAAGTTGCGTGTTCATCACCGCCTAACATCTAGGTATAACTTGCATCACCTTGTAACCCCTCTTCTTTTGCGATCTATCCTATCGAGCATTGCTTATCTAGTGTTGCGAGACATTGCACGTGGCCCCGATTGTGAGGTGTGTGTGTAGTGTGGAGTCAAGCTTCTAAGCAAAACTCGTGTGGCAAGATAGCAAAAGCGAGCTAACGCTAACATAGTGCGAGAAAAAGCCGCCAAAACACAAAAAGAGTGCAAGTGCACCATAGAGCAAAAGTGTGTGAGTGCCATCATACATACATATACACAAAGAGTGTAAGTGCCACCAAATACAAAAAGAGGAAAAAGCTTTTAAGCAAAAGAGAGAAAAGAGAAGAGAGGCCGCGTGTAAATCTTGTTGTCTCTTCGTTTGCAACCAAAGCTTTGCCTCTCCTTGTGTTAGTGTGACACCGAGCCACCCTTGCTTTCGGGCTTCATACACTTTTCCGCTCATTCCTTGGTCGCACTAACCCCGCTTATCCCATGTGTGAGTTCCATACCTTTTCCGTGTTTATAGTGATCATCGCTTTGACATTTGAGTTTTTGGATTTCACCCACCCTTAACAACATACTTGATTTTGGATTTCATCTTTTGGCTTTCCACCACACTCACCTACCACCATATTTGCTAGCTTTTGCGTGTGTCTTTGTGTGAGTGCCCGATACAATTGTTCTAACTCTTGGTTTGTTGGATCACCCCAATCTTGTCATACCACGGTAAGATTGCGAGGTAGTGTTCTTCCACTAACATACACCATATAGATATTGTCTTGCTAACATGTATAGCGGCGAAGAAGATATGGAGGAGTACACGGAGCACTTCGAGGAGGATACCTCTTCAAGCACCGCGGATGTGGAGGAACATGTGGAGCTCTACACCGACTTTGGCTCCGCGAGCATCGCCAACATGACCGACATCGAGGAGCTCTACACCGACGATGGCTCCGCGAGCATCGCCAACATGGACGACATCGACGAGCTCTACATCGACACTTGCTCAACAAGCATGGACGACATGGTGGAGCACCACCACGACGACGACATCGACCCCACCATGTCCACCGCCGATGCTCCCACATACCCCTACTTGGCCAATGGAGCTACATATGAAGATAGAGGACCTCCACGATGGCATCATCATGTGGATCATCAAGAGCGTCCCCAACATGTTCGGCCTCGACACACTTCTCCAAGCTCCACAAGGCGCCATCATGAGAGTGCCTATGCACAAGATCATCGACATCACGGACATCATATGGAGCATCAAGAGTGCCCCCAACATGAGCCATCACCTAGGCAAGGCAAGGACCGTCATCGACTCACACCATCTCATGATCGTCGTCGACCACCACCACCTCATGGTCTACATCGACATCCTTCCACACATGATCTTCGACGACACCACTCAAGACATGGTGATGAGGCAAGAAGACGAGAGCCTCGGCATGAAGACCTTCCTCATAAGGCGACTTCTACCTCTTGCGCCACCACCACAATGGCCCCTACCTCGTCATATGCCTATGGACTCCGATGCTACAAGTGCAAGCAACAAGGCCACCTTCCACGGGAATGTCCCAATCTCCTATGTGAGGTGTGCAAGGCCAAGGGTCACGTGGCATGGCAATGCACAACGCCAAGCGCCAAGAAGCTCTACTTCGCCGAGCTCAATGCACAAGTCTCCAAGATGCCACCACTTGAGGACGACTTAGGAGGCGATGGAGTTGAGCATGGTGAGCATGGGATTCTCCCTTCACCTACGGAGGCGCATGGAGTTGAGATGGTTGAGCATGGGATTTTCCCTTCAACCAAGGAGACGCATGGAGATGAGCAAGTCGAACCTACTCCTATATGCTTGATTGATGAGTTGGTACCAATCCCATGTGAGCATGAGAGCCACTTAGCCCACTTGAGCGAGAGTGATAGTGAGTTGAGTGACTTCCACCCCATATGTGAGTTTGAGTGCTTCCATTTGGAGGACATGAGTGATACACAAAGTGAGACGAGAGAGGTAGATGATAGGTCCATGGAGGACACCGCATTTGCTAATACATTAACCTCTCCCTCGCTTGTGTCTTCTTATGTTGCACTAGGTTCCACGGAGGACGAGTTCCCGCTCATGGAGACGATGTACATGGTGCATGAAGACGATGATATCTCACCATGCTTGCTCCAAGATGGACATGTCGATCACATGGATCCTCCTACTTCCACAACACCTACTTCACATGAGTCGGCCATCAAAGGTAACAACATAGGTGTTGATGATGCCATGATCCCACTAGTGGACATGATGACTTATGAGCGCATGCATGATCTTGATGATACATTTGCTACGTCACTTGATTCTTTCATATTCCCATGTGATGCTTTGCTTGCTAACATTGTTGATCATGTGGAGTTGATTGATGGTGATACAATGAACATGCCATGCTATGAAAGTTTCATATTTGCTCCGCTTGCTTGCAATGATAATGATCATGCTTGTGTTGTGACACCCTTGATGAACACTTGCTCTTTCCATAGGGTTGTCGACAACAATGATAACATGTTGAAAATGCTTTGCCCCACATGTTTGCACTATTCCATGATCCTTGCATCCAAGATTGCGACCAATTGCTCTTTCTTATGCTTGGAATGCAAGAATGCTTATTTCATTGTCCATGAGATGGCCCCCATAGCCTTCTCTATTTTTGATGATCATGAGTTACCACATGCCATGAATGCACCTTCTTGCCATATGCACCATCGTCATGCATTTCATACTATATTTATTGACACTAATGGTGATGTGCACAAGACATGGAACATCATGATGGATGATGTTTTCATCTACCATGCACACACGCTTTTTGTTCTCGCTATTGTGTGTATAGGTACCCGGACGACCACTTCCACCGCTACGGAGCATGAGCTCACAAAACGCGCAATTGAGAGCTACCCCAACAAGGACCTAACCCGCGGGACTCACACCAAAGGGTATGTTTCCCAACGCCTTCGCCCTCATGTGTTTCCGGTTTGCCTTATCGAGTTTCCGGTTTGGTCCAATTCCTCGTCATCTCTTTTGCCTCTTATGCAACATATCTTGACACATCTTGTTGGCACAATGGTTGTTGTATGTATTGATGTTATCATCATACACTCCGAGAACCTCAAGGATCATGTCATACATGTGAGAGACACATTATGCACCTTGTGCCACATGTCACACCAAAAGTTGCTCTTCTTTGGATTTCTCATTTCATCTTTGGCATTTGCAATGGATTCTTTCACACTTGAGGACATTCATACTCGGCTCAAGCCAACCATACTCTCCCAAGTTCGAAGTCTCCATCGCTTTGCCATTGCACATAACAATTTTGCCCCAAATTTTGCCGCCGATACTTGCCTTTTGTTTGTTCCATTTGCTTGGGACAAGGCTACACCACACATTTTTGACACCATACAACTCTTACATGCACAAATTTTTGCCCTTCCACATGTTGGATACACCCACACTATTTTGGTTCCCATTTTTGCCAAATGCCTCTTGGAGCTTTCCCTTCGCAAGTTGTTTTTCCTCTTGTTCTTCTTCGACCGAGACTTGGGCCCTCCACCACTACATGGGAGACCCGTGATGGACTACAACAAAGACGCCTGCACTACGACGAGCATCCCTAAGGACACAAGGGCACCTATACAAGTCCTTCCCGTCTACCTCATCGGTGAGGAGGAGCAAGAGTCGAGGGCGACTCTTCCCCAAGGGGGGGGAGATGATGCGGGGTGGCTTTTGGACACCTCCGCTTCAAGACCGACAAGTGCATCCCCGCCTATCATCGACGCTACACCATGGCCAAGGAGTCCCCCAAGTGGACCAACAACACAAACCCCCGCCATATATGTCAAGGTGAACTCTTTCCTCTCGATACTCGACCTCGTAGATACCTTGGATGGAATGCTACCTCATGTCGGCATGTTATATGTCATTAGGTACAAGAGTCATCGAGGACCGGAGAGGAGGAACACCCATGGTGCAAGGAAGAAGGAAGAAGGAAGGAAGAAGGAAGGAAGAGGAAGAAGAGGCGAGAGGAGGAAGGCCGGCCGGTCCCAGGGCCGGTCAACCGGGCCACAGGCCGGCCCACCCGGCCCCAGGGCCGGTCTGACCGGGCCCCTGACCGGCCTGGCCGGTTTCGACCGGAAATTCCGCTTGTGCCATCCGGACGCGTTCCCGGGGCTTCGGGAGCCTCGCCCGGTCAAGGCCCGGCCCAGAATCCGGTTTGGACCGGATGGCCCGGTCCCAGACCCGGTCGGACCGGCCCCTGGACCGGATTTCACGGGTTTGACCCACCAACTTGTAACCGTTCGACCCGAGCTGCCTTGTATGCCTATATAAGACCCCAGCTCGCCCCCATAGCTGGTTAGACAAGATTTAGGCTTAAACATGACTTTGAGCTTTGTCTCCCTAGGGTTTCATCCCCTTTGTATCAAGGCACCCCATGTTGTATGATTGGATCTATGTGAGTGAGATTCTAGTGTAGCCCACTCTCTCTCCCTCACCTACCTCCATCCTCAACACCGATCTCTCACTCCGGGATTCTACCTCGAGTCTCTCCCGTGGTGATTCTATTGGCGTGGTCCATCGAGCCACGAGGGTAAGTATCGATTGTATCGGGTTGGTGTGCGTTGTGTTCTTCGCGTTCTTCGTGTTCTTCCGCCTCTCCCTCTCTTTCCCCCTTTGATTCTTGGGTCATTCGCAAGATCGGGCCACACACGGGGTCTTAGACCTTAACAGCTCAACCTCACGCTTCGCAAGCATCCTCATCCATACCATGTCCAATGGTTGAGTGACAAGGGCAATGTCAAGATTCAACACACCGTCACCGTCAACTTCAAGATAGGACCCTATGAAGACACCGTCGAGTGTGACGTGGTGCCTATGACCGTGTGCCACATGTTGCTTGGCCGCCCATGGCAATTTGACAAGAAGGCCATACATGATGGTTTCTCCAATGCATACACCTTCAAGGTCAAGGACAAGAAGTTCGAGCTTCGCCCAATGACTCCTAGCCAAATCATCGCCGACAATGCGAAGGCTTTAGCGAGGGCACAACACCACATCCACCATAGTGAGTTGAGAGGAGAGGGAGCTACCCACCAAAAAGAGAGTGAGCGCCACCACCCACATATGAGTGAGAGAAAGAGTGTCCTCCTAACCACCAAAAGCGAGTGGAGAGAAGTGAAAGACAACCCATCCACCACCATACACTACGTGCTCATTTGCAAGGGCCTCTCGTCGGAGACTAATGACTTAACCAACATTCCTTCGTCTTTGTTGTCTCTTTTGAAGGAGTTCCAAGACGTCTTCCCCGACGAGCTACCCCATGGACTACCACCGCTTCGGGGCATCGAGCATCGCATCGACCTCATACCCGGCGCTCCCCTACCGAACCGCGCCGCCTACCGCACCAACCCCGAAGATACCAAGGAGATCCAACGACAAATACAAGACCTCCTCGCTAAAGGGTACGTCCGAGAAAGCCTTAGCCCTTGTGCCGTTCCCGTCATTCTTGTGCCTAAACCGGATGAGACGCAACGGATGTGTATGGATTGCCGCCCTATCAATGCCATTACCGTCCGTTATCGACATCCCATTCCGCGTTTAGATGACATGCTTGATGAATTGAGTGGTGCCACCATTTTCTCGAAGATTGATTTGCGTAGTGGCTACCACCAAATTCGCATGGCAATTGGTGATGAATGGAAGACGGCATTCAAGACCAAGCTTGGTCTCTATGAATGGCTCGTCATGCCGTTTGGTCTTTCCAATGCTCCTTCCACTTTCATGCGTCTTATGAATCACATTTTGCGACCTCTCATTGGCAAGAGCGTGGTTGTCTACTTTGATGATATTCTCATCTATAGCAAAAATCTCGAGGACCATGTTCAACATGTGAGAGAAGTCTTATGCATCTTGCGCCACGAGAAGCTCTTTGCCAACCTTCCAAAATGCCATTTCGCTCAAAACAAATTGGTTTTTCTTGGTTTTGTGGTTTCCGCCAACGGGATTGGAGTTGATTCTTCCAAAGTTGAGGCCATCCACAATTGGCCCACTCCCACAAATGTTGGTCAAGTTAGAAGCTTCCATGGACTTGCCGGATTTTACCGCCGTTTTGTGAAAGATTTCAGCACCATTGCTTGCCATTTAAACGAGCTTACAAAAAAGAATGTTCCGTTCGTTTGGGGCAAAGCACAACAAAAAGCTTTTGATGAATTGAAAAAGAGACTCACCGAGGCACCATTACTTGCTCTTCCCGATTTTGCCAAAACATTTGAGATCGAATGCGATGCGAGTGGCCTTGGAATCGGTGGTGTCCTCATGCAAAATGGAAAACCCGTGGCATACTATAGCGAGAAGTTGGATGGCGCACGCCTCAACTATCCTATATATGACAAGGAGCTTTATGCTTTGGTTCGTGTTCTTGAAGTTTGGCAACACTACCTTTGGCCAAAAGAGTTTGTTATCCATTCGGATCATGAGTCCTTGAAGTATTTGAAAAGTCAACAACATTTGAACAAGAGACATGCTAAGTGGGTTGAGTTCATAGAGTCCTTCCCTTATGTAATCAAATACAAAAAGGGCAAGGAAAATGTGGTTGCGGATGCACTTTCCCGCAAGATTACTCTTCTACTCACCCGCTTGGAGTTTCACATTTTGGGTCTTGAGGAGATCAAAGAACTTTACCCTTCCGATTCTTTCTTTGGACCAATCTTTGAAAAGTGTTCCATTGACCGAGGTTTTGATGATTTCTACTTGCATGATGGCTACTTGTTTAAAGCTAACAAAGTTTGCATACCCGAGTCTTCTCTTCGTAAGTTGCTTTTGCAAGAGTCACATGGAGGTGGCCTCATGGGTCATTTTGGACGCGACAAGACTCTTTCGATGCTATCCACACACTACTATTGGCCACGCATGAAGAGAGACGTGGAGCGCCTTTGCAACCGTTGCACAACGTGCTTACAAGCTAAGTCAACATCCAACCCCCATGGTCTTTACATACCTTTACCCATTCCATATGCACCTTGGTCGGATATAAGCATGGACTTTGTGTTAGGCTTACCAAGAACAAAGCATGGGCATGATTCAATCTTTGTGGTAGTGGATAGGTTCTCAAAAATGGCACATTTTATACCATGTCATAAGAGCGATGATGCTTCACACATTGCTTCATTGTTTTTCAGGGAAGTGGTTCGCCTACATGGGATACCGGCAAGCATTGTGTCGGATCGAGACGTCAAGTTCATGAGTTATCTATGGAAGTCGCTTATGGCAAAATTTGGAGTCAAGCTCTTGTTCTCATCGTCCTCGCACCCTCAAACCGATGGACAAACCGAAGTGGTCAATCGAAGCCTCTCCACACTCCTTCGCACACTTGTGAAGAAAAACTTGAAGTCATGGGAAGATTGCCTCCCCCACGCGGAGTTCGCATACAATCGAGCCAAGCACTCCACAACATTACGGAGTCCCTTCATGGTCGTCTATGGATTCGAACCTCCAACGGCACTCGACATCCTTCCACTCCCTCTTCATCAAAGGACCAACATGGACTTCGACGAGCGCACCACCGCTATGAAGAAACTACATGAAGAAACAAGAGCAACCATACAAGACCATGTCCTTCGCCAAGCTAACCGCCTCAACGCCAAGAAGAAAGAACGAGTGTTTGAAGAAGGAGACCTAGTTTGGGTTCACCTAAGGAAAGAAAGGTTCCCTCAAGAACGCAACTCCAAGCTCAAGCCAAGAGGAGATGGGCCTTTCAAGGTACTCAAGCGCATCAACAACAACGCCTACGTCATCGACATACCAACATCCAAGTACTTGGTGAGCAACACTTTCAACATCTCGGACCTCTCCCCACACCATGGAGATGAGGAGGAACAAGAGTCGAGGACGACTCTCTCCCAAGGGGGGGGAGATGATGTAGCCCCGCTCGCCAACGACACTACATCAAGGCCAACAAGTCCCCCAAGTGGACCCATGACACGGGCTCGAGCCAAAGCAATACATGACAAGGTGAACTCGCTCCTCACTACCCTCGACCTCGACTCCCCATTGGATGGAATGCTACCTCATGCCGAAACACTTTGTGTGATTAGGTACATGGAGCACCAAGACCCCGGAGAGGATGAGACGTCATGGTCAAGGGAAGGAGAGGAGCAGCAGAACCTAGAAATGAACATGAAGCCGAAGCCACCGTCGCTCGAAGATCGCCAAGGAAGAAAAGGACGCTGGCCGGTCCAGGACCCGGTCGGACCGGACCCACGACCGGACGCCCCGGCCACAGGCCCGGTCAACCGGGCCAGCTCCCTCGTACCGGACGACGACCGGACCCAAGACCGGATTCTTCGCAGATTCCCGGTTGGCGACCGGTCGACCGGATCCATGACCGGACAGCCCGGTCACAGGCCCGGTCAGACCGGACCCCTGACCGGACAGCCCGGTCACAGGCCCGGTCTGACCGGACGCACAACCGGATCCGACGGGAATACCCCACCAAACTGCCTTGACTTATCCATTCGCGTACCTGTTCGCCCTTGCTGGCTGTGCCTGCCTATTTAAGTAGCTGGACCCCCTCCTTTACTGTTTTAGACTTGCTTAGAACTCAAACCTAACTTTGAGCTTAGTCTCCCTTGGGTATCATCCCTCTGTAATCAAGGCAACCCTTGTGGATGTATGGATTTGGTAGTGTGAGATTCTAGTGTTTTACACTCTCTCTCCCACTCCTTGATTCGTCCTTCCCACCGGTCTCTCCTCTCGGAATTCTACATCTAGTCTCTTCCGGGCGGATTCTATTGGCACGGTCCATCGAGCCGTGAGGGTAAGCATCGATTGTATCGGGTTGGTGTGCGTGGATCTTCGTGTGTTCTTCGTGTTCTTAGTGTTCTTCCGCCTCTCCCCCTCTTTCCCCCTTGATTCCTTGGGTCATTCGCGAGATCGGGCCACAATCGGGGTCTCAGACCGCATCAAAGGACCATGTCATACATGTGAGAGATACCTTATGCACCTTGTGCCACATGTTCCACCAAAAGTTGCTCTTCTTTGGATTTCTCATTAAATCTTTGGCAATTGCAATGGATTCTTTGACACTTGGGGATATCCATACTCGGCTCACGCCACCCATACTTTCCCAAGCTAGAAGTCTCCATAGCTTTGTCATTGCACATAACAATTTTGCCCCAAATTTTGCCGCCGATACTTGCCTTTTGATTGTTCCATTTGTGTGGGACAATGCTACAAACAACATTTTTGACACCTTCCAAAGCAAACTTTTACTTGCACAAATTTTTGTCCTACCACATTTTGGATACATCGACACTCTTTTGATCACCATTTTTGCCCAATGCCTTTTAGAGAAACGACTTGATGCTTCGTATTTGATTGAGAGCCTCTTGTTCGCCGGTCACCAAATTGGCATCCACAAGCTTTCCTTTCGCAAGTTGTTTTTCCCCACGTTCTTCTTCGACCGAGACTTTGTCCCTCCACCACTACATGGGAGACCCATTATGGACTTCAACAAAGACGCCCGCACTACGACGAGCATCCATAAGGATACAAGGGCACCTATACAAGTCCTTCACCAAGCTACAAGGATCAACGTCTACTTCATCGGTGAGGAGGAACAAGAGTCGAGGACGACTCTTCCCCAAGGGGGGGGAGATGATGCGGGGTGGCTTTCGGACACCTCCACCTCAAGACCGTCAAGTGCAGCCCCGCCTAACGACGACGCTACACCATGGCCACGGAGTCCCCCCAAGTAGACCGACAACCCGAACCTACGCGATACATGACAAGGTGAACCCTTTCCTTTCGACACTCGACGTCGACAATACATTGGATGGTATACTACCTCATGGATATGTGTATGTGTCATTAGGTACGAAGGTCGACAAGGAAGGGAAGAGGAGTCCATCATGCTTAAGGGAGAAGAAGAGAAGAAGGAACGAAGAAGAAAGGAGAAGAGGAGAAGAAGGAAAGAGGAAAGAAGAGGAGAAGGAGGGAGGGCCGGAGCCTCCAGGCTGCCATGGCCGGAGCCTCCACCCTCCACCTGGCCGGTACCCCCTCCAGGAGAGACACACGCGGGAGGAGGCAGGACCGGTACTACCGGCCACATCTGGCCGGTACTACCGGCCTGCCCCAAGCGCCCCCAACTCCAGCCCTGCGGGAAGAAAAGGCAAGAACGGTACCTCCGGCCGTGGTACCGCCCGAGGTACCGCTCGCGCGCGAGGCTTACAGTATACTTCGCTTCAGTTTGGTGCATTTTCCGGTACCTCGACCGGTACCTCCGCCCGTGGTACCGCTCGCACGCATTTTAGCTCAGATCTGAACCGTCCATTCACCATCCAACGGTTGTAACTTAATTAGCCTTTGCCCCAAACTACCCTTGGACGAATCTGCTCCTATATGTATCTCCCGTATCCCCATTTGTTAGGTTTAGACAAGATTTAGCTTAGAATAGATTTGAGCTTTGTCTCCCTAGGGTATCATCCCTCTGTAATCAAGGCCACCCTTGTTTTTGATTGGATTTGTGAGTGAGATTCTAGTGTGTGCACTCTCTCTCCCTCACCGATCTCCGTCTCCAACACCGGTCTCTCACCTCGGAATTCTACCGCGGTCTCTTCCGTGGGTGATTCTATTGGCGTGGTCCATCGAGCCACGGGGGTAAGTATCGATTGTATCGGGTTGGTGTGAGTGCGTGTGTCCTCGTGTTCCTCGCGTTCATCGTGTTCTTCGTTTCCCCTCTTTTCCCCTTTTGATTTTGGGTCGAATTCGCAAGATTGGGCCACAATCTAGGTCTTAGACCACATCACTTCCCCTTATGTGTTTTGGCCAAATTCTCCTCTAATTGATTCAAGGATGTTGAACAATTTCTCTTTCCGATGCCTTGAGTGCAATAATGCACATGAGTTCCTACATGAGATCGACATCATAGTCGTCTCACAATTTGGAGTTTTTGTGTTTCCACATTTGGAAGATGTTCATATGGAGTTATTACACATTGACCTTGCACATGCATTATTCTTGATAAATTTGTGTTGTGCTAACGGTGTTGTGAACATGAAAGGACATGTCATTGATGATGTGCTCCAATATCACACACAAACATATTTTGCTTGGTCTTTGTTGTGTGAAGGTACAAGTGACTTGTGGATGAGCGTCAACGAATGGGTTCAACCCCACACCTCTACTACACAAGACCTCTCCATGAGAGCACACCGATATCACGATAAGGTGACCTCCTTCTACATAAGTCCCCTTGTTAAAACCGTTCAACATTGGCTATGCTTTGAGTGTTCTATTGCTTCTCTTGTGCTATTGATAGGGCTCTTGACAAGTGACGGGACATTCAAGCGTGGTTGTCATCTACCTCCTATACAAGTTTGTGAAGAGCTATCGTCGAGGACGACTCTTTTTCAAGTGGGGGAGATGATACGGGGCGACCTTCGGTCTTCACCGCATCATGTGCTTCATCGCCAAGACGGCACGCCAAGGTGAATCTTCTCCTTTACGCGTGCCTCGAATCGCCCATTTGGGACGATATACTACTTCATACTCCGTCTGTCTTGATGATAGGAACTCGACGACAAGTACGGAGGGAAGAGAGGATGCCATGGAGACCCGAGGACGCAAGGCCGATGTCACGGAAGCATGGAAGAGAAGGAGAAAGAGGAGCTGGACGCTCCAGGCCGGAACTTCCGCCCCTGATGGCCGGAACTTCCGCCCCCAACGACCGGAACTTCCGCCCAGATGCCGCCAAGATGCCTTTCAGCGCCCAGAGAAATGGAGCAGGCCGGAACTTCCGCCCCGAGGGACCGGAACTTCCGCCCTCTCGGAACTTCCGCCCAAGTTCCGCCCAAGTTCCGAAATTACGCCAAAACGCCCCTAGATGTTACTGCAAGGAAATGGGCCATATTCGGAACTAGGCCGGAACTTGGCCGGAACTTCCGGCCGGACCGGAACTTCCGGCCCCCAAGACCGGAACTTCCGCCCCTGACCGGAACTTCCGCCCAAGACGGCCGGAACTTCCGCCCTACCGAACTTCAGCACAACAACACTTTTCAGCGTGTAACTTATCCCTTCGCCCCCACCTATAAATAGGCTAGTTGGCTCAGATCTGAGATTAGACTTGATGTGAAATTAAACCTGAGCATGGCTCACCCTTGTGGGAACCCTACCTAGATCTATGATCTTGTATCCCCACCCGGTCTCCTTATCAACTCGTGAAGATCTCTTTGGCGACTTCTACCGTTTGTTTGATCTTTTGCTTGCACTTCTACCTATTTGGTCTTTTGCTTGCACTTCTATCAAACCTTCCGGTCTTTTCGCCCTTCTAGATCTTCCGAGCTTTGATTTGTCGATCTCTTTGCGGGACTTCTACCGGAAGGTCTTTTCCTGCAATCTCTATCGAGTTGGTGTTTCGAGCCAACGAGGGAAAACTCGAATTGTGTGCGTGTGTGTGTTGTATCCCCGCGATTCCCCCACGTGTTCATCGCGTTCATCCACCCACCCCCACGAATCCCTTCAAATCCGTGAAGATCGGGCACATCCCTGGGCTTAGCCCTTATCATATGGTATCAGAGCCACAAGCACCGAACTATGCACCAAGCTTGATACGGGGCGACCTTCGGTCTTCACCGCATCATGTGCTTCATCGCCAAGACGGCACGCCAAGGTGAATCTTCTCCTTTACGCGTGCCTCGAATCGCCCATTTGGGACGATATACTACTTCATACTCCGTCATGTCTTGATGATAGGAACTCGACGACAAGTACGGAGAGAAGAGAGGATGCCATGGAGACCCGAGGACGCAAGGCCGATGTCACGGAAGCATGGAAGAGAAGGAGAAAGAGGAGCTGGACGCTCCAGGCCGGAACTTCCGCCCCTGATGGCCGGAACTTCCGCCCCACCGGAACTTCCGCCCCCAACGACCGGAACTTCCGCCCAGATGCCGCCAAGATGCCTTCCAGCGCCCAGAGAAATGGAGCAGGCCGGAACTTCCGCCCCGAGGGACCGGAACTTCCGCCCTCTCGGAACTTCCGCCCAAGTTCCGCCCAAGTTCCGAAATTACGCCAAAACGCCCCTGGATGTTACTGCAAGGAAATGGGCCATATTCGGAACTAGGCCGGAACTTGGCCGGAACTTCCGGCCGGACCGGAACTTCCGGCCCCCAAGACCGGAACTTTCGCCCCTGACCGGAACTTCCGCCCAAGACGGCCGGAACTTCCGCCCTACCGAACTTCAGCACAATAGCACTTTTCAGCGTGTAACTTATCCCTTCGCCCCCATGATATGGGCTAAGCCCAGGGATGTGCCCGATCTTCACGGATTTGAAGGGGATTCGTGGGGGTAGGTGGATGAACGCGATGAACACGTGGGGAAAGCGCGGGGACACACACACACACGGATACAATTCGAGTTTTCCCTCGTTGGCTCGAAACACCAACTCGATAGAGATTGCAGGAAAAGACCTTCCGGTAGAAGTCCCGCAAAGAGATCGACTAATCGAAGCTCGGGAGATCTAGAAGGGTGAAAAGACCGGAAGGTTTGATGGAAGTGCAAGCAAAAGACCAAATAGGTAGAAGTGCAAGCAAAAGATCAAACAAACGGTAGAAGTCACCAAAGAGATCTTCACGAGTCGATAGGAGCCCGGGTGGCGATACAAGATCATAGATCTAGGTAAGGTTCCCACAAGGGTGAGCTAAGCTCAGGTTTTCTTTCAAATCAAGTCTGATCTGAGATCTGAGCCAACTAGGCTATTTATAGGTGGGGGGCGAAGAGTTAAGTTACATGCTGAAAAGTGCTGTTGTGCTGAAGTTCGCGGTGGTGGAAGTTCCGGCCATCTTGGGCGGAAGTTCGGTCGAGGGCGGAAGTTCGGCCCTGGGCCGGAAGTTCCGGCCAAGTTCCGGCCAAGTTCCGAAAGTCGTCCATTTCCTTGCAGTAACATCCAGGGGCCTTTTCGTGGACTTTCGGAGCTTGGGCGGAACTTGGGCGGAAGTTCCGACCGGGCGGAAGTTCCGGTCTCTCGGGGCGGAAGTTCCGGTCCGATGCTTTTTCCTGCGCGCTGGAGGGCATCTTGGGGGCATCTTGGAGGAATCTGGCCGGAAGTTCCGGTCCTGGGGGGCGGAAGTTCCGGCCTGTGCGATGTAGCTCCGTCTTCATCGTTTCCAGCTCTCTCTCCAACGCCTTGGTCTCCATGGCTTGTGTCTTGGTCGATGTACCTGATTGAGCATAGGGTATTTGCATGAAGTAGCAAGCCATCCAAGGGGGTGTCAAAGTCATAGGTAGAGAGGAGCGAATTCACCTCTTGGCGTAGTGCTTGGGCTCGAGCTCGTGTCATTGGACCACGAGGAGGGCTTGTCGGTCTTGAGGCGGCGGTGTCCATAGGCCACCCCGTATCATCTCCCCCCCCTTGGGAAAGAGTCGTCCTCGACTCTATGTTCTCCTCATCTCCATGATATGGTGAAAGGTCGGATACATTGAATGTGTTGCTCACCAAGTACTTGGATGTTGGTATGTCGATGACGTAGGCGTTGTCGTTGATGCGCTTGAGGACCTTGAAGGGACCATCACCTCGGGGCTTGAGCTTGGAGTTTCTTTCTTGAGGGAAGCGGTCCTTGCGAAGGTGTATCCACACTAGGTCGCCTTCATTGAAGATCCGTGCCTTTTTCTTCAAGTTTAGTCTTGTGGCTTGACGGAGAACTTGTTGCTCGATCGTTGCCCTTGTGTCTTCATGGAGTTTCTTCATGTATTGTGCTCGCTTGTCGATGTCCATGTTCACTTGCTCATGTAGCGGAAGAGGTAGGAGGTCAATCGCCGTAGGTGGTTCAAACCCGTAGACGACCATGAATGGGCTTCTCATTGTTGTGGAGTGCTTGGCGCGGTTGTAGGCAAACTCCGCATGTGGGATGCAATCTTCCCATGCTTTCAAATTCTTCTTGACAAGGACTCGTAGTAGTGTGGAGAGGCTTCGGTTCACCACTTCGGTTTGCCCATCGGTTTGGGGGTGCGAGGATGATGAGAACAAAAGCTTGACGTTGAACTTGGCCATTAGTGTCTTCCAAAGATAACTCATGAACTTGACGTCTCGGTCGGAGACAATGCTTCTTGGTACACCGTGGAGTCTCACAATTTCCCTAAAAAACAAGGAGGCAATGTGTGAAGCATCATCCGTTCGGGGAACATGGTATAAAATGAGCCATTTTTGAGAATCTATCCACTACCACAAAGATTGAATCATGACCATATTTAGTTCGAGGTAATCCTAGTACAAAGTCCATGCTTATATCGGACCAAGGAGCATAAGGAATAGGCAATGGTGTATAAAGACCACATGGATTGGAAGAGGACTTAGCTTGTAAGCATGTTGTGCACCGGCGGCAAAGGCGTTCCACGTCTCGGTACATTCTTGGCCAATAGTAGTGAGTGGATAGCATGGCATATGTCTTCTCTCGTCCAAAGTGACCCATGAGACCACCACCATGCGATTCTTGTAAGAGCAAAAGGCGAAGCGAGGACATTGGAACACAAAGTTTGTTGCCCTTAAACAAGAATCCTTGGTGCAAATAGAAATCATCGATGCCCTTTTCAATGGAACACTTTGCAAAAATTGGGCCAAAGAAAGTGTCGGAGGCATATTGTTCTTTGATTTCATCAAGACCCAACACATGGAAATCCAAACGAGTGAGTAAAAGGGTGAGCTTGCGGGAAAGGGCATCCGCAACGACATTGTCCTTGCCCTTCTTGTATTTGATTACATATGGGAAGGACTCAATGAACTCAACCCATTTTGCATGTCTTTTGTTCAAAGTGTGTTGACTTTTCAAATACTTCAAAGATTCATGGTCGGAGTGAATAATGAACTCTCTTGGCCAAAGATAGTGTTGCCAAACTTCAAGAACACGAACCAAAGCATAAAGTTCCTTGTCATATATAGGATAGTTGAGGCGTGCGCCATCCAACTTCTCGCTATAGTATGCCACGGGTTTTCCATTTTGCATGAGGACACCACCGATTCCAAGGCCACTCGCGTCACATTCTATCTCAAATGTCTTAGCAAAATCGGGAAGAACAAGTAGTGGTGCCTCGGTGAGTCTCTTTTTCAATTCATCAAAAGCTTTTTGTTGTGCTTTGCCCCAAACAAACGGAACATTCTTTTTGTAAGCTCGTTTAAAGGGCAAGCGATGGTGCTAAAATCTTTCACAAAGCGGCGGTAAAATCCGGCGAGTCCATGGAAGCTTCGAACTTGACCAACATTTGTGGGAGTGGGCCAATTGTGGATGGCCTCAACTTTGGAAGAATCAACTTCAATCCCGTTGGCGGAAACCACAAAACCAAGAAAAACCAATTTGTTTTGAGCGAAATGGCATTTTGGTAAGTTGGCAAAGAGCTTCTCGTGGCGCAAGATGCATAAGACTTCTCTCACATGTTGAACATGGTCCTCGAGATTTTTGCTATAGATGAGGATATCATCAAAATAGACAACCACGCTCTTGCCAATGAGAGGTCGCAAAATGTGATTCATAAGACGCATGAAAGTGGAAGGAGCATTGGAAAGACCAAATGGCATGACGAGCCATTCATAGAGACCAAGCTTGGTCTTGAATGCCGTCTTCCATTCATCACCGATTGCCATGCGAATTTGGTGGTAGCCACTACGCAAATCAATCTTTGAGAAAATGGTGGCACCACTCAATTCATCAAGCATGTCATCTAAGCGCGGAATGGGATGTCGATAACGGACGGTAATGGCATTGATAGGTCTACAATCCATACACATCCGTTGCGTCTCATCCGGTTTAGGCACAAGAATGACGGGAACGGCACAAGGGCTAAGGCTTTCTCGAACGTACCCTTTAGCGAGGAGGTCTTGTATTTGGCGTTGGATCTCCTTGGTATCTTCGGGGTTGGTGCGGTGGCGGCGCGGTTTGGTAGTGGAGCGCGGGTATGAGGTCGATGCGATGCTCGATGCCCCGAAGCGGTGGTAGTCCATGAGGTAGCTCGTCGGGAAGACGTCTTTGGAACTCCTTCAAAAGAGACAACAAAGACGAAGGAATGTTGGTTAAGTTGTTAGTCTCCTCCGAGGGGCCCTTGCAAATGAGCACGTAGTGTAGGGTGGTGGATGGGTTGTGGTGCACTTCTCTCATCTCACTCTTGGTAGCTAGGAGGACACTCTTCATCTCACTCACATATGGTTTGTGGCGCTCACTCTCTTTTTGGTGGATCACTCTCTCACCTCTCAACTCACTAGTGATAGTGGCTTCCTTAGCCCTCGCTAAAGCCTTTGCATTGTCCGCAATTACTTGGCTAGGAGTCATTGGGCGTAGGATGTAGGTCTTGTCGTTGACCTTGAAGCTATAGGCATTTGTGTAGCCATCATGGTTGGCTTTCTTGTCATATTGCCAAGGGCGACCAAGTAACATGTGGCACACCGTCATAGGTACGACGTCACAATCAATGGTGTCTTCATAAGTGCCAATCTTGAAGGATATCGTGACGGTGTGTTGGATCTTCACATTTCCATTGTCGCTTAGCCATTGCACATGGTAGGGATGGGGGTGTTTCCGGAGCGGGAGGTTGAGCTTGGTGCATAGTTCGGTGCTTGCAAGATTGTGGCAACTCCCTCCATCGATGATAATCTTTATTGACTTGCCATTGATTCCGGCTCTTGTTTGGAAGATATTGCACCTTTGGTCTTCATTGGGAAGTGCATGGGTTGTCAACACTTTGGTCACCACAAGAGAAGGGCTTGCATCATGCACACATAGGACTTGCTCTTGGTCTTCCAAGGCATCATCTTCATGAGAGGTTGCGGCTTGTACCAAGGCTTCATATTCACCTTCACTCAAGTACTCCACATCTCCATCATCTCGAGTGATCATAACTCTTGTGTTCTTGCATTCAAAGGATTTATGTCCTTGAGCACCACACTTGAAGCAAGTGATGTTACTAGATCCGGTGGAAGCTTTGGAGGACATGGTTGATTGCTCCGGCTTGAAGCTTGTTGTCTTGATGGCACTTCTTGCTTGCTTTGGAGGATCCTTGGAGGCAAGTGTACTTGTGTTCTTGATGCTTGAGGAGGCATTCATAGCATTTCTTGCGGCGAAGAAGGTCTTTGTCTTTGCACTTGCTAGGTCTTCTCGCACTTGGCGCTCGGCCCTTGTTGCTTGGTGGAGTAACTCAACCATGTTTTTGTAGGGCAAGAATTCCACTATCCTCTTGACGGGGATGTTTAGGCCATTCAAGAATCTTGCCATAGTTTGCTCTTCTCGCTCATCCACATTTGCACTCATCATTGTCATGTGCATCTCCTTATAATATTCCTCAACGGACTTGTAGCTTTGCTTGAGTTGAGTGAGCTTGTTGAAGAGGTCACGCTTGTGGTGAGTTGGTACAAAGCGGGTGTGCATGACTTCTTTCATCTCTTCCCATGTGTCAATGGGTGCTAAGTCTTCCTTCTCACGCTTCTTGTTTACCTCTTCCCACCAAACATTTGCATATCCTTCAAACTCAAGTGATGCCATGGCAACTTTCTTTGCTTCGGAGAAGTTGTGGATGCGAAATATCTTATCAACCTTTAGTACCCAAGACAAGTATGCGTCGGGATCTTCCTCTCCTTGGAACTTGGGCATGGTGAATTTGAGCTTCCCAAAGATTTCTTCCTCATTGCGGTCATTGCGTCTAGGAGGTGGTCTTTCTTCACCATGAGCTTGATGTTGTTGAGGTTGAGGTTGTGGACCTTGAGCATCTTCATTGTTGTTTCTTTGTTGTTGAGGAGGAGGTGGTCTTCCATGACCTTCATCTTGATCATCATTGTTGTGGCGTTGATGAGGCCTCACACTTTCTTCACTTGATGCTTGGTGATGATTTGATTCTTCCTCCATCTCAACATCTCGTGCTTGATGAGGTGGTCTTCTACCATGAGGGCGATCATCATGATGACGACGGTTGTCTTGACCTTGACGGCGAGGTGCCCTATCACGAGGAGGTTGATCAACATTGATGATGCGGCGGTCTTGGTTCACTTCTTGTTCGGCATTATGGTGGTGCCTTTGAGCATTGGCCACTTGAGATGGGCGAGGTTGCCCTTGATGATGACGTGCCTCTTGCTCTTGGCGGAGCCTTTCTTGCTCACGTGCATGAAGGAGATCTTGATCATGACGAAGACGTTGTTGTTCCTCTTGGAATTGAGCATGGAGATGTTCTTGTTGAAGGCGTTCTTCTTCAAGGCGTAGACGTTCTTGGACAAGTCGAAGTCGTGCTTGCTCCGCTTCTTGAGCTTGTTGTTGAAGCACTTGAGCATCCACATTATGGTGGCGTGGGTCTTGATTGGAATCATGATGCGACGATGTAGGAGCTCGTGACCTTGAGCTATGAGAGCGCGAAGACCTTGAATGTTGTCTTCTATCTTCTTGACGGTTGAGTGTATGGAGGATGTTGTCCAACGCCGTCTTCATTTCTCTTGTTTCTTGACCTTGCATGGCGAGTGTTGCCTTCAACTCATTGCCTTGAGTTTCAATCTTCTCATTGAGTTCTTGAACTTGATTGTTGAGGTCAATCCTTTGCACTTGAGCTCTTTCTTCATAGCGGACGTTGGTATCCTTGAGCATGGCTTCAAATTGATTGAGCTTGGCGTGGACGGCTTGAGTAGCTATCCAATGTTGGTGCCGCGTCATCGGTAGTTGGTTCCCTTCTCCACTAGACATGGTTACAACTAAAACAAGAACTATGTGGTGGGTGGTTAGGAAAGACTACCAAGAGTGTCAAAACTTGCAAACCAAAATCGAAAAGGTGTTTCAAGTCGAGGAACAACCGATATGTATGCACACACACAAAACAAAACTCTATATGGTGTTAGGTATGGATGTGGAAAGCCAAATGGAAGAACCAAACGAAAAGTCTATTGTCAAAAGTGGGTAAGATCCAAAAGTCACAAGTCAAAGGCGGTGATCACAAAAGGCATACACAAGGTGGAACACACGCGTGGGACAAAATGGGGTTAGCGCGACGGAAAATGAGCACGAACAAAATTGGTCCTAACGAAGACTACTAGCTCGGTGTCACGCTAACGCAAGAGAGACCGTGGCTTGGTTGCAAAATTGAGAAGCAACAAGATTTGCGCAAGACGCCTCTCTTCTCTTTTCTCTCTTTTGCTTATAAGCTTTGGACTCTTTTGTGTATAGGTGTCACTCACACTCTTTTTTTTTTTTTGTATGCTTAGAAGCTTTCTTTTTCTCACTATCTATGTAAGTATGTCACACTTCTTTTGCCTATCTTTTCACAACGAGCTTGCTTCGTAGCTTTGCTCAACACACGCACACCCTCACGGTCGGGACGCTTGCGCAATGCTTCGCAACACTAGAAAGCCACTCTCGATATGAAAGGTACGCAAAGGAAGCTAAGGCTACAAGTTAGGGGGCAAGTTATACCACTTGATGACGGTGGCCGACGATGTTGAACTTGCTATGGTGGAAGGTGTCAAATGAACCGCTTGGATCCTCGGGGTGCCGTCGTCGTAGTTGATGTTGCGGAAGCTTAGTGGTAGCTGAAATGGCACACACAACGAAGTCCAAACACAAGGGGTTAGTGCCAAAACGAAAAACGAAGAATGCTGTCAAAATTTCGGTCAGGCGGAACTTTCGGCCCTGAGGGGCGGAACTTCCGGTCCCGGGCGGAACTTCCGGTCCTCCGGGGCGGAACTTCCGGTCGCAATCAGATCTGCGGGCTGTTCTTCGATTTGGGCGGAAATCCGGGCCGAAAATCTTCGAATTCGTGGAAAATTTGGCACTAAGAGCGGTGGGAAGGTGGGGGAATTGCAGATCAACACCAGAGACAAGTTTCTATTGGACCAAAACCACGAAAAACTCAACAAATCGCGAGATCCAACCAAGGCCAATTTGGGGCTATTTTTTGGGAAAAATTTTTGGAAATTTTTTTTGGGCGAAATTGGTGGAATTGGTGGGTGTGGGGGTCAAATCCGTGGCAACCAAGGAGCTCTTGATACCATATGATATGGGCTAAGCCCAGGGATGTGCCCGATCTTCACGGATTTGAAGGGGATTCGTGGGGGTAGGTGGATGAACGCGATGAACACGTGGGGAAAGCGCGGGGACACACACACACACGGATACAATTCGAGTTTTCCCTCGTTGGCTCGAAACACCAACTCGATAGAGATTGCAGGAAAAGACCTTCCGGTAGAAGTCCCGCAAAGAGATCGACTAATCGAAGCTCGGGAGATCTAGAAGGGTGAAAAGACCGGAAGGTTTGATGGAAGTGCAAGCAAAAGACCAAATAGGTAGAAGTGCAAGCAAAAGATCAAACAAACGGTAGAAGTCACCAAAGAGATCTTCACGAGTCGATAGGAGCCCGGGTGGCGATACAAGATCATAGATCTAGGTAAGGTTCCCACAAGGGTGAGCTAAGCTCAGGTTTTCTTTCAAATCAAGTCTGATCTGAAATCTGAGCCAACTAGGCTATTTATAGGTGGGGGGCGAAGAGTTAAGTTACATGCTGAAAAGTGCTGTTGTGCTGAAGTTCGCGGTGGTGGAAGTTCCGGCCATCTTGGGCGGAAGTTCCGGTCAGGGGCGGAAGTTCCGGCCCTGGGGGCCGGAAGTTCCGGCCAAGTTCCGGCCAAGTTCCGAAAGTCGTCCATTTCCTTGCAGTAACATCCAGGGGCCTTTTCGTGGACTTTCGGAGCTTGGGCGGAACTTGGGCGGAAGTTCCGACCGGGCGGAAGTTCCGGTCTCTCGGGGCGGAAGTTCCGGTCCGATGCTTTTTCCTGCGCGCTGGAGGGCATCTTGGGGGCATCTTGGAGGAATCTGGCCGGAAGTTCCGGTCCTGGGGGGCGGAAGTTCCGGCCTGTGCGCTGTAGCTCCGTCTTCATCGTTTCCAGCTCTCTCTCCAACGCCTTGGTCTCCATGGCTTGTGTCTTGGTCGATGTACCTGATTGAGCATAGGGTATTTGCATGAAGTAGCAAGACATCCAAGGGGGTGTCAAAGTCATAGGTAGAGAGGAGCGAATTCACCTCTTGGCGTAGTGCTTGGGCTCGAGCTCGTGTCATTGGACCACGAGGAGGGCTTGTCGGTCTTGAGGCGGCGGTGTCCATAGGCCACCCCGTATCACCCCACCTATAAATAGGCTAGTTGGCTCAGATCTGAGATTAGACTTGATGTGAAATTAAACCTGAGCATGGCTCACCCTTGTGGGAACCCTACCTAGATCTATGATCTTGTATCCCCACCCGGGCTCCTTATCAACTCGTGAAGATCTCTTTGGCGACTTCTACCGTTTGTTTGATCTTTTGCTTGCACTTCTACCTATTTGGTCTTTTGCTTGCACTTCTATCAAACCTTCCGGTCTTTTCGCCCTTCTAGATCTCCCGAGCTTTGATTTGCCGATCTCTTTGCGGGACTTCTACCGAAAGGTCTTTTCCTACAATCTCTATCGAGTTGGTGTTTCAAGCCAACGAGGGAAAACTCGAATTGTGTGCGTGTGTGTGTTGTATCCCCGCGATTCCCCCACGTGTTCATCGCGTTCATCCACCCACCCCCACGAATCCCTTCAAATCCGTGAAGATCGGGCACATCCCAGGGCTTAGCCCTTATCATATGGTATCAAGAGCTCCTTGGTTGCCACGGATTTGACCCCCACACCCACCAATTCCACCAATTTCGCCCAAAAAAATTTCCAAAATTTTTTCCCAAAAAATAGCACCAAATTGGCCTTGGTTGGATCTCGCGATTTGTTGAGTTTTTGGTGGTTTTGGTCCAATAGAAACTTGTCTTTGGTGTTGATCTGCAATTTCCCCACCTTCCCACCGCTCTTAGTGCCAAATTTTCCACGAATTCGAAGATTTTCGGCCCGGATTTCCGCCCAAATCGAAGAACAGCCCGCAGATCTGATTGCGACCGGAAGTTCCGCCCGGAAGGACCGGAAGTTCCGCCCGGGGACCGGAAGTTCCGCCCCTCAGGACCGGAAGTTCCGCACAGTCAAATATTGACAGCATTCTTCGTTTTTTGTTTTGGCACTAACCCCTTGTGTTTGGACTTCGTTGTGTGTGCCATTTCAGCTACCACTAAGCTTCCGCAACATCAACTACGACGACGGCACCCCGAGGATCCAAGCGGTTCATTTGACACCTTCCACCATAGCAAGTTCAACATCGTCAGCCACCGTCATCAAGTGGTATAACTTGCCCCCTAACTTGTAGCCTTAGCTTCCTTTGCGTACCTTTCCTATCGAGAGTGGCTTTCTAGTGTTGCGAAGCATTGCGCAAGCGTCCCGACCGTGAGGGTGTGCGTGTGTTGAGCAAAGCTACGAAGCAAGCTCGTGTGAAAAGATAGGCAAAAGAAGTGTGACATACTTACATAGATAGTGAGAAAAAGAAAGCTTCTAAGCATACAAAAAAAAAGAAAAAAAAAGAAAAAGAAAAAGAGTGTGAGTGACACCTATACACAAAAGAGTCCAAAGCTTCTAAGCAAAAGAGAGAAAAGAGAAGAGAGGCGTCTTGCGCAAATCTAGTTGCTTCTCAATTTTGCAACCAAGCCACGGTCTCTCTTGCGTTAGCGTGACACCGAGCTAGTAGTCTTCGTTAGGACCATTTTTGTTCGTGCTCATTTTCCGTCGCGCTAACCCCATTTTGTCCCACGCGTGTGTTCCACCTTGTGTATGCCTTTTGTGATCACCGCCTTTGACTTGTGACTTTTGGATCTTACCCACTTTTGACAATATACTTTTCGTTTGGTTCTTCCATTTGGCTTTCCACATCCATACCTAACACCATATAGAGTTTTTGTTTTGTGTGTGTGCATACATATCGGTTGTTCCTCGACTTGAAACACTTTTTCGATTTTGGTTTGCAAGTTTTGACACTTTTGGTAGTTTTCCTTCCACCATATATACACCAATCCTAGAGACTAACATGGATAGTGAGGATGAGCCTACGGAGGACGACATGGAGTACGATGAGGGTGATAGCTCCGCAAGCACCGCGGATATGGAGGACCATGTGGAGCTCGACACCGACAATGGCTCCGCAAGCATTGGCGACATGACCGACATCGAGCATCTCTACACCGACCATGACTCGCCAAGCATGGACAACATGGTGGACCACCACTCCGAGCTTGACGACAACATCGACGACATGGTGGAGCACTACCTCGACTACGACTACGACACCATGATGGAGCACCGCACCGAGCACTACCTCGACTACGACTACGACACCATGATGGAGCACCGCACCGAGCACTACCTCGACTACGACTACGACACCATGATGGAGCACCGCACCGAGCACTACCTCGACTATGACATTGACACCATGGTGGAACCGAGCTTCGACACCACCTTGCACAAGAATGGTGCCTACAAGTTCCCCACCTTGGCCAATGGACCTTGATGCGATCTAAGATCGAGGATGTGGCCCGATCTCGCGATTCAACCCAAGGACCAAGGGGAAAAGGTGGGAGGACGTGAGGAACACGAAGAACACGAGGAACACGGTACTCACGCACGCACACCAACCCGATACACCCGATACTTACCCCCGCGACTCGGTAGATCACGCCAATAGAATCTCCAAGGAAGAGGCATGCGGCAGAATTCCCGGAGAGAGATTGGTGTTGGAGAGAAGGGGATTGATAAGGGAGAGAGAGTGCCTTGCACTAGAATCTCACTTAGCAATTCACAAATCAACAACAAGAGTGCCTTGATTACAGAGGGATGATACCCAAGGGAGACTAAGCTCAAAGTTAGGTTTGAGTTCTAAACAAGTCTAATCTCAGATCTGAGCCAACTAGGCTATTTATAGTCGGGTGGGCGAATGGGTAAGTTACACGCTGAAAAGTAGTGCTGTGCTGAAGTTCGCGGTGGCGGAAGTTCCGGCCGACTTGGGCGGAAGTTCCGGTCAGGGGCGGAAGTTCCGGTCCTGGAAGGCGGAAGTTCCGGCCCGGCCGGAAGTTCCGGCCAAGTTCCGGTCAAGTTCCGAAATAAGCCCATTTCCTTGCAGTAACATCCAGGGGCGTTTTGACGGACTTTCGGAACTTGGGCGGAACTTGGGCGGAAGTTCCGGGTGGGCGGAAGTTCCGGTCCCTCGGGGCGGAAGTTCCGGCTGGTTCCACTTCTCTGGGCGCTGGACGGCATCTTGGCAGCATCTGGGAGGAAGTTCCGGTCCTGGAGGGCGGAAGTTCCGGTCCTGGGGGGCGGAAGTTCCGGCCCTGGAGGGCGGAAGTTCCGGCCTGTGCGCTGGAGCTCCATCTTCATCATTTCCAGCTCTCTCTCCATTGGCTTGGACTCCATGGCTTGTGTCTTGACCGATGTACCTGATTGAACATAGTGTATTTGCATGAAGTAGCAAGCCGTCCAAGGGTGTATCAAAGGCATAGGTAGAGAGGAGCGAATTCACCTCTTGGCGTAGCGCTTGGGCTCTAGCTCGTGTCATTGGACCACGAGGAGGGCTTGTTGGTCTTGATGTAGTGTCGTTGGCGAGCGGGGCTACATCAGACCTACTTATGACGGTTGCGGACCTTCAAGACGGCGCCACCATGAGAGTGCTTCCGCACATGATCCTCTACATCGAGCTCGTCCTTTGGAACAACAAGAGCGTCCCCGCCATGATCGCCATCGACACTCTCCTCCGAGCTCAAGAAGGCGCCACAAGCAAGTTGCCAAGCTACATGAACCATCATCTAGGCATGTTGAGGATCGTGATCGACACTCGTCACCTCAAGACCGTCGTCGACCATCACCACCTCGTGATCGCCATCGACATGCGTCACCACATGATCATCGCCGACACAAGTCACCTCATGTTCGCCATCGACCAACACCTCCCAAGGATCTTCGACGACACCCCCCAAGACATGGTGATGATGCAAGAAGACGAGAACCTCAACATGAAGCGGCCAAGGCTACAAAGAACAACAACACCAACCATATGGTGTCTACAAAGCCTAGCGCCACCACCACAATGGCATCTCCAAGACCGCCTACACATGAGAAGATCTCCAATGGTGCGAGACAAGATACTACATCAACAAGGAAGATGGTGCCAAGCGCAAAGAAAGCGGAACCACATCTTATGGTGCTTCCCCCTACTACCGCCACCTCCACGATGGCGCCTACAAGAAGCTCAAGCCCCAAGATGAAGACCACGGAGTCTACACTTCAAGATGACGGACGATCTACCCGACATTATGCCAACATGACAATTCGTTGTCCACCAAGATCAAGTAGCTCCCAATGCTTTCGTTGCAAACAAGACGGTCATCTTTGGGAATGCCCCAATCTCCATTGTGATGTGTGCACATCCAACAAGCACATGACATGGGAATGCAACACACCGCAAGCCCACAAGCTCTACTTCGCCCAATTGGATGCCGAAATTGCCAACAAGACACTTCAAGATACCATTGTCTTCAAAGAATGGTGCAAGGAAATGGCCAAGAGGACGACTATGAAGCACACACTTCAAGATGAAGCACGAGAAGGCCAAGTCAAGGGTGACGTTGATTCGAGCCTAGCTCTCAACAACACCATAGCGCCATCAAATGGTGTCAACATGGGAGGCGATGGAGTTGAGAATGGTGAGCATGGGATGATCCCTTCACCAATGGAGGCGAATGGAGTTGAGATGGTTGAGCATGGGAAGTTCCCTTCAACCACGGAGGCGCTGATGAGGACATCCCTCCTTCACCACTACCTCCGTCATTGACAAATGAAGATGAACCTGCTGTGAAGCTCAAGTCCAATGAAGTTCGGATTGGACCAATTACAAGGGCTCGTGCGAAGCTACTTCAACAACAGGTGAACTTGATTCTAAACGATACTTTGATTGATGAGAACTTTATACTGCCTAAGTTCTATTACTTGTGTATCATCAGGTATCAAGAGGAGACAAGCATCGCACGAGGAGGAGAGGAGCAGCTGGACGTGAAGATGGACGTGAAGCTGGACATGGAGCTGGACATGAAGATATCTCATGGACGCGCGAGGGAGGAGCGGGAGGCATGCGCGAGAGGAGAAGAAGAAGTCCAGGCCGGTCCAGAACCCGGTCAGACCGGCCCCCAGACCGGCCAGCCCGGTCCCTGGCCCGGTCAACCGGCCGCCAACCGGACGGAGCCCCTCGTACCGGACGGAAACCGGAAACCTCGCAGATTTCCGGTTGCCGACCGGTTGACCGGACCACAGACCGGACCGCCCGGTCCACAGCCCGGTCGACCGGACCCCAGACCGGACATGTCCGAGTCTGTCTCGACCAGATCTATTCTGGGTCGGTTTTACTTGTATCTTTTCGACCAGAACTCGTCCCGGACGCCTATATAAGTGCCTTGGACGACCCCCTAGCTGCTTTAGACCACGTTTAAGATAAACCCTAGTTCATAGTTGTTTTGATGCAGCCCGACCTACGGTCTTCGCTTCATCATGCGCATCAACGTCAAGAACCACACTCAAGGCCGAGGTCACAGAGGCATGGAAGAGAAGAAGGAAGAAGAGCGCCTGAGGTCGCCAAGAAGAGACGGTGCATGAAGCACGACTGCTAGGCCGGACTATCCGCCCCACTACGGCCGGACAATCCGCCCCCTTGCGCGTCCAAGTCAATTCGGGCCAAGTCCCATGTATCCCCCTTGTATGCCTAAACTACCCCTCCTTAGTGGCTCCCTATATATAGGCTCCCACCTCCCCCTTCATTAGTTAGAGTTGAACTTGAGAGAACCTAGGCTCATGCCTCCACCATCCCTTTGGGATTAGGGAAACCCCCTCCTTAGATTTACCCAAATCTATTGTACAAGGCACTCCTTATATGATTAGTCTCTCACACTTGTGATTCTACCACCGGTCTCTCACTCGTGTGATTCCACCGATCGTATACCGATCTTCCTCTCGGGGATTCTACCGCGTGTCTCTCTCTTGAGAGATTCTATCGGGATAGTGGTTCGGGCTATCGGGAGTAAACCGAATTGTATCGGGTTGTGTTGCGTGCGTTCGCGTGTGTTCATCGTGTTCTTCGCCGTGTTCTTCGTGTTCTTCCTCTCCCCCGCCTTTCCCTCGGTCAATTCGTGAGATCGGGCAACACACGTGGCCTTAGGCCTCATCATATGGTACCAGAGCAAAGGTTGCCACGAATTTGACCCCCAAATCTCTCCAATTTCGCCCAAAATTTTTTCCAAAAAATTGCCCCAAAAAATAGCTCGAAAATTGATCTCCGAATTTGTTGCGTTTTTTGTGGTTTTGATTCACAGATCTGTTGTCTCTTGTGTTGATCTATATCCTCTCAAAATTTGGCTATCTAAATCCTTGTATTTCTCCGCGAATCGACAAATTTCCTAGCCTATTTCTGCTGTGTTCTTCGCGAGGACGAACATATGTGCTCGATTTTTCCCGACCGGTACTTTCTTCCCCCGCGTTGACCTCCCCTCGCCTGCAGGCTGCTTCCGCGTCGCCAGGCTCGCCTGCATCCACCACCAGCGCGCAACACCCGCTGCCCAAGCTCCCTCTCCCGGCCACTGCAACTCCCGCCGCCGGCAGGCCCCCAGGCAAGCCCCGCCCGGCCACCACCAATGATGCGGGGTGGCCTTTGGACACCTACGCCTCAAGACCAACAAGTGAAGCCCCGACTATCATCGACGCTACACCATGGCCAAGGAGTCCCCCAAGTGGACCAACAACACAAACCCCCGCCATATATGTCAAGGTGAACTCCTTCCTCTCTATGGTCGATCTCAACACCAACTTGAATGGTATGCTACCTCATGCCTATCATCTTGATGTCTATAGGTGCCGACGTCGACAAGGACCAAGAGGGAAGGAACTCCCATGGTGCAAGGAAGAAGGAAGAAGAAGAGGAGAAGGAAGAGGAAGAAGAAGAGGGAGGAAGAGGCCCTGCCGGCTCAAAGGCCGGTCAGACCGGGACCCTGAACCCAGGCAACAGCGCAGAAGGCCGGTCAGACCGGGCCACAGACCGGACAGGCCGGTGCAGAGGCCGGTCAGACCGGGCCACAGACCGGGCGCACCCAGGCATCGTACCGGAGGCCAACCGGACGGAAATCTGCGAGGTTTCCGGTTTGCGGCCGGTCGACCGGACCCGTGACCGGACCATCCGGTCCACAGCCCGGTCAGACCGGCCCCAAACCGGATCCGTCGGGTTTGACCCACCCACTTGTACCTTTTCGACCCAGGTCGCCTTGTATGCCTATAAAAGACCCCAGCTCGCCCCCATAGCTGGTTAGACAAGATTTAGGCTTAAACATGACTTTGAGCTTTGTCTCCCTAGGGTTTCATCCCCTTTGTATCAAGGCACCCCATGTTGGATGATTGGATCTATGTGAGTGAGATTCTAGTGTAGCCCACTCTCTCTCCCTCACCTACCTCCATCCTCAACACCGATCTCTCACTCCGGGATTCTACCTCGAGTCTCTCCCGTGGTGATTCTATTGGCGTGGTCCATCGAGCCACGAGGGTAAGTATCGATTGTATCGGGTTGGTGTGCGTTGTGTTCTTCGCGTTCTTCGTGTTCTTCCGCCTCTCCCTCTCTTTCCCCCTTTGATTCTTGGGTCATTCGCAAGATCGGGCCACACACGGGGTCTTAGACCTTAACATATGGTATCAAGAGCCTTTGGTTTCCGCGAATTTGACCCCCCACCCACCCAATTTCGTCTCTAAAAATTTTCCCCAAAAATCCCCAAAAATAGCCCTAATTTGCCTTTGGATGGATCTGCGATTTGGTTGCGTTTTGAGTGGTTTTGGTCCATGGATTTGGTGTTGAGGTGCTTGATCTACTATTTCCCCCACTTTCTAGCCCCCAATTCCATCGTTTTCCTTCGATTTGGTCGATTTGGCTTGGTTTGCCTCAAGAACAGGAGAGAGAAAGCTCCATCCCGCGAAATCCGGTTGAGCAGCCGGTCGACCGGGCTACAGACCGGCCGGGCCGGTCCAGAATCCGGTCAACCGGCCACGCAACCGGCCAGGCCGGTCCACAACCCGGTCCAACCGGGCCTCCGACCGGGCGACGCAACGCCCTCCTTCGACCTCGACATCCGGCGATCTCCACCAACACCACCACCACCACCACCACCATCGCAGGTATAACTTGCTGTAACCCTTGTAACCCCTTTTCTTTTGCGATCTATCCTATCGAGCATTGCTTATCTAGTGTTGCGAGACATTGCACGTGGCCCCGATTGTGAGGTGTGTGTGTAGTGTGGAGTCAAGCTTCTAAGCAAAACTCGTGTGGCAAGATAGCAAAAGCGAGCTAACGCTAACATAGTGCGAGAAAAAGCCGCCAAAATACAAAAAGAGTGCAAGTGCACCATAGAGCAAAAGTGTGCGAGTGCCATCATACATACATATACACAAAGAGTGTAAGTGCCACCAAATACAAAAAGAGGAAAAAAGCTTCTAAGCAAAAGAGAGAAAAGAGAAGAGAGGCCGCGTGTGAATCTTGTTGTCTCTCATGTTGCAACCAAAGCTTTGCCTCTCCTTGTGTTAGTGTGACACCGAGCCACCCTTGCTTTCGGGCTTCATACACTTTTCCGCTCATTCCTTGGTCGCACTAACCCCGCTTATCCCGTGTGTGAGTTCCACATCTTTTCCGTGTTTATAGTGATCATCGCTTTGACATTTGAGTTTTTGGATTTCACCCACCCTTAACAACAAACTTGATTTCGGATTTCATCTTTTGGCTTTCCACCATACTCACCTAACACCATATTTGCTAGCTTTTGCGTGTGTCTTTGTGTGAGTGCCCGATACAATTGTGCTAACTCTTGGTTTGTTGGATCACCCCAATCTTGTCATACCACGGTAAGATTGCGAGGTAGTGTTCTTCCACTAACATACACCATATAGATACCGTCTTGCTAACATGTATAGCGACGAAGAGGATACGGAGGAGTACACGGAGCACTTCGAGGAGGATGCCTCTTCAAGCACCGCGGATGTGGAGGAACATGTGGAGCTCTACACCGACCATGGCTCCGCAAGCATCATCGGCATGACCGACATCGAGGAGCTCTACACCGACTATGGCTCCGCGAGCATCGCCGACATGGACGACATGGTGGAGCACCACCTTGAGGACGACATCGACGAGCTCTACATCGACATTTGCTCAACAAGCATGGACGACATGGTGGAGCACCACGACGAGGACGACATCGACCCCACCATGGACACCGCCGATGCTCCCACATACCCCTACTTGGCCAATGGAGCTACATATGAAGATCAAGGACCTCCACGATGGCATCATCATGTGGATCATCAAGAGCGTCCCCAACATATTCGGCATCGACACACTTCTCCGAGCTCCACAAGGCGCCATCATGAGAGTGCCTATGCACAAGATCATCGACATCACGGACATCACATGGAGCATCAAGAGCGCCCCCAACATGAGCCATCATCTAGGCATGGCAAGGACCGTCATCGACTCACACCATCTCATGATCGTCGTCGACCACCACCACCTCATGGTCTACATCGACATCCTTCCACACATGATCCTCGACGACACCACTCAAGACATGGTGATGAGGCAAGAAGACGAGAGCCTCGACATGAAGACCTTCCTCATAAGGCGACTTCTACCTCTTGCGCCACCACCACAATGGCCCCTACATCGTCATATGCCTATGGACTCCGATGCTACAAGTGCAAGCAACAAGGCCACCCTCCACGGGAATGTCCCAATCTCCTATGTGAGGTGTGCAAGGCCAAGGGTCACGTGGCATGGCAATGCACAACGCCAAGCGCCAAGAAGCTCTACTTCGACGAGCTCAATGCACAAGTCTCCAAGATGCCACCACTTGAGGACGACTTAGGAGGCGATGGAGTTGAGCATGGTGAGCATGGGATTTTCCCTTCACCTACGGAGGCGCATGGAGTTGAGATGGTTGAGCATGGGAAGTTCCCTTCAACCAAGGAGGCGCATGGAGATGAGCAAGTCGAACCTACTCCTACATGCTTGATTGATGAGTTGGTACCAATCCCATGTGAGCATGAGAGCCACTTAGCCCACTTGAGCGAGAGTGATAGTGAGTTGAGTGACTTCAACCCCATATGTGAGTTTGAGTGCTTCCATTTGGAGGACATGAGTGATACACAAAGTGAGTTGAGAGAGGTAGATGATAGGTCCATGGAGGACATCGCATTTGCTAACACATTAACCTCTCCCTCGTTTGTGTCTTCTTATGTTGCACTAGGTTCCACGGAGGACGAGTTCCCGCTCATGGAGAAGATGTACATGGTGCATGAAGACGATGATATCTCACCATGCTTGCTCCAAGATGGACATGTCGACCACATGGATCCTCCGACTTCCACAACACCTACATCACATGAGTCGGCCTTCAAAGGTAACAACATAGGTGTTGATGATGCCATGATCCCACTAGTGGACATGATGACTTATGAGTGCATGCATGATCTTGATGATAAATTTGCTACGTCACTTGATTCTTTCATGTTCCCATGTGATGCTTTGCTTGCTAACACTGTTGACCATGTGGAATTGATTGATTGTGATAACATGAACATGCCATGCTATGAGAGTTTCAATTTTTCTACCATTGCTTGCAACATGTCGACCACTTGCTCTTTCCCATCTATTGCTTGCAATGATAATGACATGGATGACATTAGCTTCCAAATGCTTTGTCCCAAATGTTTACACTCTTCCATGATCCTTGCATCCAAGATTGCGAACAATTGTTCTTTCTTATGCTTGGTATGCAAGAATGCTTATTTTATTGTTCACGAGATGGCCCCCATAGCCTTCTCACCTTTTGATGATCATGAGTTACCACATGCCTCGAATGCACCTTCATGCCATATGCACCATCGCCATGCATTTCATAATATCTTGCTTGACACTAATGGTGATGTGCACAAGACATGGAACATCATGATGGATGATGTATTCATCTACCATGCACACACGCTTTTTGTTTTGCTTATTCCATGTGTAGGTACACGGCCGACCACTTCCACCGCTACGGAGCATGAGCTCACAAAACGCGCAATTGAGAGCTACCCCAACAAGGACGAGATACATGTTCCAACCCATGGGATTCACACCAAAGGGTATGTCCCCAAAAACTTTCGCCCTCTTTTGCCATGTCTTGACGAGTTTACGGTTTGGTCCAATTCCTCGTCACCTCTTTTGCTTCTTTCGCAACATATCTTGACACATCTTGTTGGCACAATGGTTGTTGTATGTATTGATGCTTTCATCATACACTCCGAGATTCTCAAGAACCATGTCATACATGTGAGAGACACCATATGCATCTTGTGCCACAAGTTACACAAAAAGTTGCCCTTCTTTGGATTTCTCATTTTATCTATGGCAATTGAAATGGATTCTTTGACACTTGCGGATACCCATACTTGGCTCACGCCAACCATACTTTCACAAGCTAGAAGTCTCCATGGCTTTGCCATTGCACATAACAATTTTGCCCCAAATTTTGCCGCCGACACTCGCCTTTTGATTGTTCCATTTGAGTGGGACAATACGACATATCACATTTTTGCCACTTTACATGCACAAACTTTTGCCCCACCAAATTTTGGATACATCGACACTCTTTCGATTACCATTTTTGCCACATGCCTCTTGGAGAAACGACTTGATGCTTCGTA
This sequence comes from Lolium perenne, assembly GCF_019359855.2. Classification (NCBI taxonomy): domain Eukaryota; kingdom Viridiplantae; phylum Streptophyta; class Magnoliopsida; order Poales; family Poaceae; genus Lolium; species Lolium perenne. The sequence goes on along the minus strand of NC_067248.2, from coordinate 98,320,400 downwards.
TTTGATTGAGAGCCTCTTGTTCGCCGGTCACCAAATTGGCATCCACAAGCTTTCCTTTTGCAAGTTGCTTTTCCCCTTGTTCTTCTTCGACCGAGACTTTGCCCCTCCACCACTACATGGGAGACCCGTGATGGACTACAACAAAGACGCCTGCACTACGACGAGCATCCCTAAGGACACAAGGGCACCTATACAAGTCCTTCCCGTCTACCTCATCGGTGAGGAGGAGCAAGAGTCGAGGACGACTCTTCCCCAAGGGGGGGGAGATGATGCGGGGTGGCCTTTGGACACCTACGCCTCAAGACCAACAAGTGAAGCCCCGACTATCATCGACGCTACACCATGGCCAAGGAGTCCCCCAAGTGGACCAACAACACAAACCCCCGCCATATATGTCAAGGTGAACTCCTTCCTCTCTATGGTCGATCTCAACACCAACTTGAATGGTATGCTACCTCATGCCTATCATCTTGATGTCTATAGGTGCCGACGTCGACAAGGACCAAGAGGGAAGGAACTCCCATGGTGCAAGGAAGAAGGAAGAAGAAGAGGAGAAGGAAGAGGAAGAAGAAGAGGGAGGAAGAGGCCCTGCCGGCTCAAAGGCCGGTCAGACCGGGCCACAGACCAGGCAGCCTGGCGCAGAGGCCGGTCAGACCGGGCCACAGACCGGACAGGCCGGTGCAGAGGCCGGTCAGACCGGGCCCCAGACCGGGCGCACCCAGGCATCGTACCGGAGGCCAACCGGACGGAAATCTGCGAGGTTTCCGGTTTGCGGCCGGTCGACCGGACCCGTGACCGGACCATCCGGTCCACAGCCCGGTCAGACCGGCCCCAAACCGGATCCGTCGGGTTTGACCCACCCACTTGTACCTTTTCGACCCAGGTCGCCTTGTATGCCTATAAAAGACCCCAGCTCGCCCCCATAGCTGGTTAGACAAGATTTAGGCTTAAACATGACTTTGAGCTTTGTCTCCCTAGGGTTTCATCCCCTTTGTATCAAGGCACCCCATGTTGGATGATTGGATCTATGTGAGTGAGATTCTAGTGTAGCCCACTCTCTCTCCCTCACCTACCTCCATCCTCAACACCGATCTCTCACTCCGGGATTCTACCTCGAGTCTCTCCCGTGGTGATTCTATTGGCGTGGTCCATCGAGCCACGAGGGTAAGTATCGATTGTATCGGGTTGGTGTGCGTTGTGTTCTTCGCGTTCTTCGTGTTCTTCCGCCTCTCCCTCTCTTTCCCCCTTTGATTCTTGGGTCATTCGCAAGATCGGGCCACACACGGGGTCTTAGACCTTAACAACCAAACTCATCCGCCGGCCCATCCACACCCCGCACCGCCAAGCCCCCAGGCCCGCCGCTGTTTCCTCTCTTCCTGCACGCGCACCCACCAGTTCCTCTACCTGGTCAGCCTCGCGCGTCCGCCCGCAGCACGCAAGCCCCAAGCCGCTCGCGCGAGCTGCCGCTGGCCGGCCAACCATCCACGCCGCCCGCGGGTAAAACCAAGCGGCGCACGCACCATCTCTGGCCACCAGCCAAAATCACCACAACCCATCTAGCCGCCCGCTTGCTCGGCCTTCCAAATTCCACGCGCGTGCGCAGCAATCTTGCCCAAATCGATTCACCACGCGCCCACCGAGCCGCCCCACTACCGCGCGCAAGCTCTGCTCCTGGCCGGAGCCTCCACTCACGGCTGGCCGGTACCTCTGCTCAAACTACCGGCCTTGGTACCGCCCGCGTTCTAACTCCCCGGTATAGTTTTGTTGTTTAACCGGTACCGCGTCCGGTATCTCGAGCGGTACTACCGCCAAGCACAATTCTGTCCAATTTTGACTTCATTTTTTGCCCCAAATCTTGACAACTTTCCGGAGCCCGTTTGACTCCAAACTTTAACAACATTCTCCACATACTCTACATAGCCCACCTCTAATTTTTGACGATTTTTGGACACCAACTTTTGACCGCTCGTTTTGACCCTACTTTTCGGGCATTGACTTAATTTGCTCGGTTTCCGTTTTGGAGTGCCCTTGGACCGTGAGAACCGCTTCCGCGCCTACATCAACACCGCGACAACGGTATCGGCACCCCGGATTCCGGCGCATCTTCGACACCATCGTCACCACCACTTCGCCATCGCAAGTTCGTGTGTTTGACACCGCCTAAAGTCAATAGGTATAACTTGCACCCCTCACCCCTTGTAGCCCCGTTTCTTTCTTTGTGTACCTATCCCATTGAGAGTGGCTTTCCGAGTGTTGCGAAGCATTGCACAAGTGTCACGACCGTGAGAGGGTGTGTGTGTGCGTTGTGTTGAGCAAAGCTCCGAAGCAAGCTCGGTGAGAAAGATACACAAAAGAAGAAAAGTGTGACATATACATAGAGAAAAATAAAGCTTCTAAGCATAGAGAAAAAAAAAGTGAAAAAAAAAGAGAAAAGAAAAAGGAATAGAAAAAGAGTGTGTGTCCACCGATACCGAGAAGTGCAAAGTTTGTGAGCACTAAGAGAGAAAAGAGAAGAGTGGCATTTGTGCAAATCTTGTTGCTTCTATCTTGTGCAACCAAGCTACGGTCTCTCTTGTGTTGGCGTGACACCGAGCTAATAGTCTTCGCTAGGACAATCTTGTTACTTGCTCACTTCCTTAGTCGCGCTAACCCCATTGTTCTCCGTTGTGTGTGTTTCCGTGTTTCCTTGAGATAGATCACCACTTTTGACATTTGACTTTGGATCTTACCCACATTTGACAATAGACTTTTCCGTTGATCTTTTTCGTTTGCTATCCACTCCTTACCCACCACATATAGAGTTCTTAGCCTGTTGCGTGTGCTTTGAGTGTGTGTGTGAGTAACCCCGATACATTTCGACTTTGCTCTTGATTTGAACCATTTTTCCGATACTTTCTTGATAGGTGAGATACTTGTGTAGTTTTCCTTCCACCATACATATACACCTATCCTAGTGAGATATACATGATGACCCCACAAGAACAAGCCGAGATGAGAGCATACTTCGCCGAACTAGATGCTCAAGAAGCCCAAATGACATCCAAAGAAAAAGCCGAGTGCAGCGCATACTTCAAACACCTTGAGAGCAAGAGTGATACACCCCATGAGTCGAGTGAGGATGTTTTGATTTCTAACAACTTAACCTCTACTCCTCTTGTGTTGTCTTCCTCTTTGCTAGGTTGCTCGGACATCGGCGACGCCATTGCCATGGAGATGAGGGATTCCACTATATGTGAGATGAGCGACTCCACTATATGTGAGATGAGTGACTCCACTATATGTGAGCTTGATGAGTGCCTCCACTTCGAGAGCATGAGTGATGCACCAAGTGAGATGAGAGTGGTAGTTGATAGGTCATGTGAGGCCATTTTCAATTCTAACATCTTACCCTCTACCTCTAGTGTGTTTCCTTGTGTCTCATTAGGTTCCATGGATGACGAGACGCCGATCATGGAGAAGATGTACATGGTGCATGAAGATGATGATATCACACCATGCTTGTTGCTTGAAGATGAACATGGAGGCCGCATGAAGCCTACCACTTCCACAACACCTACCTCATATGAGTGGGACTACAAAGGTACATACATGGGTGTTGATGATGCCATGATCCAATTGGTGGACATGAAGATTGATGAGTGCATGCATGACCTTGATGATACAAATGCTATGTCATATGCTTCTTTCATTTTCCCATGTGATGCTTTGCTTCCTAACAATGTTGACCATGTGGACTTGATTGCTTGTGATAACATGACCATGCCATGCTATGAGTGTTTTACTATATCTCCCATTGCATCCAACTTGTCGAACAATTTCTCTTTCCCATGTGTTGATTGCAATGAGGACTTTGATGCTTGTGTTGTGACAACCTTGATGACCAATTGCTCTTTCCCTAGGTTTGTTGACAACAATGATCAAATGTTGAACATGTTTTGCGCTACATGCTTGCAATATTCTCCCATTAGTGCATCCAAAATATTGAACAATTTCTCTTTCCAATGCTTGGTTTGCAATAATGTTAATATACTTGTAAATGAGATTGCCCCCATAGCTTTTTCAAATTTTGGAGACTTTGCATATATCCATGTTGAGCATGTTCCCATGTTTCCTCCGCATACCCACTACATCTACTATGATAAATTGCTTAATGCTAATGGTGATGTGCAAAAGAAATGGACCATCATGATGGATGATGTGTTCATATACCATGCACACACGTTGTTCTTGTTGTCTAACATGTGTGTAGGTACCCAAACTCCAATGTCAACCTCGATTGAGCACGAGTTGACAAAAAGAGCTCTTGAGAGCATGATACAAGTGAGCTCCAATGAGTGGTTTTGCCCGCACACTTCCACTACACAAGATCTCTCAATGAGAGCACACCGACACTTTGATAAGGTGACCTCCTTCTACTTGCGCCCTCTTCCTAAATACATTGAACTTTGGCTACGCTTTGATTGCTCCTTTGCTTTTCTTGTGCTATTCATAGGGCTCTTGACAAGTGAAGGGACATTCAAGTGTTGGTGTCATCTACCTCCTCTACACATTCATGAAGAATCATCGTCGAGGACGACTCTTTTTCAAGTGGGGGGAGATGATGCAGCCCGACCTACGGTCTTCGCTTCATCATGCGCATCAACGTCAAGAACCACACTCAAGGCCGAGGTCACAGAGGCATGGAAGAGAAGAAGGAAGAAGAGCGCCTGAGGTCGCCAAGAAGAGACGGTGCATGAAGCACGACTGCTAGGCCGGACTATCCGCCCCACTACGGCCAGACAATCCGCCCCCTTGCGCGTCCAAGTCAATTCGGGCCAAGTCCCATGTATCCCCCTTGTATGCCTAAACTACCCCTCCTTAGTGGCTCCCTATATATAGGCTCCCACCTCCCCCTTCATTAGTTAGAGTTGAACTTGAGAGAACCTAGGCTCATGCCTCCACCATCCCTTTGGGATTAGGGAAACCCCCTCCTTAGATTTACCCAAATCTATTGTACAAGGCACTCCTTATATGATTAGTCTCTCACACTTGTGATTCTACCACCGGTCTCTCACTCGTGTGATTCCACCGATCGTATACCGATCTTCCTCTCGGGGATTCTACCGCGTGTCTCTCTCTTGAGAGATTCTATCGGGATAGTGGTTCGGGCTATCGGGAGTAAACCGAATTGTATCGGGTTGTGTTGCGTGCGTTCGCGTGTGTTCATCGTGTTCTTCGCCGTGTTCTTCGTGTTCTTCCTCTCCCCCGCCTTTCCCTCGGTCAATTCGTGAGATCGGGCAACACACGTGGCCTTAGGCCTCATCATGTTTGCTAAGCAAAACTATTGTTCCCCAACTCTCCAATTCGTTGCGATCTGGAGTTTTATGCTACTGAAAGTTTGTGTGATCTGCTGTTCCATTGGGATTAGAAGATTGCAATCTACCGCTTCGTGGTCGGCGGCTACGTGCGCAAGTGTGTGGAGTTGCGAATATCTTGCAGGGTTGAGAGCTGTTGCATTGGCATCAGGAATCAATCGAGAGACTTCGTCGGCGTCATACAAGTTATCCTCCTCATCATCATCGATTTCATCCGCTGCTACCATCACGTGTTCATCACCACCCGTCGCTTACTGAGAAGATCGGGCAACCCCTTATCATCTTGGTATCAGATTTCCAGTTTTCCTCGGTAAGCCATCCACAATCCACCCCATAGTTGAGTTGTGAGTGTTTTCCTATACAGAAAAAGCCATAGAAAGTTAGGGTTAGGGTTTGCCATAGCCTTAGATTGCACTAATTTCGAGTTTTAGTTGCTTTTCGTAGTTGTTTTTGCGTATCTTTCTCTTTCATATAGTAGAATTGTTAGGGTTTGTGTTTTCTCTATCATCTAGTTTATCATAGTGTGTCAGTTTTAGTTACTCCGAGTCCACATAGCGTCCAGTGTGCTTATTCCCAACCATAGACACAGCCTATCGATATAAAGTGACTAGGAACTTCCCCAGAAGAGACTAGTTTTACCGCTCGACAGGCTGCTCGTTAGGGTTTTGGTGCTTTGCATATCTTGTTGGCCGTGTTATCAAGGAGTTGTGTCATAAAATCAAAAAAAAAAGAGAAAATAGAAAAGAAGCAAAAAGAGCTACATAGCTGCGTGTGTTACAAAAAGCAAAATACAAAAAGAAAAGTGTGTGCTAGTTGAATTCAAGTGAAGGCTTAAGTTTTCTTTACTGCACCTGTAGTTGAGCAATCTTGTGCCTGTCTCGTTGAGCTTTGCTAGCGTCTCTCGAGTGCATTGCAACCTTTCCAACATATAGTTGCATTGCCCCATTATATCGCCTTGTGTGAGTATCTTGTGGTTGTCTACGGTCAGCGCTAGAGCTTGTTATTGGTGCAAATAGGTAGCCTACCTACAGCCCCACATACATCCTGCTTAATCGTGTGATTGTTCTTATACCCTTGATATTCGCTTCGCTACATCCGTGTACTAGTCCGTCAATCCGAGTTGGTAAGCAATACTAATTCACTTTGGAGCGGTAAGATTCACCTTTCTTATCAGTTTTGAGTGAGTTGTGAGAGTACCACCAAAGATTTTTGTTTAGTGCACTAACCTACTAATCATGTCTTCTTCTGAGTTTGATGTGATGCAGAAAAAACCCGACGATACACCCGTTACTTGGCGTGAATATGAGGCTCTGTGTGATCATCTCACACGTCAACTTCGTGTTAATACGGAGACATTTGATACTGAAATTCAGGGTGTCAACTTGAAGGTCGATGAGGCTACTACGGCTATTAACACCGTTCAAACATCGATGACGACTCTTCAAGCATCTATGACTACTTTGACGCAAGCTGTTCATGATATCCGTACTATGGTACAACAACAACCACAACACCCATTTGATGAAGATGGCAGTGTCAATGGTGACAATGCGGATGCTGCTGCCGCTCAAGGCATGGGACGTGGTGTTGGTCGTGGTATTCCGCGTGGCGTCAATCGCGGTTTTGTTGAAATTGGAGCCCGCCGTGTTCCTCAACAACAAGACGATGGTTTGGGTAAGCCCAAGTTCTCAATTCCCAGATTTGAAGGAGGTACTGATGTTGAAGAATATCTTACATGGGAGCTGAAGATTGAGAGATTATGGCGTTTACATCCTGATTATACTGAAGATAGGAAGATCAAACTTGCTTCCTCTGAATTTGATGGCTACGCATTGCGTTGGTGGGATGCTCTTGTTCAGGATCGAGAAGAAGATGGTGAGCTGCCTATTATCACTTGGCGTACTATGAAGGCGGCAATGAGAGCTCGTTTTGTTCCTACCAATTACTTGCGTTCTGTGTTTGATAAGTTGACCCAATTGAAGCAAGGTGCTCTGACAGTTGATGCTTATTATATGGAGATGGAGATGCTTATGCAGCGTGCCCGTGTCCGTGAGTCTTTAGAGATGACCCTGCAGCGTTTTCTAAATGGACTCAGGTTTAATATCAAAGGCATTGTGCGTCATCACAAATATGCTACCATGAATGAGTTACTACATCATGCAAGAGAAGCTGAGTCACAGTTGGCTGAAGAAGCGCAACAGAGGGGCCGTGCGACAGGCGCAGGGCGCTACACGCCTAGACCGCCACCCTCCACGGCGCCATCTACGCGTCCCACGGATGTTCCTTCTTCGTCTAGCAAGCCGGTCTCCAATGTGTCTCACACAAAGAAGCCCGTCCCTGCAGCAAGTGGAACTGGTTCTAGTATGTCTACAGCGCGCAACCGTGATATGCTTGTGGTGGCAAGGGTCACTTCAAGAAGGATTGTCCTAACCGCAAAGTTATGATCATTAATGATGACAATGAATATGAAACTGGAGACGATGCTGATCCGGATGCTCCGGAAGATGATGATTATGACAGCGATAGTTTTGATGCTTATCCTTCAGAAGCTCAAACTATAGTTGTTTCCCAGCGTGTTCTCACTGTGCAGCCTAGTGCATCTACGCAGCGCTGCAATTTGTTCCAAACAAAGGCACTTGTTGGTCCTGATAAAGCTTGCAAGGTTATTATTGATGGCGGAAGTTGTCGCAATTTAGCAAGCAAAGAGTTATGTGCCAAGTTGAAACTGAAGTATCTACCGCACCCGCATCCATATTATATTCAGTGGTTGAGCAATAATGGTGAGATGAAGGTGAGCCACATGGTGCGAGTTGATTTTGAGATTGGACCGTATAAGGATTCCATTGACTTTGATGTGGTTCCTATGACGGTTTGCCATCTATTGTTGGGCCGGCCATGGCTCTATGACCGTTCTGTGCAACACAATGGCCGCGCCAATACATATCACTTAGAGTTCAAGGGCAAGAAAATTAACTTACAGCCTATGTCACCACAGCAAATTGTCAATGAGTCTCGTCAGAAGATTGAAGTAAACTTGGAGGATGCATCCATAGATAGGCGAGAGAATTGTAATGCCGTGAGTGATATAACGAAAAGTGAGAGAGTGAATTCCTTAGTCTCATTAGCCACCAAACAAGACATGAGAGAATTTTGTGAGGACCCTACAGCCATGCCTATTGTGCTCATGTACAAGGGTACGGTTTTGGTTTCTAACGATATGACCCCTCTTCCTCTTGGTGTTTCTAATGTTTTGCAGGAATTCAGTGACGTGTTTCCGGAAGAGGTACCCGCAGGACTTCCACCATTGCGAGGTATTGAGCATCAAATTGACTTGATCCCCGGAGCATCGCTGCCCAATAGGGCGCCATATAGAACGAATCCCGAAGAGACGAAGGAGATACAGAAGCAAGTACAAGCGCTACTCGACAAAGGTTATATCCGCATAAGCCTTAGTCCTTGTGCTGTTCCTGTTATTCTTGTTCCTAAGAAAGATGGTACATGGCGTATGTGCGTAGATTGTAGAGCGATAAACAACATTACTATTCGATATCGTCATCCTATTCCCCGTTTAGAGGATATGCTAGATGAATTGAGTGGTGCTGCTGTTTTCACTAAAATTGATTTGCGTAGTGGTTATCATCAAATTAGGATGAAAGAAGGGGATGAGTGGAAAACCGCCTTTAAAACAAAATTTGGTTTATATGAGTGGTTAGTAATGCCTTTTGGTTTGACTAATGCACCTAGCACTTTCATGAGATTGATGAACCATGTTTTGCGTGATTTTATTGGCAAGTTTGTGGTTGTGTATTTTGATGACATATTAATCTACAGCCGCAATGAATCTGATCATATTATACATATTCGACATGTTTTGCAAGTGTTGCGTAATAGTAAACTCTATGGTAATCTTGAGAAGTGCACATTTTGCAAAGATAAGGTCATATTTCTGGGTTATGTTGTCTCTAAGCATGGAGTAGAAGTAGATGTGTCTAAAATTGAAGCTATTCAAAATTGGCCTACTCCCATGAATGTGAGTCAAGTTAGAAGTTTTCATGGTCTAGCTGGGTTTTATCGCCGTTTTGTGCCCAATTTTTCTAGTATTGCTGCACCTTTGAATGAATTGACTAAAAAGGGTGTTGCTTTTGAGTGGGGCGTTGCCCAAGATCATGCTTTTGATGAACTGAAACGATTGTTAACTTCTGCACCGTTGCTTGCACTTCCCGATTTCAATAAGCAATTTGAGATTGAATGTGATGCTAGTGGTATTGGAATTGGTGGTGTGTTGATGCAAGAGGGTCGCCCAATTGCATATTTTTCTGAGAAATTATCTGGTGCTAATTTGAACTATCCAATATATGATAAAGAATTGTATGCTTTAATTCGAGTTCTTGAGGTTTGGCAACATTACTTGTGGCCAAAAGAATTTATCATACATTCTGATCATGAAGCTTTGAAATATCTGAAAGCGCAATCTACTTTGCATAGGCGTCTTGCTAAGTGGGTTGAGTTCATTGAGTCTTTTCCGTACATTATTAAGCATAAGAAGGGAAAAGATAATATTGTTGCTGATGCTCTATCTAGGAAAACTATGTTGTTAACTCATCTTGATGTTAAAATTCCTGGATTAGAGGTGTTATGTGATTTATATGCGACTGATCATGATTTTGCTGAACCGTACCGCTTGTGTGTTATTGGTAAAGCATGGGAAAAATATCACATACACGATGGGTTCTTGTTTAGAGCTAACAAACTATGTGTTCCAGAATCGTCTGTGCGTTTGCTCTTATTGCAGGAATCTCATGCTGGAGGTTTAATGGGTCACTTTGGGCGTGAGAAGACGCTACTCATGCTCGCTGATCATTTCTATTGGCCAAAGATGAGGCGGGACGTGGACAGGTATGTGAAGAGGTGCATTACTTGCAACAAGTCCAAGTCCAAGCTGAAGCCTCACGGTTTGTATACTCCTTTACCGGCACCTACTACACCATGGGAAGATATTAGTATGGATTTTGTGTTGGGTTTGCCGCGTACTAAGAGAGGCCATGATTCTATATTTGTGGTAGTGGATAGGTTTTCTAAGATGTCACACTTTATTGCCTGCCACAAGAGCGACGATGCGTCGCATATTGCTAACCTGTTTTTCAGGGAGATTGTACGTCTACATGGAGTCCCGAAGACTATTGTTTCTGATCGTGACGTGAAGTTTATGAGCTACTTCTGGAAGACGCTTTGGAGAAAGCTGGGGACAAAGCTACTATTCAGTACTACTTGTCATCCCCAAACTGATGGTCAAACTGAGGTGGTGAATCGAACCTTGTCACAACTGTTGAGATCCATGATCAAGAAGAACCTGAAGGAGTGGGAAGAGTGTTTGCCGCATGTGGAGTTTGCTTACAACAGGGCGGTACACTCTACCACGGAGTTGTGTCCTTTTGAGGTGGTGTATGGTTTCAAACCCATTACTCCACTTGATTTGTTGCCTTTGCCCATACATGAGAGAGTCAATATGGAGGCATCCAAGAGGGCAGATTTTGTGAAGAAAATCCATGTGAAGACTAAAGAGTTGATCGAGAAGAAAGGCAAGAGCAATGCTGCACGGAAGAACAAGAAGCGCAAGGAGATGTTGTTCAAGTCTGGTGATTTGGTCTGGGTACATTTTCGCAAGGATAGGTTCCCAACGCTGAGGAAGTCTAAGTTGAAGCCACGGGGTGCTGGTCCTTACAAAGTGCTTGCCAAGATCAATGATAATGCATACTCAATAGATCTTCCAGAGGATGAGTTTGGTGTCAGTAATTCTTTCAATGTTGCTGATTTGACACCATATGACGGAGAAGACCTTGGAGCGTCGGGGTCGACGCCTTTTGAAGGGGGGGGAGATGATGAGGACATCCCTACTTCACCACTACCTCCGTCATTGACAAATGAAGATGAACCTGCTGTGAAGCTCAAGTCCAATGAAGTTCGGATTGGACCAATTACAAGGGCTCGTGCGAAGCTACTTCAACAACAGGTGAACTTGTTTCTAAACGATACTTTGATTGATGAGAACTTTATACTGCCTAAGTCCTATTACTTGTGTATCATCAGGTATCAAGAGGAGACAAGCATCGCACGAGGAGGAGAGGAGCAGCTGGACGTGAAGATGGACGTGAAGCTGGACATGGAGCTGGACATGAAGATATCTCATGGACGCGCGAGGGAGGAGCGGGAGGCATGCGCGAGAGGAGAAGAAGAAGTCCAGGCCGGTCCAGAACCCGGTCAGACCGGCCCCCAGACCGGCCAGCCCGGTCCACAGCCCGGTCGACCGGACCACCAACCGGACGCCAACCGGACGGAGCCCTCGTACCGGACGGAAACCGGAAACCTCGCAGATTTCCGGTTGCCGACCGGTTGACCGGACCACAGACCGGACCGCCCGGTCCACAGCCCGGTCGACCGGACCCCAGACCGGACATGTCCGAGTCTGTCTCGACCAGATCTATTCTGGGTCGGTTTTACTTGTATCTTTTCGACCAGAACTCGTCGCGGACGCCTATATAAGTGCCTTGGACGACCCCCTAGCTGCTTTAGACCACGTTTAAGATAAACCCTAGTTCATAGTTGTTTGCTAAGCAAAACTATTGTTCCCCAACTCTCCAATTCGTTGCGATCTGGAGTTTTATGCTACTGAAAGTTTGTGTGATCTGCTGTTCCATTGGGATTAGAAGATTGCAATCTACCGCTTCGTGGTCGGCGGCTACGTGCGCAAGTGTGTGGAGTTGCGAATATCTTGCAGGGTTGAGAGCTGTTGCATTGGCAACAGGAATCAATCGAGAGACTTCGTCGGCGTCATACAAGTTATCCTCCTCATCATCATCGATTTCATCCGCTGCTACCATCACGTGTTCATCACCACCCGTCGCTTACTGAGAAGATCGGGCAACCCCTTATCAGACGCATGGAGATGAGCAAGTCGAACCTACTCCTACATGCTTGATTGATGAGTTGGTACCAACCCCATGTGAGCATGAGAGCCACTTAGCCCACTTGAGCGAGAGTGATAGTGAGTTGAGTGACTTCCACCCCATATGTGAGTTTGAGTGCTTCCATTTGGAGGACATGAGTGATACACAAAGTGAGTTGAGAGAGGTAGATGATAGGTCCATGGAGGACATCGCATTTGCTAACACATTAACCTCTCCCTCGTTTGTGTCTTCTTATGTTGCAATAGGTTCCATGGAGGACGAGTTCCCGATCATGGAGAAGATGTACATGGTGCATGAAGATGATGATATCACACCATGATGCGGGGTGGCTTTTGGACACCTCCGCTTCAAGACCGACAAGTGCATCCCCGCCTATCGTCGACGCTACACCATTGCCAAGGAGTCCCCCAAGTGGACCAACAACACAAAACCCCTCCATATATGTCAAGGTGAACTCTTTCCTCTCTATGGTCGATCTCAACACCCATGTGAATGGAATGCTACCTCATGCCTATTATCATGATGTCTATAGGTGCCGACGTCGACAAGGACCAAGAGAGAAGGAACCCCCATGGTGCATGGAAGAAGGAAGAAGAAGAAGGGAAGAAGAGGAGAAGGAAGAGGAAGAAGAGGAGGGAGGAACAGGCCGGCCAGCCCAGAGGCCGGTCAGACCGGGCCACAGACCGGACAGGCCGGTGCAGAGGCCGGTCAGACCGGGCCACAGACCGGACGCACCCAGGCATCGTACCGGAGGCCAACCGGACGGAAATCTGCGAGGTTTCCGGTTTGCGACCGGTCGACCGGACCCGTGACCGGACCATCCGGTCCACAGCCCGGTCAGACCGGCCCCAAACCGGATCCGTCGGGTTTGACCCACCCACTTGTACCTTTTCGACCCAGGTCGCCTTGTATGCCTATAAAAGACCCCAGCTCGCCCCCATAGCTGGTTAGACAAGATTTAGGCTTAAACATGACTTTGAGCTTTGTCTCCCTAGGGTTTCATCCCCTTTGTATCAAGGCACCCCATGTTGGATGATTGGATCTATGTGAGTGAGATTCTAGTGTAGCCCACTCTCTCTCCCTCACCTACCTCCATCCTCAACACCGATCTCTCACTCCGGGATTCTACCTCGAGTCTCTCCCGTGGTGATTCTATTGGCGTGGTCCATCGAGCCACGAGGGTAAGTATCGATTGTATCGGGTTGGTGTGCGTTGTGTTCTTCGCGTTCTTCGTGTTCTTCCACCTCTCCCTCTCTTTTCCCCTTTGATTCTTGGGTCATTCGCGAGATCGGGCCACACACGGGGTCTTAGACCTTAACATATGGTATCAGCAGCCTTTGGTTTCCGCGAATTCGACCCCCCACCCATCCAATTTCGTCTCTAAAAATTTTCCCCAAAAATCCCCAAAAAATAGCCCTAATTTGCCTTTGGATGGATCTGCGATTTGGTTGCGTTTTGAGTGGTTTTGGTCCATGGATTTGGTGTTGAGGTGCTTGATCTACTATTTCCCCCACTTTCTAGCCCCCAATTCCATCGTTTCCTTTCGATTTGGTCGATTTGGCTTGGTTTTCGTGAAGAACAGGAGAGAGAAAGCTCAATCCCGCGAAATCCGGTTGAGCAACGGTCCGATCGGGCAGACTCTGACCCGGCCGGGCCGGTCCAGATTCCGGTCAACCGGCCACGCAACCGGCCAGGCCGGTCCACAACCCGGTCCAACCGGGCCTCCGACCGGGCAACTCAGCGCCCTCCTTCGACCTCGACATCCGGCGATCTCCACCACCACCACCACCACCACCACCATCGCAGGTATAACTTGCAGCTTCCACCTTGTAACCCCTCTTCCTTTTGCGATCTATCCCATCGAGCATTGCTTGTCTAGTGTTGCGAGACATTGCACGTGGCCCCGCATTGTGAGGTGTGTGTGTCGCGTTGAGTAAGGCACCCAAGCAAACACTCGTGTGGCAAGATAGCAAAAGCGAGCTAACGCTAACATAGTGTGAGAAAAAGCCGCCAAAACACAAAAAGAGTGCAAGTGCACAATAGAGCAAAAGAGTGCGAGTAGCACCATACATCCATATACCCATACATACAAAAGTGTCCATGTGCCACCAAAGATAAAAACGAGTGCAAGTGCCACCATATACAAGAGGAAAAAGCTTTTAAGCAAAAGAGAGAAAAGAGAAGAGAGGCCGCGTGTGAATCTTGTTGTCTCTTCGTTTGCAACCAAAGCTTTGCCTCTCCTTGTGTTAGTGTGACACCGAGCAACCTTGCTTTCGGGCTTCATACACTTTTCCGCTCATTCCTTGGTCGCACTAACCCCGCTTATCCCGTGTGTGAGTTCCACATCTTTTCCGTGTTTATAGTGATCATCGCTTTGACATTTGAGTTTTTGGATTTCACCCACCCTTAACAACAAACTTGATTTTGGATTTCATCTTTTGGCTTTCCACCATACTCACCTAACACCATATTTGCTAGCTTTTGCGTGTGTCTTTGTGTGAGTGCCCGATACAATTGTTCTAACACTCGGTTTGTTGGATCACCCCAATCTTGTCATACCACGGTAAGATTGCGAGGTAGTGTTCTTCCACTAACATACACCATATAGATCTTGTCGTGCTAACATGGATAGCGAAGACGAGGATACGGAGGAGTACACGGAGCACTTCGAGGAGGATGCCTCTTCAAGCACCGCGGATGTGGAGGAACATGTGGAGCTCTACACCGACTATGGCTCCACAAGCATCATCGGCATGACCGACATTGATGTAGCCCCGCTCGCCAACGACACTACATCAAGGCCAACAAGTCCCCCAAGTGGACCCATGACACGGGCTCGAGCTAAAGCGATACATGACAAGGTGAACTCGCTCCTCACCACCCTTGACCTTGGTACACCTTTGGATGGAATGCTACCTCATGCCGACGTGCTATGTGTCATTAGGTACAAGGCGCACCAAGACCCCGGAGAGGAGGAGACGCCGTGGTCAAGGGAAGGAGAAGAGCAGCAGAACCTGGAGATGTACATGGAGCCGAAGCCGACGTCGCCCGAAGAGCGCCAAGGAAGAAAAGGACGCTGGCCGGTCACAGACCCGGTCAGACCGGCCCCACGACCGGACGACCCGGTCACAGGCCCGGTCAACCGGGCGCAAACCGGACCAACTCCCTCGTACCGGACGACGACCGGACCCAGGACCGGATTCCTCGCAGAAGCCCGGTTGGCGACCGGTCGACCGGACCCCTGACCGGACAGCCCGGTCCTAGGCCCGGTCAGACCGGACCCATGACCGGACAGCCCGGTCCCAGGCCCGGTCTGACCGGACGCGCAACCGGATCCGACGGGATTTCCCCACCAAACTGCTTTGACTTATCTGTTCGCGTACCTGTTCGCCCTTGCTGGCTGTGTGTGCCTATTTAAGTAGCTGGGACCCCTCCTTTACTCTTTAGACTTGTTTAGAACTCAAACCTACCTTTGAGCTTAGTCTCCCTTGGGTATCATCCCTCTGTAATCAAGGCACCTTGGTTGTTGACTTTGAATTTGTGGAGTGAGATTCTAATACTTGCTACTCTCTCTCCCTCCCCAAGTTCATCCTCTCCAATCCCAATCTCTCTCCGGGAATTCTGCCTCGTGCCTCTTCCACGGAGATTCTATTGGCGTGGTCCATCGAGCCACGGAGGTAAGCATCGGGTGTATCGGGTTGGTGTGCGTGCGTGAGTCTCGGAGTTCATCGTGTTCTTCATCCCCTCGCGTTTTCCCATCTCATCCGCTTGGTTTCGAAGTCAATCCGCAAGATCGGGCCACACACGGGGTCTTAGACCACATCATATGGTATCAGCAGCCTTTGGTTCCCGCGGATTTGACCCTCCACCCACCCGATTTCGTTTCTAGAAAATTTTCCAAAAAATAGCCCTAAAGTGCCTTTTGACCGATCTGTGATTTGGTTGAGTTTTGAGTGGTTTTGGTCCGTGGATCTGGTGTTGTTGTGCTTGATCTACTATTTCCCCAACTTTTAGCCTCCAATTCCATCGTTTCCCTTCGATTTGGTCGTTTTGGCTTGGTTTTCGTGAAGAACAGGAGAGAGAAAGTGCAATCCCGAGCAGTCCGGTCCAGACCCCGGTCAACCGGCCGCACGACCGGCCGATCCGGTCCAGACGCCGGTCAACCGGCCGCACAACCGGCCGAGCCGGTCCAGGATCCGGTCCAACCGGGCCTCCGACCGGGTGACGCAGCGCCTCCTTCGACCTCGACATCCGGCGATCTCCACCACCACCACCACCACCACCACCACCACCATCGCAGGTATAACTTGCAGGTTTACCCTTGTAACCCCTCTTCCTTTTGCGATCTACCCTATCGAGCATTGCTTGTCTAGTGTTGCGAGACATTGCACGTGGCCCCGCATTGTGAGGTGTGTGTGTCGCGTTGAGTAAGGCACCCAAGCAAACACTCGTGTGGCAAGATAGCAAAAGCGAGGCTAACGCTAGCATAGTGCGTCAAAAAGCCCCAAAAACACAAAAAGAGTGCGAGTAGCACCATACACCCCATACATACCAAAGTGTCCACAAAAGCCACCAAAGATACAAACGAGTGCAAGTGCCAACATATACAAGAGAGAAAAAGCTTTTAAGCAAAGAGAGATAGGAGAAGAGAGGCCGCGTGTGAATCTTGTTGTCTCTTCCTTTGCAACCAAAGCTTTGCCTCTCCTTGTGTTAGTGTGACACCGAGCAACTATACATACACTTTTCCGCTCGTTCCTTGGTTGCACTAACCCCGCTTATCTCGTGTGTGAGTTCCACATTTTTCCGTGTTTATAGTGATCGCACTTTGACTTTTGGATTTTTGGACCTCATCCACTTTTAACAACATACTTGATCTTGGATTTGTCTTTTGGCTTTCCACAACACTCGCCTAACACCATATTTGCTAGCTTTTGCGTGTGGTTTGGCGTGTGTCCCCGATACACTTGATCTTACTTTCGGCTTGGTTGATTGCCTCAATACTATCTTACCTTGGTAAGAGTGCGAGGTAGTCTCCTTCCACTAACACATACAACATAGTTCTTGTTCGTCCATCATGGATAGGAGTGGAGATGAAACAAGGGATGGAGAAGTCCTTCGGAGCACCGAGAGGTTGGCGACTCAACACAACCTATGGATTCAACGCCAAGAGTTCAAGGAGCAACTATCACTCTTCGAGACTCGCATCGATGAACAATATGAAGAAGTGGCTCACAACTTCTCCACGGTGAACCAAGATTTGGCTCTCCTCCGTGAAGCTACGGACAACTTGAATGGCCAAATGGCGGCCAATGATGCGAACATGGAGCGACGCATGGACAACCTCGAGCGCGCCATCACCAACTTGGGTCGTCATCGCCGACACCGCTCTACTTCATCATCATCAAGCTCGTCACAAGATTACTATTCTCATGGCCACCGTTCGTCATCAAGCTCCTCCTCAAGGCATGAAGACCATCCTCGTCCTCATCGACCACATGCTCGTCAAGATGACTCTCGCTCTAACTCAAGGAGAGGTGAATTCCATCGCCATGCTCGTCCTCATGAACGACCTCCACAAGAACAAGCTCCTCACCAAGATCGTCATCAAGCGGCTCGCCATGCCCACCATGGGTATGACGACCATCCCCAAGACAACATCCACCACAACATGGCGCCACATGGTGATGCTCCCGCCCAAGGTCGTCAAGAGCAACCAAGGCGTGATCTCCGGAATCATCCTCGCCATGACCAAAGGGGCCGAGGGCAACCACAACATGATCAAGATGAGAGAGCCATAATGGGGCAACGCCAACAACCTCGCCAAGACCCGCAACAACATCCTCACCATGAGCCAAGTGAAGCTAGTGTTCACCTCCAACGCCAACCCAATGCTATGGTTGGTCGTGGAAGACCTCCTCCACCACCTCAAGTCGCAAGAGATGAAGGCATCCGTCCTCGCCGCCGCAACATGGAAGATGAAGAGAATATGTATGGAAAGCTCAAGTTCAATATGCCCAAGTTCAAGGGTGAAGACGATGCCGAGGCCTACCTCTCATGGGCACTCAAGGTTGACAAGATCTTCCGCATCCATAACTACTCCGGTGCCAAGAAAGTAGCCATGGACTCCTCGAGTTTGAAGATTATGCCAACACTTGGTGGGAACAAGTTGTCACTCTTAGGGAAGAAAAGGGTGATCCTCCAATTGATACTTGGGAAGACATGAAGGAGGAGATGCAAGCCCGCTTTGTCCCTACACACTACAAGACCGATCTCTTCAACAAGCTACAAAAGTTGAAGCAAGGCACCAAGACCGTTGAGGAATTCTTCAAGGAGATGGAGTTAACCATGATGAGAGCAAACATCCAAGAGTCCGAGAACCAAACCATCGCTAGGTTCTTCAATGGCCTCAACTACCCTATCAAGAAGATTGTGGAGTTCCAACCATACTCCAACATGGTTGAGTTGGTTCACCAAGCTTCCAAGGCCGAGCGTCAAGTGAATGAGGACATCAAGTACTCCAAGTCCAAGCAATACTTCGCCTCCAAGCTTGCTACATCAACTCCTACAACAAGTGTCAAGCCATCCGCATCCTCTACACCTTCCAAGCAACCTTCCATACAAAGTCGCATGAAGCAAACGGTATCCTCCACCGCCTCCTCTAAGGCCTCGACGGGACCCTCCAATGTCACTTGCTTCAAGTGTGGCACCCAAGGCCACAAATCCTTTGAGTGCAAGAACACCAAGGTCATGATCACTATGGAGAATGGTGATATAGAGACGCTAAGTGAAGGTGAATATGAAGCCCTAGTGCAAGCCGCCGTTGCTAATGAGGAAGACTATGATGAAGAAAGTGGAGAAGACCCTCTCTTATGCACACATGATCCAAGCCCTTCTCTTGTGGTCACTCGAGTGCTCACCACTCAACCCCAAGCTATGGAAGACCAAAGATGCAACATCTTCCAAACACGTGCCGGCATTGGTGGCAAGTCTATCAAGGTCATCATCGATGGTGGGAGTTGCCACAACTTGGCAAGCACCGAGCTATGTGAGAAGCTCAACCTCACGCTTCGCAAGCATCCTCATCCCTACCATGTCCAATGGTTGAGTGACAAGGGCAATGTCAAGATTCAACACACCGTCACCGTCAACTTCAAGATAGGACCCTATGAAGACACCGTCGAGTGTGACGTGGTACCTATGACCGTGTGCCACATGTTGCTTGGCCGCCCATGGCAATTTGACAAGAAGGCCATACATGATGGTTTCTCCAATGCATACACCTTCAAGGTCAAGGACAAGAAGTTCGAGCTTCGCCCAATGACTCCTAGCCAAATCATCGCCGACATTGCGAAGGCTTTAGCGAGGGCACAACACCACATCCACCATAGTGAGTTGAGAGGAGAGGGAGCGACCCACCAAAAAGAGAGTGAGCGCCATCACCCACATATGAGTGAGAGAAAGAGTGTCCTCCTAACCACCAAAAGCGAGTGGAGAGAAGTGAAAGACAACCCATCCACCACCATACACTACGTGCTCATTTGCAAGGGCCTCTCGGCGGAGACTAATGACTTAACCAACATTCCTTCGTCTTTGTTGTCTATTTTGAAGGAGTTCCAAGACGTCTTCCCCGACGAGCTACCACATGGACTACCACCGCTTCGGGGCATCGAGCATCGCATCGACCTCATACCCGGCGCTCCACTACCAAACCGCGCCGCCTACCGCACCAACCCCGAGGACACCAAGGAGATACAACGCCAAATTCAAGACCTCCTCGCTAAAGGGGAAGTGGTTCGCCTACATGGGATACCGGCAAGCATTGTGTCGGATCGAGACGTCAAGTTCATGAGTTATCTTTGGAAGTCGCTCATGGCCAAGTTTGGAGTCAAGCTTTTGTTCTCATCATCCTCGCACCCTCAAACCGATGGACAAACCGAAGTGGTCAATCGAAGCCTCTCCACACTCCTCCGCACACTTGTGAAGAAAAACTTGAAGTCATGGGAAGATTGCATCCCCCACGCGGAGTTCGCCTACAATCGAGCAAAACACTCCACAACATTACGGAGTCCCTTCATGGTCGTCTATGGATTCGAACCTCCAACGGCACTCGACATCCTTCCACTCCCTCTTCACCAACGGACCAACATGGACTTCGACGAGCGCACCACCGCCATGAAGAAACTACATGAAGAAACAAGAGCAACCATACAAGACCATGTCCTTCGCCAAGCTAACCGCCTCAACGCCAAGAAGAAGGAACGAGTGTTTGAAGAAGGAGACCTAGTTTGGGTTCACCTACGGAAAGAAAGGTTCCCTCAAGAACGCAACTCCAAGCTCAAGCCAAGAGGAGATGGGCCTTTCAAGGTCCTCAAGCGCATCAACAACAACGCCTACGTCATCGACATACCGACATCCAAGTACTTGGTGAGCAACACTTTCAACATCTCGGATCTATCCCCACATCATGGAGATGAGGAGGAACAAGAGTCGAGGACGACTCTCTCCCAAGGGGGGGGAGATGATGTAGCCCCGCTCGCCAACGACACTACATCAAGGCCAACAAGTCCCCCAAGTGGACCCATGACACGGGCTCGAGCTAAAGCGATACATGACAAGGTGAACTCGCTCCTCACCACCCTTGACCTTGGTACACCTTTGGATGGAATGCTACCTCATGCCGACGTGCTATGTGTCATTAGGTACAAGGCGCACCAAGACCCCGGAGAGGAGGAGACGCCGTGGTCAAGGGAAGGAGAAGAGCAGAACACGGAGATGTACATGGAGCCGAAGCCGACGTCGCCCGAAGAGCGCCAAGGAAGAAAAGGACGGCCGGTCACGGACCCGGTCGACCGGCCCCACGACCGGACGACCGGTCACAGGCCCGGTCAACCGGGCGCAAACCGGACCAACTCCCTCCGGGACGACAGCCGGGACCCAGGGACCGGATTCCTCGCAGAAGCCCGGTTGGCGACCGGTCGACCGGACCCTGACCGGACAGCTCCGGTCCTAGGCCCGGTCGACCGGACCCATGACCAGGACAGCCCGGTCCCAGGGCCCGGTCTGACCGGACGCGCAACCGGATCCGACGGGATTTCCCCACCAAACTGCTTTGACTTATCCGTTCGCGCACTGTTCGCCCTTGCTGGCTGTGTGTGCCTATTTAAGTAGCTGGGACCCCTCCTTTACTCTTTAGACTTGTTTAGAACTCAAACCTACCTTTGAGCTTAGTCTCCCTTGGGTATCATCCCTCTGTAATCAAGGCACCTTGGTTGTTGACTTTGAATTTGTGGAGTGAGATTCTAGTACTTGCTACTCTCTCTCCCTCCCCAAGTTCATCCTCTCCAATCCCAATCTCTCTCCGGGAATTCTGCCTCGTGCCTCTTCCACGGAGATTCTATTGGCGTGGTCCATCGAGCCACGGAGGTAAGCATCGGGTGTATCGGGTTGGTGTGCGTGCGTGAGTCTCGGAGTTCATCGTGTTCTTCATCCCCTCGCGTTTTCCCATCTCATCCGCTTGGTTTCGAAGTCAATCCGCAAGATCGGGCCACACACGGGGTCTTAGACCACATCAGACATCGAGGAGCTCTACACCGACTATGGCTCCGCGAGCATCGCCGACATGGACGACATGGTGGAACACCACCACGAGGACGACATCGACGAGCTCTACATCGACAATGGCTCATCAAGCATGGACGTCATGGTGGAGCAACGCCACGACTACGACATCGACAACATGGCGGAGCCTCACCTCGACTCCACCTTGAACACCGCCGATGCTCCCACATACCCCTACTTGGCCAATGGAGCTACATATGAAGATAGAGGACCTCCACGATGGCACAATCATATGGATCCTCAAGAGCGTCCTCAACATGTTCGTCTTCGACACACTTCTCCGAGCTCGACAAGGCGCCACCATGAGAGTGCTTATGCACAAGATCAAGGACATCATATGGAACATCAAGAGCGTCCCCAACATGATCGCCATCGACACGCTTCTCCAAGCTCCTCTAGGCGCCGCAAGCAACATGCCAAGTCGCATGAGCCATCATCTAGGCATGGCAAGGACCGTCATCGACTCACACCATCTCATGATCGTCGTCGACCACCACCACCTCATGGTCTACATCGACATCCACCCACACATGATCTTCGACGACACCACTCAAGACATGGTGATGAGGCAAGACGACGAGAGCCTCGACATGAAGGCGACACACACCATCATAGGGTGTCTACCACTCCAAGGGTGGAGAGAGCGCATCAAGAAGACCTCCCTAGTACGGCGACTTCTACCTCTTGTGCCACCACCACAATGGCCCCTACCTCGTCATATGCCTATGGACTCCGATGCTACAAGTGCAAGCAACAAGGCCACCCTCCACGGGAATGTCCCAATCTCCTATGTGAGGTGTGCAAGGCCAAGGGTCACATGGCATGGCAATGCACAACGCCAAGCGCCAAGAAGCTCTACTTCGACGAGCTCAATGCACAAGTCTCCAAGATGCCACCACTTGAGGATGACTTAGGAGGCGATGGAGTGGAGCATGGTGAGCATGGGATTCTCCCTTCACCCACGGAGGCGCATGGAGTTGAGATGGTTGAGCATGGGAAGTTCCCTTCAACCACGGAGGCGCATGGAGATGAGCAAGTCGAACCTACTCCTACATGCTTGATTGATGAGTTGGTACCAATCCCATGTGAGCATGAGAGCCACTTAGCCCACTTGAGCGAGAGCGATAGTGAGTTGAGTGACTTCCACCCCATATGTGAGTTTGAGTGCTTCCATTTGGAGGACATGAGTGATACACAAAGTGAGTTGAGAGAGGTAGATGATAGGTCCATGGAGGACATCGCATTTGCTAACACATTAACCTCTCCCTCGTTTGTGTCTTCTTATGTTGCACTAGGTTCCACGGAGGACGAGTTCCCGCTCATGGAGAAGATGTACATGGTGCATGAAGACGATGATATCTCACCATGCTTGCTCCAAGATGGACATGTCGACCACATGGATCCTCCTACTTCCACAACACCTACATCACATGAGTCGGCCTTCAAAGGTAACAACATAGGTGTTGATGATGCCATGATCCCACTAGTGGACATGATGACTTATGAGTGCATGCATGATCTTGATGATACATTTGCTACGTCACTTGATTCTTTCATATTCCCATGTGATGCTTTGCTTGTTAACATGGTTGATCATATGGAGTTGATTGATTGTGATAACATGAACATGCCATGCTATGAGAGCTTCAATTTTTCTACCATTGCTTGCAATAAGTCGACCACTTGCTCTTTACCATCTATTGCTTGCAATGATAATGACAAGGATGACATTAGCTTCCGCATGCTTTGCCCAAAATGCTTACACCATTTCATGATCCTTGCATCCAAGATTGCGAACAATTGCTCTTTCTTATGCTTGGTATGCAAGAATGCTTATTTCATTGTCCATGAGATGGCCCCCATAGCTTTCTCTATTTTTGATGATCATGAGTTACCACATGCCATGAATGCACCTTCTTGCCATATGCACCATCGCCATGCATTTCATACTATATTTATTGACACTAATGGTGATGTGCACAAGACATGGAACATCATGATGGATGATGTATTCATCTACCATGCACACACGCTTTTTGTCTTGTTTCTTCCATGTGTAGGTACACGGACGACCACTTCCACCGCTACGGAGCATGATCTCACGAAACGCGCAATTGAGAGCTACCCCATCAAGGACCTAACCCGCGGGACTCACACCAAAGGGTATGTTTCCCAACGCCTTCGCCATCGTGTGTTTCCGACATTTCTTGTCGAGCTTCCGGTTTGGTCCAATTCCTCGTCACCTCTTTTGCTTCTTATGCAACATCTCTTGACACATCTTGTTGGCACAATGGTTGTTGTATGTATTGATGATATCATCATACACTCCGAGAATCTCAAGGATCATGTCATACATGTGAGAGACACATTATGCACCTTGTGCCACATGTCATACCAAAAGTTGCTCTCCTTTGGATTTCTCATTTCATCTTTGGCAATGGCAATGGATTCTTTGACACTTGAGGATACCCATACTCGGCTCACGCCAACCATACTTTCCCAAGCTAGAAGTCTCCATAGTTTTGCCATTGCACATAACAATTTTGCCCCAAATTTTGCCGCCGATACTTGCCTTTTGATTGTTCCATTTGTGTGGGACAATGCTACACACAACATTTTTGACACCTTCCAAAGCAAACTTTTACTTGCACAAATTTTTGTCCTACCACATTTTGGATACATCGACACTCTTTTGGTTCCCATTTTTGCCACATGCCTCTTGGAGAAACGACTTGATGCTTCGTATTTGATTGAGAGCCTCTTGTTCGTCGGTCACCAAATTGGCATCCACAAGCTTTCCTTTTGCAAGTTGTTTTTCCCCTTGTTCTTCTTCGTCCGAGACTTGGACCCTCCACCACTACATGAGAGACCCGTTATGGACTACAACAAAGACGCCTGCACTACGACGAGCATCCCTAAGGACACAAGGGCACCTATACAAGTCCTTCCGGTCTACCTCATCGGTGAGGAGGAGCAAGAGTCGAGGACGACTCTTCCCCAAGGGGGGGGAGATGATGCGGGGTGGCTTTTGGACACCTCCGCTTCAAGACCGACAAGTGCATCCCCGCCTATCGTCGACGCTACACCATTGCCAAGGAGTCCCCCAAGTGGACCAACAACACAAAACCCCTCCATATACGTCAAGGTGAACTCTTTCCTCTCTATGGTCGATCTCAACACCCATGTGAATGGAATGCTACCTCATGCCTATTATCATGATGTCTATAGGTGCCGACGTCGACAAGGACCAAGAGAGAAGGAACCCCCATGGTGCATGGAAGAAGGAAGAAGAAGAAGGGAAGAAGAGGAGAAGGAAGAGGAAGAAGAGGAGGGAGGAACAGGCCGGCCAGCCCAGAGGCCGGTCAGACCGGGCCACAGACCGGACAGGCCGGTGCAGAGGCCGGTCAGACCGGGCCACAGACCGGGCGCACCCAGGCATCGTACCGGAGGCCAACCGGACGGAAATCTGCGAGGTTTCCGGTTTGCGACCGGTCGACCGGACCCGTGACCGGACCATCCGGTCCACAGCCCGGTCAGACCGGCCCCAAACCGGATCCGTCGGGTTTGACCAACCCACTTGTACCTTTTCGACCCAGGTCGCCTTGTATGCCTATAAAAGACCCCAGCTCGCCCCCATAGCTGGTTAGACAAGATTTAGGCTTAAACATGACTTTGAGCTTTGTCTCCCTAGGGTTTCATCCCCTTTGTATCAAGGCACCCCATGTTGGATGATTGGATCTATGTGAGTGAGATTCTAGTGTAGCCCACTCTCTCTCCCTCACCTACCTCCATCCTCAACACCGATCTCTCACTCCGGGATTCTACCTCGAGTCTCTCCCGTGGTGATTCTATTGGCGTGGTCCATCGAGCCACGAGGGTAAGTATCGATTGTATCGGGTTGGTGTGCGTTGTGTTCTTCGCGTTCTTCGTGTTCTTCCACCTCTCCCTCTCTTTTCCCCTTTGATTCTTGGGTCATTCGCGAGATCGGGCCACACACGGGGTCTTAGACCTTAACACACCATGCTTACAAGAAGTCAAAGATGTCGACCACATGGATCCTACCACTTCCACAACACCTACCTCAAATGAGTCGGACTACAAAGGTACCTATATGGGTGTTGATGATGCCATGATCCCACTAGGGACATGATGACTTATGAGTGCATGCATGATCTTGAGGATACAATTGCTATGCCACATGCTTCGTTCATTCCTCCATGTGATGCTTTACTTGATAACATTGTTGATCATGTGGGTATGCTTGCTTGTGACAATATGATCATGCCATGCTATGAGTGTTTCAATATAAATCCCATTGCATGCAACTTGTTGAACAATTTGTCTTTCCCATGTGATGCTTTGCTTGATAACATTGTTGATCATGTGGAATCACTTGCTTGTGAGAATATGGTCATGCCATGCTATGAGAGTTTCACTTTCTCTCCTATTGCTTGCAATATGTCGAACAATTGCTCTTTACCATGTATTGCTTGCAATGAAAATGATGATGCTAATGCTTGTGTTGTGACACCCTTGATGAACACTTGCTCTTTCCATAGGGTTGTCGACAACAATGATAATATGTTAAACATGCTTTGCCCAAAGTGTTTACACTATTCCATGTTCCTTGCATCCAAGATTGTGAATAATGACTCTTTCTTATGCTTGGTATGCAAGAATGCTTATTTCATTGTCCATGAGATGGCCCCCATAGCCTTCTCAATTTTTGATGATCCTAAGTTACCACATGCCATGAATGCACCTTCTTGCCATATGCACCATCACCATGCATTTCATACTATCTTGCTTGACACTAATGGTGATGTGCACAAGACATGGAACATCATGATGGATGATGTATTCATCTACCATGCACACACGCTTTTTGTTTTCTCCATTGTGTGTAGAGGTACCCGAACGACAACATCCACCGCCACGGAGCATGAGTTGACGACACGTGCCATCGAGAGCTACCCCACCAAGGACAACCTCCATCACCAAACCCGCGGGATTCAAACCAAAGGGTATGTTTCCCAACACCTTCGCCATCGTGTGTTTCCGACATTTCTTGTCGAGCTTCCGGTTTGGTCCAATTCCTCGTCACCTCTTTTGCTTCTTATGCAACATATCTTGAAAGATCTTGTTGGCACAATGGTTGTTGTATGTATTGATGATATCATCATACGCTCCGAGAACCTCAAGGATCATGTCATACATGTGAGAGACACATTATGCACCTTGTGCCACATGTCACACCAAAAGTTGCTCTCCTTTGGATTTCTCCTTTCATCTTTGGCAATTACAATGGATTCTTTTACACTTGAGGATACCCATAATAGGCTCACGCCAACCATACTTCCCCAAGCTAGAAGTCTCCATAGCTTTGCCATTGCACATAACAATTTTGCCCCAAATTTTGACGCCGATACTTGCCTTTTGATTGTTCCATTTGTGTGGGACAATGCTACACACAACATTTTTGACACCTTCCAAAGCAAACTTTATGATGCGGGCTAAGCCCGAGGGTGTGCCCAATCTTCACGGTTTGACTCGGGTGAGTGTGATTGCGGAGGGGGATTCGCGGGGAAGTGGATGAACGCGAAGAACTCGATACAAACACACGCACACAACACAATCGGTTATCCCCGTTGGCCCGAAACACCAACTCGATAGAAGTTGCAGGAAAAGACCTTTCGGTAGAAGTCCCGCAACAAGATCGACAAATCGAAGATCCTATGAATCTAGAAGGGTGAAAAGACCAAACTCAATAGAAGTGCAAGCAAAAGACCAAATAGGTAGAAGTGCAAGCAAAAGACTAAGATTGGTAGAAGTCACCAAAGAGATACAATAGGATTCGATAAGGAGCCCGGGTGGTACAATAGGAATTAACCTAAGGTGGGGGTTACCCAAATCCACAAGGGATAGTAGAGGCATAAGCCAATTTATCTAAACATCATCTCTCCTTCATGAAGGTGGGGGTGGAGGTCTATTTATAGGGAACCACTAAGGAGGGGTATTTTGGGGAACTAAGATACAAGCACAGCCATACATGTGGCAGATTAGGGTTTGGATTGTGGGTGGTCACGACATCGGCGGCAGTGCCGGCGTGGGGAGGCCGGCAGTGCCGGTGCGGCGGCAGTGCCGGTGGAGGCAGGGCGGCAGTGCCGGCCTGGAGTGTCCAGCTCCTCTTCTTCCTTCTTCTCTTCCATGCTTCCGTGACATCGGCCTTGCGTCCTCGGGTCTCGGTGGCGTCCTCTCTTCCCTCCGTACTTGTCGTCGAGTTCCTATCATCAAGGTATGACGGAGTATGAAGTAGTATATCATTCCAAGTAGGCGATTCGAGGCACGCGTAAAGGAGAAGATTCACCTTAGCGTGCCGTCTTGTCGATGAAGCACATGATGCGGTGAAGACCGAAGGTCGGGCTGCATCATCTCCCCCCACTTGAAAAAGAGTCGTCCTCGACGATAAATATTCATGAACGTGTAGAGGAGGTAGATGACACCAACGCTTGAATGTCACTTCACTTGTCAAGAGCCCTATCAATAGCACAAGAAAAGCCAAGCAACACTCAAAGCATAGCCAATGTTCCACGGGTTTAGCAAGATAGCGCAAGTAGAAGGAGGTCACCTTAGTAAGATGTCGGTGTGCTCTCATTGAGAGATCTTGTGTAGTAGATGTATGGGGTTGAACCCATTCGTTGACGCTCATCCACAAGTCACTTGTACCTTCACACAACAAAGACCAAGCAAAGTATGTTTGTGTGTGATATTGGAGCACATCATCGATGACATGTCCTTTCATGTTCACAACACCGTTAGCACAACACAAATTTATCAAGAATAATGCATGTGCAAGGTCAATGTGTAAGAACTCCATATGACCATCTTCCAAATGTGGAAACACAAAAACTCCAAATTGTGAGACGACTATGATGTCCATCTCATGTACAAACTCATGTGCATTATTGCACTCAAGGCATCGGAAAGAGAAATTGTTCAACATCCTTGAAGCAATAAGTGGAGAATTTGGCCAAAACACATACGGAAGAGTGTCCAAAATATCATCAACATGTGTGCACACAAACCATTGGAAAGAGAAATTGGTCCTCATATTTGGTGCAACACACAACATATCATCCAAAAAGTTCATCAAGAAGACATTTGTACAACCGTGTGCGCCAACAAACCAAATGAAAGAGAAATTGGTCAACTTGTTTGAGGCAACACCAACGGTAAGAATCACATCATCATGCTTGCAAGAGAACCACAAGAAAGAGAAATTGTTCGACATGTTCAATGCAAAGCATGGGAAAGGTATTAGAGCCGGGTTCGATCTTGAACTTACTTGTATTATGCTCTCTAGAGCTCTCTTTGTCAACTCGTGCTCAATCGAGGTTGACATTGGCATTCTTGTACCTACACACACAATAGGCAAAGCAAAGAACGTGTGTGCATGGTATATGAACACATCATCCATCATGATGGTCCATCTCTTTTGCACATCACCATTAGCGTTAAGCAAAGCATCATAATAGATATGGTGAATATGCGGGGTAAACACGTGAACATGCTCATCATGGATATAGGCAAAGTCTCCAAAATTTGAGAGAGCTATGGGGGCAATCTCATTTACAAGCATATTAACATTGTTGCAAACCAAGCATTGGAAAGAGCAAGTGTTCAACATTTTGGTTGCATTAATGTGAGAGTATTGCAAACATTTAGAGCAAAACATGTTCAACGTTGTATCATGGTTGTCGACAAACCTAGGGAAAGAGCAATTGTTCATCAAGGTTGTCACAACACAAGAATTAGCATCATCATTTTCATTGCAAGCAACACATGGGAAAGAGCAATTGTTCGACATATTGCAAGCAATAGAAGAGGAAGATAAACTCTCATAGCATGGCATGACTATATTGTCACAAGCAAGTAATTCCACATGATCAACAATGTTATCAAGCAAAGCATCACATGGAGGAATGAACGAAGCATATGACATAGCACTTGTATCATCAAGATCATGCATGCATTCATAAGTCATCATGTCCACTAGTGGGATCATGGCATCATCAACACCTATATTGTTACCTTTGTAGTCCGACTCATTTGAGGTAGGTGTTGTGGAAGTGGTAGGATCCATGTGGTCGACATCTTTGACTTCTTGTAAGCATGGTGTGATATCATCATCTTCATGCACCATGTACATCTTCTCCATGATCGGGAACTCGTCCTCCATGGAACCTATTGCAACATGAGAAAACACACTAGAGGTAGAGGTTAAGTTGTTAGAATGTGAAATGGCCTCCATGGACCTATCAACTACCTCTCTCAACTCACTCGGTGTATCACTCATGTCCTCCAAATGGAAGCACTCATACTCACATATGGGGTGGGAGTCACTCAACTCACTATCACTCTCACTCAAGTGGGCTAAGTGGCCCTCATGCTCACATGGGATTGGTACCATCTCATCATTCAAGCATATAGGAGTAGGCTCGATTTTCTCATCTCCATGTGCCTCCATTGGTGAAGGGATCATCCCATGCTCACCATTCTCAACTCCATTCGCCTCCTTGGTTGAAGGGAAAATCCCATGCTCAACCTTCGCAACTCCATCATGAAGTGTGGGCTTCATAGTCGTCATCTTGTCCATTTCCTTGCACCATTCTTTGAACACGATGGTATCTTGAAGTGTCTTATTGGCGAATTGGGCATCCAATTGGGCGAAGTAGAGCTTGTGGGCTTGAGGTGTGTTGCACTCCCATGTCATGTAATTGTTGGATGTGCACACATCACAATGGAGATTGGGGCATTCCCAAAGATGATGACCGTCTTGTGTGCAACGAAAGCATTGGGAGCTACGTGGTCTTGGTGGACAAATCATTGTCATGTTGGCATAAAGTTGTGTAGACCGTCCGTCATCTTGAAGTGTAGACTCCATGGTCTTCATCTTTGGGTTTGAGCTTCTTGTAGGCGCCATTGTGGTGGTGGCGGTAGGAGGGGAAAGCACCATGAGATGTGGTTCCTCTTTCTTGTCCATTGGCACCATCTTGCTTGTTGGTGTAGCGCCTTGTCTCGCACCATTGGAGATCTTCTCATGTGTAGGCGGTCTTGGAGATGCCATTTTGGTGGTGGCGCTAGGCTTTGTGGACACCATATGGTTGGTGTTGTTGTTCTTTGTAGCCTTGGCCGCTTCATGTCGAGGCTCTTGTCTTCTTGCATCATCACCATGTCTTGGGGGGTGTCGTCGAAGATCCTTGGGAGGTGTTGGTCGATGGCGAACATGAGGTGACTTGTGTCGGCGATGATCATGTGGTGACGCATGTCGATGGTGATCATGAGGTGGTGATAGTCGACGACGATCATGAGGCGACGTGTGTTGATGACGATCCTCGGCATGCCTAGATGATGGTTCATGTGGCTTGGCACTTTGCTTGTGGTGCCTTCTTGAGCTCGGAGGAGAGTGTCGATGGCGATCATGGCGGGGACGCTCTTGTTGTTCCAAAGGACGAGCTCGATGTAGATGATCATGTGCGTAAGCACTCTAATGGTGGCGCCGTCTTGAAGGTCCGCAACCGTCATAAGTAGTTCCATTGGCCAAGGTGGGGAACTTGTAGGCACCGGTCTTGTTCAAGGTGGGGTCGAAGCTAGGCTCCACCATGGTGTCGATGTCGTGCTCGAGGTAGTGCTCCACCATGTCGTCGTAGTCGTAGTCGTGGTCGAGGTGGTGCTCCACCATGTCGTCGTTGTCGTAGTCGTGGTCGAGCTCGGAGTGGTGGTCCACCATGTTTGATGAGGTCTGAGACCTAGATTGTGGCCCAATCTTGCGAACTCGACCCGAAATCAAAAGGGGAAAAGGGTGGAAAACGAAGAACGAAACGAACACGAAGAACACTACGCACACAAACCCGATACAATCGACTTACACTCCCGTGGCTCGACAAACCACGCCGGTAGAATCACACTAGGAGAGACCACGAGGTTGAATCCCGGTGTGAGAGATCGGTGATGAAGACGAACACTTGTGCGAGAGAGAGAGTGGGTACACTTGAATCTCACACACAACTATTAATCTCCAACAAGAGTAGCCTTGAGGAAACACAGGAGATAATCCCAGTTGATGAGCAAAGCTCTAAGAATTATCCAAGTCTATGTCTAACCCTAGCAAATGGGGGATACGGGAGCACATATAGCTCAGAATTTGGTCAAGGGTAGTTTGGGTAAAAGCTAATTAAATTACAACCGTCGGATGGCGAAACAGCGTCTCAGATTTGGGCCCTTTCGCGCGCGGGCGGTACCTCGGGCGGAGGCTCCGGCCATGGTACCGGAAAACGCATCAAGTTGAGGCAAAGTATGCCGGGGGCCTGGGCGCGCGAGCGGTACCCCGGCCGGTACCTTGGCCGGAGGTACCGGCCTCCTCTTCCTTCGCGCGGGGCGGCCTGGAGGTGGCGCCCAACTCCCGCCGGTAGTACCGGCCAGGAGGGGCCGGTACTACCGGTCTCCCCATGCTGCGCGCGGCCAGGCCTGGCCTTGGCCACCGGCCGGCCAGGGTGGAGGCTCCGGCCACCTCAAGCCTGGAGGTACCGGTCTCCCATGGCCTGGAGGCTCCACCCTCCTTCTCTTTTTCTTTTTCTTGTCCATTCTTCTTTCTTCTTTCTTCTTCTTCTTCTAGTCCATAGGCTTTAGCTTCTTCTCCCTTGATGAATGGTGCCTCCTCTCCCTCGTATCCTTGATGATCCTTGTACCTAATAACACATAGAGTGTCGGCATGAGGTAGCATTCCGTCCAACGGTGTGTCAAGTTCAAGAGTAGCGAGGATAGAGTTCACCTTATCGTGTAGCGCTTTAACTCGGGCTCGTGTCATCGGTCCACTTGGGGGACTTGTTGGTCTTGGTGTGGAGGTGACCGAAGGCCCCAGCTGATGAGCAAAGCTCTAAGAATTATCCAAGTCTATCTCTAACCCTAGCAAATGAGGAGTACGGGGATACATATAGTTCAGATTTGAGCCAAGGGTAGTTTGGGCAAAGGCTAAATAAGTTACAGCAATTGGATAGCGAATCAACGGTTCAGATTCGGGTCACTTCGCGCGCGGGCGGTACCACGACCGGAGGTACCGGCCATGGTACCGGAAAATGCTCAAAACTGAGTGCGAATGTCCAGGGGACTTGGAGGGCCAGCGGTACCTCGGGCGGTACCTTGGCCGGAGGTACCGGGCACACCCTGGGTGGAGGTACCGGCCAAGGTACCGGCCTCCTCTTCATTTCCGCGGGGCGACCAGGCTGGGGAGTTGCTGCCCAGCTCCCGCCGGTAGTACCGGCCAGGAGGGGCCGGTACTACCGGTCTCCCCCTCTTGCGCGCGGCCAGGCTTGGCCCTGGCCACCTGCCAGCCATGGTGGAGGCTCCGGCCACCATTGGCCTGGAGGTACCGGCCTCCCTTGGCCTGGAGGCTCCACCCTCCTCTCTCTCTTTCTCTTCTCCTTTCTTGTTTCTTCCTTCTTCTTCATTCTTCCTTTCTTCTTTCTCCTCTTCTAGTCCATTGGCTTTAGCTTCGTCTTCATTGATGAATGGTGCCTCCTCTCCCTCGTAACCTTGATGATTCCTGTACCTAATAACACATAGAGTTTCGGCATGAGGTAGCAATCCGTCCAACGGTGTGTCAAGGTCGAGAGTAGCGAGGATAGAGTTCACCTTATCGTGTAGCGCTTTAACTCGGGCTCGTGTCATCGGTCCACTTGGGGGACTTGTTGGTCTTGGTGTGGAGGTGTCCGAAGGCCACCCCGCATCATCTCCCCCCCCTTGGGAGAGAGTCGTCCTCGACTCTTGTTCCTCCTCATCTCCATGATAGGGTGAGAGATCCGAGATGTTGAAAGTGTTGCTCACCAAGTACTTTGAGGTTGGTATGTCGATGACGTAGGCGTTGTTGTTGATGCGCTTGAGGACCTTGAAAGGTCCATCTCCTCTTGGCTTGAGCTTGGAGTTGCGTTCTTGCGGGAACCTTTCTTTCCGTAGGTGGATCCAAACGAGGTCTCCTTCTTCAAACACGCGTTCCTTTTTCTTGGCGTTGAGGCGGTTAGCTTGGTGAAGTACATGCTCTTGTATGGTTGCTCTTGTCTCTTCATGTAGTTTCTTCATGGCGGTTGTGCGCTCGTCGAAGTCCATGTTCGTCCTTTCATGAAGAGGTAGTGGGAGGATGTCGAGTGCCGTTGGAGGTTCGAATCCATAGACGATCATGAAGGGACTCCTTGAGGTTGTGGAGTGCTTGGCTCGATTGTAGGCGAACTCCGCATGGGGTAGGCAATCTTCCCATGACTTCAAATTTGTCTTCACAAGTGTGCGGAGGAGTGTGGAGAGGCTTCGATTGACCACTTCGGTTTGTCCATCGGTTTGAGGGTGCGACGACGATGAGAACAAGAGCTTCACTCCAAACTTCGCCATGAGCGACTTCCATAGGTAACTCATAAACTTGACGTCTCGATCCGACACGATGCTTGCCGGTATTCCATGTAGGCGAACCACTTCCCTGAAAAACAATGAAGCAATGTGTGAAGCATCATCGCTCTTATGACATGGTATGAAATGAGCCATTTTAGAGAACCTATCCACTACCACAAATATTGAGTCATGCCCATGTTTTGTGCGAGGTAAGCCAAGTACAAAGTCCATGCTTATGTCCGACCAAGGTGCATATGGAATGGGTAAAGGCATGTAAAGACCATAGGGATTGGAAGTAGACTTAGCTTGTAAGCATGTTGTACACCGGCGGCAAAGGCGTTCCACGTCGCGGTACATTCTTGGCCAATAGTAGTGGGTTGAGAGCATGGCATATGTCTTCTCTCGTCCAAAGTGACCCATGAGACCACCTCCATGTGACTCTTGCAAAAGCAACTTACGAAGAGAAGACTCGGGAATGCAAATCTTGTTAGCTTTAAACAAGTAGCCATCATGCAAATAGAAATCATCAAATCCTCGGTCAATGGAACACTTGGCAAAGATTGGACCAAAGAAAGCGTCGGATGCATAAAGCTCTTTGATCTCCTCAAGACCCAAGATGTGAAACTCCAAGCGGGTGAGTAGAAGAGTAATCTTGCGGGAAAGTGCATCCGCAACCACATTTTCCTTGCCCTTTTTGTATTTGATTACATAAGGGAAGGACTCTATGAACTCAACCCACTTAGCATGTTTCTTGTTCAAATTGTGTTGACTTTTCAAATACTTCAAGGACTCATGATCCGAATGTATAACAAATTCTTTTGGCCAAAGGTAATGTTGCCAAACTTCAAGAACACGAACCAAAGCATAAAGCTCCTTGTCATATATAGGATAGTTGAGGCGTGCGCCATCCAACTTCTCGCTATAGTATGCCACGGGTTTTCCATTTTGCATGAGAACACCACCGATTCCAAGGCCACTCGCGTCACATTCTATCTCAAATGTTTTAGCAAAATCGGGAAGAGCAAGTAGTGGTGCCTCGGTGAGTCTCTTTTTCAATTCATCAAAAGCTTTTTGTTGTGCTTTGCCCCAAACGAACGGAACATTCTTTTTTGTAAGCTCGTTTAAAGGGCAAGCAATGGTGCTGAAATCTTTCACAAAGCGGCGGTAAAATCCGGCAAGTCCATGGAAGCTTCTAACTTGACCAACATTTGTGGGAGTGGGCCAATTGTGGATGGCCTCAACTTTGGAAGAATCAACTTCAATCCCGTTGGCGGAAACCACAAAACCAAGAAAAACCAATTTGTTTTGAGCGAAATGGCATTTTGGAAGGTTGGCAAAGAGCTTCTCGTGGCGCAAGATGCATAAGACTTCTCTCACATGTTGAACATGGTCCTCGAGATTTTTGCTATAGATGAGAATATCATCAAAGTAAACAACCACGCTCTTGCCAATGAGAGGTCGCAAAATGTGATTCATAAGACGCATGAAAGTGGAAGGAGCATTGGAAAGACCAAATGGCATGACGAGCCATTCATAGAGACCAAGCTTGGTCTTGAATGCCGTCTTCCATTCATCACCAATTGTCATGCGAATTTGGTGGTAGCCACTACGCAAATCAATCTTAGAGAAAATGGTGGCACCACTCAATTCATCAAGCATGTCATCTAAACGCGGAATGGGATGTCGATAACGGACGGTAATGGCATTGATAGGGCGGCAATCCATACACATCCGTTGCGTCTCATCCGGTTTAGGCACAAGAATGACGGGAACGGCACACGGGCTAAGGCTTTCTCGGACATACCCTTTAGCGAGGAGGTCTTGTATTTGTCGTTGTATCTCCTTGGTATCTTCGGGGTTGGTGCGGTAGGCGGCGCGGTTTGGTAGGGGAGCGCCGGGTATGAGGTCGATGCGATGCTCGATGCCCCGAAGCGGTGGTAGTCCATGAGGTAGCTCGTCGGGGAAGACGTCTTGGAACTCCTTCAAAAGAGACAACAAAGACGAAGGAATGTTGGTTAAGTCGTTAGTCTCCGACGAGAGGCCCTTGCAAATGAGCACGTAGTGTATGGTGGTGGATGGGTTGTCTTTCACTTCTCTCCACTCGCTTTTGGTGGTTAGGAGGACACTCTTTCTCTCACTCATATGTGGGTGGTGGCGCTCACTCTCTTTTTGGTGGGTAGCTCCCTCTCCTCTCGACTCACTATGGTGGATGTGGTGTTGTGCCCTCGCTAAAGCCTTCG
The DNA here is from genome assembly GCF_019359855.2 of Lolium perenne. Classification (NCBI taxonomy): domain Eukaryota; kingdom Viridiplantae; phylum Streptophyta; class Magnoliopsida; order Poales; family Poaceae; genus Lolium; species Lolium perenne. The sequence continues at coordinate 98,283,788 of NC_067248.2, read as the reverse complement.
CATTGTCGGCGATGATTTGGCTAGGAGTCATTGGGCGAAGCTCGAACTTCTTGTCCTTGACCTTGAAGGTGTATGCATTGGAGTAACCATCATGTATGGCCTTCTTGTCAAATTGCCATGGGCGGCCAAGCAACATGTGGCACACGGTCATAGGTACCACGTCACACTCGACGGTGTCTTCATAGGGTCCTATCTTGAAGTTGACGGTGACGGTGTGTTGAATCTTGACATTGCCCTTGTCACTCAACCATTGGACATGGTATGGATGCGGATGCTTGCGAAGCGTGAGGTTGAGCTTCTCACATAGCTCGGTGCTTGCCAAGTTGTGGCAACTCCCACCATCGATGATGACCTTGATTGACTTGCCACCAATGCCGGCACGCGTTTGGAAGATGTTGCATCTTTGGTCTTCCATAGCTTGGGGTTGAGTGGTGAGCACTCGAGTGACCACAAGAGAAGGGCTCGGATCATGTGTGCATAAGAGAGGGTCTTCTCCACTTTCTTCATCATAGTCTTCCTCATTAGCAACGGCGGCTTGCACTAGGGCTTCATATTCACCTTCACTTAGAGTCTCTATGTCACCATTCTCCATGGTGATCATGACCTTGGTGTTCTTGCACTCAAAGGATTTGTGGCCTTGAGTACCACACTTGAAACAAGTGACATTGGAGGTTCCCGTAGAGGCCTTGGAGGAGGCGGTGGAGGATACCGTTTGCTTCATGCGACTTTGTATGGAAGGTTGCTTGGAAGGTGTAGAGGATGCGGTTGGCTTGACACTTGTTGTAGGAGTTGATGTGGCAAGCTTGGAGGCGAAGTATTGCTTGGACTTGGAGTACTTGATGTCCTCATTCACTTGACGCTCGGCCTTGGAAGCTTGGTGAACCAACTCAACCATATTGGAGTATTGTTGGAACTCCACAATCCTCTTGATGGGGTAGTTGAGGCCATTGAAGAACCTAGCGATGGTTTGGTTCTCGGACTCTTGGATGTTTGCTCGCATCATAGTCAACTCCATTTCCTTGAAGAACTCCTCAACGGTCTTGGTGCCTTGCTTCAACTTTTGGAGTTTGTTGAAGAGATCGGTCTTGTAGTGTGTAGGGACAAAGCGAGCTTGCATCTCCTTCTTCATATCTTCCCAAGTGTCAATTGGAGGTTCACCCTTTTCTTCCCTTTGAGTAACAACTTGTTCCCACCATGTGTTGGCATACTCTTCAAACTCAAGGGAGGCCATGGCTACTTTCTTGGCACCGGAGTAGTTGTGGATGCGGAAGATCTTGTCAACCTTGAGTGTCCATGAGAGGTAGGCTTCGGCATCGTCTTCACCCTTGAACTTGGGCATGTTGAACTTGAGCTTTCCATACATATTCTCTTCATCTTCCATGTTCCTTCGGCGAGGACGGAAACCTTCATCTCTTGCGGCTTGTTGTGGTAGAGGAGGTCTTCCACGGCCAACCATAGCATTGGGTTGACGGTGGAGTTGAACACTAGCTTCACTTGGCTCACGTTGATGATGTTGTTGCGGATCTTGACGAGGTGGGTGGCGTTGTCCAATGATGGCCCTCTCATCTTGATCATGTTGTGGTTGTTCTCGGCCCCTTTGGTCATGGCGAGGATGGTTTCGGAGATCACGCCTTGGTGGATCTTGATGACCTTGGTCTTGAGCATCAACATGGGCTTGACGATGAGGTGTCGGGTCCATGTTGTGGAGGACGTTGTCGTGGGGTTGGTCGTCATGCCCGTGGTGGGCATGGCGAGCCGCTTGATGACGATCTTGGTGAAGAGCTTGTTCTTGTTGAGGACGTTCATGAGGACGAGCATGGCGATGGAACTCTCCTCGCCTTGAGTTTGAGCGAGAGTCTTCTTGACGAGCATGTGGGCGACGAGGTCGATGATGATCTCCATGCCTTGAGTCGGAGCTTGAAGACGAGTGGCGATCACGAGAGTAGTCATCGTGCGACGAGGTTGATGACGAGGAGGAAGTAGAGCGATGGCGATGTCGACGACCCAAGTTGGTGATGGCGCGCTCGAGACTATCCATGCGCCTCTCCATGTTTGCATCATTGGCCGTCACTTGGTGATGCAAGTTGTCCGTAGCTTCTCGAAGTAGATTCATATCTTGGTTCACTTGGCCGAAGTTGTGGGCCACTTCTTCGTATTGCTCGTCGATTCGTGTCTCGAACAAAGTGAGTTGCTCCTTGAACTCTTGGCGTTGCGCCCATAGATTGTGTTGAGTAGCCAACCTCTCGGTGTTGCGGAGGACTTCTCCATCCCTTGGTTCATCTCCATTCCTATCCATGATGGAAAGACAAGAACTATGTTGTTTGAGTTAGTGGAAGGAGACTACCTCGCAACCTTACCGTTATGTGATAGTATCGAGGCGATCAATCAAACCGAGAGCGAAACCAATTGTATCGGGCACACACACAAAGACACACGCAAAGGCTAGCAAATATGGTGTTAGGTGAGTATGGTGGAAAGCCAAAAGACGAAATCCGAAATCAAGTTTGTTGTTAAGGGTGGGTGAAATCCAAAAATCGAATGTCAAAGCGATGATCACTAAAAACACGGAAAAGATATGGAACACACACACGAGATGAAAGGGCTTAGTGCGACCAAGGAATGAGCGGAAAGATGTAAGAAGCCCTTAACAAGGGTGCCCGGTGTCACACTAACACAAGGAGAGACAAAGCTTTGGTTGCAACGGAGAGACAACAAGATTTACACGCGGCCTCTCTTCTCTTTTCTCTCGTTTGCTTAAAAGCTTTCCTCCTTTGTATTTGGTGGCACTTGACACTCTTTTGTATTTTGTGGCACTTGCACTCTTTTGCTCTTTGCGTTTTGGCGGCTTTTGTCGCGCACTATGTTAGCTTAGCTTCGCTTTTGCTCTTTTGCCACACGAGTTTTGCTTAAAAGCTTGACTCCACACTACACACACCTCACAACGGGGCCATGTGCAATGTCTCGCAACACTAGTCAAGCAATGCTCGGAAGGTTAGATCGCAAAAGGAAAAGAGGATTTGCAAGTTATACCTAGATGGGGCGTAGGCGGTGATGAACACTCAACTTGCAATATGGTGGTAGGATCAAGAGTACGTTTGCAAGCTCGGGGTGCCGAGAGTGTCGTCGCTTGCTTCGGAGCTGCGGGTTAGTGTTACACACAAGGCACTCAAACTGGACAAGCAAACACAAGGTAGGCGAGAAAAAGTTGGGTCAAACTAGCTTGGCGGTGGTGGTAGTGGTATGCCGGTGGTCTTGCGGTGGTGGTGGTGGTGGCGGTGGTGGTTGCGGTGCCGCGGCGGTGTTTACCGGTGATTTGGGGGGGCGGCGGTGTTGGCCGGTGGTGGAGAGGGGGTGGTGGTGTTGGTCGGCGGTGGTGGGGGAAGGTGAGTGCTAGCAGCGGTAGTGGTGGTAGGAGGCGGCCGGTAGTGGCGGTGGGGTGCTAGCGGTGGTGGCGGCCGGTCGTGGGCGGTAGTGGTGGCCGGCAGTGGAGGCTGGAGCCTCCACCCGTGTCTGCCTGGAGGTACCGCCCAAGGATGGGTGGAGGTACCGGCCACTCCTTCTTCTCCACGAGGAGACTTGCTGTTCTTCCCCTTTTCTCTCTCCTGTTCTTCCCAAAGGCCAACCAAATTGACCCAAAACTCGAAAATCGAAGGAATTTGTGGATAGAAAGTTGGGGAATTAGTAGATCAACACTAGAGAGACCAAATCAATGGACCAAAACCACTCAAAACGCAACAAAATCGCAGATCCGTCAAAAGGCAAATTAGGGCTATTTTTTTTGGGGATTTTTTGGGAAATTTTTTAGAAACGAAATTGGGTGGGTGGGGGGTCAAATTCGCGGTAACCTTGAGCTGCTGATACCATATGATGAGGTCTGAGACCTAGATTGTGGCCCAATCTTGCGAACTCGACCCGAAATCAAAAGGGGAAAAGGGTGGAAAACGAAGAACGAAACGAACACGAAGAACACTACGCACACAAACCCGATACAATCGACTTACACTCCCGTGGCTCGACAAACCACGCCGGTAGAATCACACTAGGAGAGACCACGAGGTTGAATCCCGGTGTGAGAGATCGGTGATGAAGACGAACACTTGTGCGAGAGAGAGAGTGGGTACACTTGAATCTCACACACAACTATTAATCTCCAACAAGAGTAGCCTTGAGGAAACACAGGAGATAATCCCAGTTGATGAGCAAAGCTCTAAGAATTATCCAAGTCTATCTCTAACCCTAGCAAATGAGGAGTACGGGGATACATATAGTTCAGATTTGAGCCAAGGGTAGTTTGGGAAAAGGCTAAATAAGTTACAGCAATTGGATAGCGAATCAACGGTTCAGATTCGGGTCACTTCGCGCGCGGGCGGTACCACGACCGGAGGTACCGGCCATGGTACCGGAAAATGCTCAAAACTGAGTGCGAATGTCCAGGGGACTTGGAGGGCCAGCGGTACCTCGGGCGGTACCTTGGCCGGAGGTACCGGGCACACCCTGGGTGGAGGTACCGGCCAAGGTACCGGCCTCCTCTTCATTTCCGCGGGGCGACCAGGCTGGGGAGTTGCTGCCCAGCTCCCGCCGGTAGTACCGGCCAGGAGGGGCCGGTACTACCGGTCTCCCCCTCTTGCGCGCGGCCAGGCTTGGCCCTGGCCACCTGCCAGCCATGGTGGAGGCTCCGGCCACCATTGGCCTGGAGGTACCGGCCTCCCTTGGCCTGGAGGCTCCACCCTCCTCTCTCTCTTTCTCTTCTCCTTTCTTGTTTCTTCTTTCTTCTTCATTCTTCCTTTCTTCTTTCTCCTCTTCTAGTCCATTGGCTTTAGCTTCGTCTTCATTGATGAATGGTGCCTCCTCTCCCTCGTAACCTTGATGATTCCTGTACCTAATAACACATAGAGTTTCGGCATGAGGTAGCAATCCGTCCAACGGTGTGTCAAGGTCGAGAGTAGCGAGGATAGAGTTCACCTTATCGTGTAGCGCTTTAACTCGGGCTCGTGTCATCGGTCCACTTGGGGGACTTGTTGGTCTTGGTGTGGAGGTGTCCGAAGGCCACCCCGCATCAATGTTGTCCATGCTTGGCGAGTCATGGTCGGTGTAGAAAAGCTCGATGTCGGTCATGTCGCCAATGCATGCGGAGCCATTGTCGGTGTCGAGCTCCACATGGTCCTCCATATCTTCGGCGCTTGCGGAGCTATCACCCTCATAGTACTCCATGTCATCCTCCGTAGGCTCATCCTCACTATACATGTTAGTCTCTAGGATTGGTGTATATATGGTGGAAGGAAAACTACCAAAAGGTCAAAACTCGCAAACCAAAATCGAGAAAATGATTCAAGTTAGAGAATAACCGATATGTACTCACACACACACTCAAAGCACACGCAAAAGGCTAAGAACTCTATATGGTGGTAGGTGAGGAAGTGGATAGCAAACGAAAAGAACCAAAGAAAATGTCTATTGTCAAATGTGGGTAAGATCCAAAGTCAAATGTCAAAAGTGATGATCTATGTCAAGGAAACACGGAAACACACATAAGGAAAAACAATGGGGTTAGCGCGACCAAGGAAGTGAGCAAGTAACAAGGATGGTCCTAACGAAGACTATTAGCTCGGTGTCGCGCCAACACAAGAGAGACCGTAGCTTGGTTGCATATGAGAGAAGCAACAAGATTTGCACAAATGCCACTCTTCTCTTTTCTCTCTTAGTGCTCACAAGCTTTGCACTCCTTTGTATCGGTGAACACACACTCTTTTTGTATTTCCTTTTTCTCTTTTCTCTTTTTTTTTCTATGATTAGAAGCTTTATTTTTCTCTATGTCACACTTTTTCTTCTTTTGTGTATCTTTCTCACCGAGCTTGCTTCGGAGCTTTGCTCAACACAACGCACACACACCCTCTCACGGTCGTGACACTTGTGCAATGCTTCGCAACACTCGGAAAGCCACTCTCAATGGGATAGGTACACAAAGAAAGAAACGAGGCTACAAGGGGAGGCAAGTTATACCTATTGATGTTAGGCGGTGCCAAGCACACGAACTTGCGATGGCGAAGTGGTGGTGTCGATGACGATGGCGAAGTTGCGCCGGAATCCGGGGTGCCAACGGTGTCGTCGCGGTGTTGGTGTAGGCGCGGAAGCGGGATAGACAACCGATGCACTCCAAATCGGAAACCGAGCAAATTAAGTCAATGCCCGAAAAGTAGGGTCAAAACGAGCGGTCAAAAAATATGTTCCAAAAATCGTCAAAAATTAGACGTAGACTATGTAGAGTCGTTGGAGGGTGTTGTTAAAGTTTGGAGTTAAACGGGCGCCGGAAAGTTGTCAAAATTTGGAGCAAAAATGTGAGTCGGAATTGGGCGAAAACTGGACAGCACGTGTATGTGGCCGGCAGTGCCGCTGTAGTGTGGCCGGCAGTGCCGGGCTCGGCGGCAGTACCGCTAGGATTTGGCCGGCAGTGCCGGGCGAGCTTGGAGCAGGGGCTTGGGCGTGCGTGGTCTGGGTGCGGCAGAGCTGCTTGGGCGAGCTGCGCGCGGCTGCCTGGTGTTGTTGCGTGCGCTGCTGCTGGGGCGAGCGGAGGTGACGGGCGGCGGCGGCTGCGGCGCGCGGAGGCCTAGCTGCTTGGCGCTAGTGTGGGGCTGGATGTGGCGCTGCGCAACGCGGATGGAGGCGAGAGGGGCGCGGTGGTGTGGAGCTGCTGGGCCTGGTGGCGCGTGGAAGATGACGGCTGCCGGTAGTGGAGGCCAGCGGCAGTGCCGCCAGGGATGGGCCGGCAGTGCCGGTGTGGTCTGGCCGGCACTGCCGGTGGAGCACGAACAGGACGAACTGGTCGATGAACTGAGCGGAAATTGGGCCAGAAAATCTTCGATTCGCGCCGAAATACAAGGAATTTGACGGTGAAATTTGGAGGAGATGTAGATCAGCACTAGAGACAACAGATCTGCGGACCAAAACCACAAAAAACTCAACGAATCCAGAGATCCAAATTCGAGCTATTTTTTGGGGAAAATTTTTGGGGGAATTTTTTGGGCGAAATTGGTGGAATTGGAGGGTCAAATCCGTGGCAACCTTTGCTCAGATACCATATGATGCGGGCTAAGCCCGAGGGTGTGCCCAATCTTCACGGTTTGACCCGGGTGAGTGTGATTGCGGAGGGGGATTCGCGGGGAAGTGGATGAACCCGAAGAACTCGATACAAACACACGCACACAACACAATCGGTTATCCCCGTTGGCCCGAAACACCAACTCGATAGAAGTTGCAGGAAAAGACCTTTCGGTAGAAGTCCCGCAACAAGATCGACAAATCGAAGATCCTATGAATCTAGAAGGGTGAAAAGACCAAACTCAATAGAAGTGCAAGCAAAAGACCAAATAGGTAGAAGTGCAAGCAAAAGACTAAGATTGGTAGAAGTCACCAAAGAGATACAATAGGATTCGATAAGGAGCCCGGGTGGTACAATAGGAATTAACCTAAGGTGGGGGTTACCCAAATCCACAAGAGATAGTAGAGGCATAAGCCAATTTATCTAAACATCATCTCTCCTTCATGAAGGTGGGGGTGGAGGTCTATTTATAGGGAACCACTAAGGAGGGGTATTTTGGGGAACTAAGATACAAGCAAAGCCATACATGTGGCAGATTAGGGTTTGGATTGTGGGTGGTCACGACATCGGCGCGATGCCGGCGATGGGAGGCCGGCGATGCCGGTGCGCGCGATGCCGGTGGAGGCAGGGCGGCAGTGCCGGCCTGGAGTGTCCAGCTCCTCTTCTTCCTTCTTCTCTTCCATGCTTCCGTGACATCGGCCTTGCGTCCTCGGGTCTCAGTGGCGTCCTCTCTTCCCTCCGTACTTGTCGTCGAGTTCCTATCATCAAGGTATGACGGAGTATGAAGTAGTATATCATTCCAAGTAGGCGATTCGAGGCACGCGTAAAGGAGAAGATTCACCTTAGCGTGCCGTCTTGTCGATGAAGCACATGATGCGGTGAAGACCGAAGGTCGGGCTGCATCACTTTTACTTGCACAAATTTTTGTCCTACCACATTTTGGATACATTGAAACTCTTTTGATCACCACTTTTGCAAAATGCCTCTTGGAGAAACAACTTGATGCTTCGTATTTGATTGAGCGCATAATACAAGTTCGTTCAAGATCGAACCCGGCTCTAATACCTTTCCCATGCTTTGCATTGAACATGCCGAACAATTTCTCTTTCTTATGGTTCTTTGGCAAGCATGATGTTGTGATTCTTACCGTTGGTGTTGCCTCAAACAAGTTGAACAATTCCTCTTTCATTTGGTTTGTTGGCACACACGGTTGTACAAATGTCTTCTTGATGAACTTTTTGGATGATATGTTTTGTGTTGCAACAAACATGAGGACCAATTTCTCTTTCCAATGGTTTGTGTGCACACGTGTTGTTGATACTTTGGACACTTCCCCTTATGTGTTTTGGCCAAATTCTCCTCTAATTGATTCAAGGATGTTGAACAATTTCTCTTTCCGATGCCTTGAGTGCAATAATGCACATGAGTTCCTACATGAGATGGACATCATAGTCGTCTCACAATTTGGAGTTTTTGTGTTTCCACATTTGGAAGATGTTCATATGGAGTTATTACACATTGACCTTGCACATGCATTATTCTTGATAAATTTGTGTTGTGCTAACGGTGTTGTGAACATGAAAGGACATGTCATTGATGACAAACATATTTTGCTTGGTCTTTGTTGTGTGAAGGTACAAGTGACTTGTGGATGAGCGTCAACGAATGGGTTCAACCCCACACCTCTACTACACAAGACCTCTCCATGAGAGCACACCGATATCACGATAGGGTGACCTCCTTCTACATAAGGCCCCTTGTTAAAACCGTTCAACATTGGCTATGCTTTGAGTGTTCTATTGCTTCTCTTGTGCTATTGATAGGGCTCTTGACAAGTGACGGGACATTCAAGCGTGGTTGTCATCTACCTCCTATACAAGTTTGTGAAGAGCTATCGTCGAGGACGACTCTTTTTCAAGTGGGGGAGATGATACGGGGCGACCTTCGGTCTTCACCGCATCATGTGCTTCATCGCCAAGACGGCACGCCAAGGTGAATCTTCTCCTTTACGCGTGCCTCGAATCGCCCATTTAGGACGATATACTACTTCATACTCCGTCATGTCTTGATGATAGGAACTCGACGACAAGTACGGAGGGGAAGAGAGGATGCCATGGAGACCCGAGGACGCAAGGCCGATGTCACGGAAGCATGGAAGAGAAGGAGAAACAGGAGCTCGACGCTCCAGGCCGGAACTTCCGCCCCTGATGGCCGGAACTTCCGCCCCACCGGAACTTCCGCCCCCAACGACCGGAACTTCCGCCCAGATGCCGCCAAGATGCCTTCCAGCGCCCAGAGAAATGGAGCAGGCCGGAACTTCCGCCCTGAGGGACCGGAACTTCCGCCCTCTCGGAACTTCCGCCCAAGTTCCGCCCAAGTTCCGAAATTACGCCAAAACGCCCCTGGATGTTACTGCAAGGAAATGGGCCATATTCGGAACTAGGCCGGAACTTGGCCGGAACTTCCGGTCGGACCGGAACTTCCGGCCCCCAAGACCGGAACTTCCGCCCCTGACCGGAACTTCCGCCCAAGACGGCCGGAACTTCCGCCCTACCGAACTTCAGCACAACAGCACTTTTCAGCGTGTAACTTATCCCTTCGCCCCCACCTATAAATAGGCTAGTTGGCTCAGATCTGAGATTAGACTTGATGTGAAATTAAACCTGAGCATGGCTGATGCGGGGTGGCCTTCGGTCACCTCCACACCAAGACCAACAAGTCCCCCAAGTGGACCAATGACAAGGGCTCGAGTTAAAGCTCTACACGACAAGGTGAACTCGCTCCTCACTTCCCTCGACCTAGATACACCATTGGATGGAATGCTATCTCATGCCGAAACCCTTTGTGTCATTAGGTACGTGGAGCATCAAGATCACGGAGAGGAAGATACGTCATGGTCAAGGGAAGGAGAGGAGCAGCTGATCGAGAAGATGTACACGGAGCTGGACCCGACGTCGCCCCAAGAGCGCAAGGAAGAGAAGAGGGACGGCCGGCCCAGATCCCGGTCAGACCGGCTTCCTGACCGGGCCACCGGTCCCCGGCCGGTCGACCGGCCTCTGACCGGCAGCCCGGTCCAAACCGGATTTGGCGCTCGTGCCATCCGGGCAACATCCCGGGGCCTCGGGACCTCGTCCGGTCGGCGCCGGTCACGAGCCGGTCGGGACCGGCCCGCCGATCACGAGCCGGTCGGCGGCTCTGGACCGGCTGCACGACTTAAGTTATGTTTTCGGCCCGAACTTACCTTTTCGGCCTGTGTCGCCTTGTAAGACTATATAAGCACCCCAAGCACCCCTTTAGCTCTTTAGACTTGTTTAGAACTCAAACCTACCTTTGAGCTTAGTCTCCCTTGGGTATCATCCCTCTGTAATCAAGGCACCTTGGTTGTTGACTTTGAATTTGTGGAGTGAGATTCTAGTACTTGTTACTCTCTCTCCCTCCCCAAGTTCATCCTCTCCAATCCCAATCTCTCTCCGGGAATTCTGCCTCGTGCCTCTTCCACGGAGATTCTATTGGCGTGGTCCATCGAGCCACGGAGGTAAGCATCGGGTGTATCGGGTTGGTGTGCGTGCGTGAGTCTCGGAGTTCATCGTGTTCTTCATCCCCTCGCGTTTTCCCATCTCACCCGCTCGGTTTCGAAGTCAATCCGCAAGATCGGGCCACACACGGGGTCTTAGACCTCATCATATGGTATCAGCAGCCTTTGGTTCCCGCGGATTTGACCCTCCACCCACCCGATTTCGTTCCTAGAAAATTTTCCAAAAAATAGCCCTAAAGTGCCTTTTGACCGATCTGTGATTTGGTTGAGTTTTGAGTGGTTTTGGTCCGTGGATCTGGTGTTGTTGTGCTTGATCTACTATTTCCCCAACTTTTAGCCTCCAATTTCATCGTTTCCCTTCGATTTGGTCGATTTGGCTTGGTTTTCGTGAAGAACAGGAGAGAGAAAGTTCATCCCGAGCAATCCGGTCCAGACGCCGGTCAACCGGCCGCACAACCGGCCGAGCCGGTCCAGGGCCGCGGTCAACCGGCCGCCCAACCGGCCGCACCGGTCCAGGATCCGGTCCAACCGGGCCCCCGACCGGGTGACGCAGCGCCTCCTTCGACCTCGACATCCGGCGATCTCCACCACCACCACCACCACCACCACCACCACCACCATCGCAGGTATAACTTGCAGGTTTACCCTTGTAACCCCTCTTCCTTTTGCGATCTACCCTATCGAGCATTGCTTGTCTAGTGTTGCGAGACATTGCACGTGGCCCCGCATTGTGAGGTGTGTGTGTCGCGTTGAGTAAGGCACCCAAGCAAACACTCGTGTGGCAAGATAGCAAAAGCGAGGCTAACGCTAACATAGTGCGTGAAAAAGCCCCACAAAAACACAAAAAGAGTGCAAGTAGCACCATACGCCCATACATACCAAAGTGTCCACAAAAGCCACCAAAGATAAAAACGAGTGCAAGTGCCAACATATACAAGAGAGAAAAGCTTTTAAGCAAAGAGAGATAGGAGAAGAGAGGCCGCGTGTGAATCTTGTTGTCTCTTCCTTTGCAACCAAAGCTTTGCCTCTCCTTGTGTTAGTGTGACACCGAGCAACTATACATACACTTTTCCGCTCGTTCCTTGGTTGCACTAACCCCGCTTATCTCGTGTGTGAGTTCCACATTTTTCCGTGTTTATAGTGATCGCACTTTGACATTTGGATTTTTGGACCTCATCCACTTTTAACAACATACTTGATCTTGGATTTGTCTTTTGGCTTTCCACAACACTCGCCTAACACCATATTTGCTAGCTTTTGCGTGTGGTTTCGCGTGTGTCCCCGATACACTTGATCTTACTTTCGGCTTGGTTGATTGCCTCAATACTATCTTACCTTGGTAAGAGTGCGAGGTAGTCTCCTTCCACTAACACATACAACATAGTTCTTGTTCTTCCATCATGGATAGGAGTGGAGATGAAACAAGGGATGGAGAAGTCCTTCGGAGCACCGAGAGGTTGGCCACTCAACACAACCTATGGGCTCAACGCCAAGAGTTCAAGGAGCAACTATCACTCTTCGAGACTCGCATCGATGAACAATATGAAGAAGTGGCTCACAACTTCTCCACGGTGAACCAAGATTTGGCTCTCCTCCGTGAAGCTACGGACAACTTGAATGGCCAAATGGCGGCCAATGATGCGAACATGGAGCGACGCATGGACAACCTCGAGCGCGCCATCACCAACTTGGGTCGTCATCGCCGACACCGCTCTACTTCATCATCATCAAGCTCGTCACAAGATTACTATTCTCATGGCCATCGTTCGTCATCAAGCTCCTCCTCAAGGCATGAAGACCATCCTCGTCCTCATCGACCACATGCTCGCCAAGAAGACTCTCGCTCTAACTCAAGGAGAGGTGAATTCCATCGCCATGCTCGTCCTCATGAACGACCTCCACAAGAACAAGCTCCTCACCAAGATCGTCATCAAGCGGCTCGCCATGCCCACCATGGGTATGACGACCATCCCCAAGACAACATCCACCACAACATGGCGCCACATGGTGATGCTCCCGCCCAAGGTCGTCAAGAGCAACCAAGGCGTGATCTCCGGAATCATCCTCGCCATGACCAAAGGGGCCGAGGGCAACCACAACATGATCAAGATGAGAGGGCCATAATTGGGCAACGCCAACAACCTCGCCAAGACCCGCAACAACATCCTCAACATGAGCCAAGTGACGCTAGTGTTCACCTACAACGCCAACCCAATGCTATGGTTGGTCGTGGAAGACCTCCTCCACCACCTCAAGTCGCAAGTGATGAAGGCATCCGTCCTCGCCGCCGCAACATGGAAGATGAAGAGAATATGTATGGAAAGCTCAAGTTCAATATGCCCAAGTTCAAGGGTGAAGACGATGCCGAGGCCTACCTCTCATGGGCACTCAAGGTTGACAAGATCTTCCGCATCCATAACTACTCCGGTGCCAAGAAAGTAGCCATGGCCTCCCTCGAGTTTGAAGATTATGCCAACACTTGGTGGGAACAAGTTGTCACTCTTAGGGAAGAAAAGGGTGATCCTCCAATTGATACTTGGGAAGACATGAAGGAGGAGATGCAAGCCCGCTTTGTCCCTACACACTACAAGACCGATCTCTTCAACAAGCTACAAAAGTTGAAGCAAGGCACCAAGACCGTTGAGGAATTCTTCAAGGAGATGGAGTTAACCATGATGAGAGCAAACATCCAAGAGTCCGAGAACCAAACCATCGCTAGGTTCTTCAATGGCCTCAACTACCCCATCAAGAAGATTGTGGAGTTCCAACCATACTCCAACATGGTTGAGTTGGTTCACCAAGCTTCCAAGGCCGAGCGTCAAGTGAATGAGGACATCAAGTACTCCAAGTCCAAGCAATACTTCGCCTCCAAGCTTGCTACATCAACTCCTACAACAAGTGTCAAGCCATCCGCATCCTCTACACCTTCCAAGCAACCCTCCATACAAAGTCGCATGAAGCAAACGGTATCCTCCACCGCCTCCTCTAAGGCCTCGACGGGACCCTCCAATGTCACTTGCTTCAAGTGTGGCACCCAAGGCCACAAGTCCTTTGAGTGCAAGAACACCAAGGTCATGATCACTATGGAGAATGGTGATATAGAGACGCTAAGTGAAGGTGAATATGAAGCCCTAGTGCAAGCCGGTTGCTAATGAGGAAGACTATGATGAAGAAAGTGGAGAAGACCCTCTCTTATGCACACATGATCCAAGCCCTTCTCTTGTGGTCACTCGAGTGCTCACCACTCAACCCCAAGCTATGGAAGACCAAAGATGCAACATCTTCCAAACGCGTGCCGGCATTGGTGGCAAGTCTATCAAGGTCATCATCGATGGTGGGAGTTGCCACAACTTGGCAAGCACCGAGCTATGTGAGAAGCTCAACCTCACGCTTCGCAAGCATCCTCATCCCTACCATGTCCAATGGTTGAGTGACAAGGGCAATGTCAAGATTCAACACACCGTCACCGTCAACTTCAAGATAGGACCCTATGAAGACACCGTCGAGTGTGACGTGGTGCCTATGACCGTGTGCCACATGTTGCTTGGCCGCCCATGGCAATTTGACAAGAAGGCCATACATGATGGTTTCTCCAATGCATATACCTTCAAGGTCAAGGACAAGAAGTTCGAGCTTCGCCCAATGACTCCTAGCCAAATCATCGCCGACAATGCGAAGGCTTTAGAAAGGGCACAACACCACATCCACCATAGTGAGTTGAGAGGAGAGGGAGCGACCCACCAAAAAGAGAGTGAGCGCCACCACCCACATATGAGTGAGAGAAAGAGTGTCCTCCTAACCACCAAAAGCGAGTGGAGAGAAGTGAAAGACAACCCATCCACCACCATACACTACGTGCTCATTTGCAAGGGCCTCTCGGCGGAGACTAATGACTTAACCAACATTCCTTCGTCTTTGTTGTCTCTTTTGAAGGAGTTCCAAGACGTCTTCCCCGACGAGCTACCACATGGACTACCACCGCTCGGGGCATCGAGCATCGCATCGACCTCATACCCGGCGCTCCCCTACCAAACCGCGCCGCCTACCGCACCAACCCGAGGACACCAAGGAGATCCAACGCCAAATTCAAGACCTCCTCGCTAAAGGGTATGTCCGTGAAAGCCTTAGCCCTTGTGCCGTTCCCGTCATTCTTGTGCCTAAACCGGATGAGACGCAACGGATGTGTATGGATTGCCGCCCTATCAATGCCATTACCGTCCGTTATCGACATCCCATTCCGCGTTTAGATGATATGTTGGATGAATTGAGTGGTGCCACGATTTTCTCTAAGATTGATTTGCGTAGTGGCTACCACCAAATCCGCATGGCAATTGGTGATGAATGGAAGACGGCATTCAAGACCAAACTTGGTCTCTATGAATGGCTCGTCATGCCGTTTGGTCTTTCCAATGCTCCTTCCACTTTCATGCGTCTTATGAATCACATCTTGCGACCTCTCATTGGCAAGAGTGTGGTTGTCTACTTTGATGATATTCTCATCTATAGCAAAAATCTCGAGGACCATGTTCAACATGTGAGAGAAGTCTTATGCATCTTGCGCCACGAGAAGCTCTTTGCCAACCTTCCAAAATGCCATTTCGCTCAAAACAAGTTGGTTTTTCTTGGTTTTGTGGTTTCCGCCAACGGGATAGAAGTTGATTCTTCTAAAGTTGAGGCCATCCACAATTGGCTCACTCCCACAAATGTTGGCCAAGTGAGAAGCTTCCATGGTCTTGCCGGATTTTACCGCCGTTTTGTGAAAGATTTCAGCACCATTGCTTGCCCTTTAAACGAACTTACAAAAAAGAATGTTCCGTTCGTTTGGGGCAAAGCACAACAAAAAGCTTTTGATGAATTGAAAAAGAGACTCACCGAGGCACCATTACTTGCTCTTCCCGACTTTTCCAAAACATTTGAAATCGAATGCGATGCGAGTGGACTTGGAATCGGTGGTGTCCTCATGCAAAATGGAAAACCCGTGGCATACTATAGCGAGAAGTTGGATGGCGCACGCCTCAACTATCCTATATATGACAAGGAACTTTATGCTTTAGTTCGTGTTCTTGAAGTTTGGCAACATTACCTTTGGCCAAAAGAGTTTGTCATCCACTCGGATCATGAGTCCTTGAAGTATTTGAAAAGTCAACACAATTTGAACAAGCGACATGCTAAGTGGGTTGAGTTCATAGAGTCCTTCCCTTATGTAATCAAATACAAAAAGGGCAAGGAAAATGTGGTTGCGGATGCACTTTCCCGCAAAATTACTCTCCTACTCACCCGCTTGGAGTTTCACATTTTGGGTCTTGAGGAGATCAAGGAACTTTACCCTTCCGACGTTTTCTTTGGTCCAATCTTTGCCAAGTGTTCCGTGGACCACGGATTTGATGATTTCTATTTGCATGATGGCTACTTGTTTAAAGCTAACAAGATGTGCATTCCCGAGTCTTCTCTTCGTAAGTTGCTTTTGCAAGAGTCACATGGAGGTGGTCTCATGGGTCACTTTGGAAGAGAGAAGACATATGCCATGCTATCAACCCACTACTATTGGCCAAGAATGTACCGCGACGTGGAACGCCTTTGCCGCCGGTGTACAACATGCTTACAAGCTAAGTCTACTTCCAATCCCTATGGTCTTTACATGCCTTTGCCCATTCCATATGCACCTTGGTCGGACATAAGCATGGACTTTGTACTTGGCTTACCACGCACCAAACATGGTCATGACTCAATATTTGTGGTAGTGGATAGGTTCTCTAAAATGGCACATTTCATACCATGTCATAAGAGCGATGATGCTTCACACATTGCTTCGTTGTTTTTCAGGGAAGTGGTTCGCCTACATGGGATACCGGCAAGCATTGTGTCGGATCGAGACGTCAAGTTCATGAGTTACCTATGGAAGTCGCTCATGGCGAAGTTTGGAGTGAAGCTTTTGTTCTCATCATCCTCGCACCCTCAAACCGATGGACAAACCGAAGTGGTCAATCGAAGCCTCTCCACACTCCTCCGCACACTTGTGAAGACAAATTTGAAGTCATGGGAAGATTGCCTACCCCACGCGGAGTTCGCCTACAATCGAGCCAAGCACTCCACAACCGCAAGGAGTCCCTTCATGGTCGTCTACGGATTCGAACCTCCAACGGCACTCGACATCCTTCCACTACCTCTTCATGAAAGAACGAACATGGACTTCGACGAGCGCACCACCACCATCAAGAAACTACATGAAGAGACAAGAGCAACCATACAAGAGCATGTACTTCGCCAAGCTAACCGCCTCAACGCCAAGAAAAAGGAACGCGTGTTTGAAGAAGGAGACCTCGTGTGGATCCACCTAAGGAAAGAAAGGTTCCCGCAAGAACGCAACTCCAAGCTCAAGCCAAGAGGAGATGGTCCTTTCAAGGTCCTCAAGCGCATCAACAACAACGCCTACGTCATCGACATACCAACATCAAAGTACTTGGTGAGCAACACCTTCAACGTCTCGGATCTTTCACCCTATCATGGAGATGAGGAGGAACAAGAGTCGAGGACGACTCTCTCCCAAGGGGGGGGAGATGATGCGGGGTGGCCTTCGGTCACCTCCACACCAAGACCAACAAGTCCCCCAAGTGGACCAATGACAAGGGCTCGAGTTAAAGCTCTACACGACAAGGTGAACTCGCTCCTCACTTCCCTCGACCTAGATACACCATTGGATGGAATGCTACCTCATGCCGAAACCCTTTGTGTCATTAGGTACGTGGAGCATCAAGATCACGGAGAGGAAGATACGTCATGGTCAAGGGAAGGAGAGGAGCAGCTGATCGAGAAGATGTACACGGAGCTGGACCCGACGTCGCCCCAAGAGCGCAAGGAAGAGAAGAGGGACGGCCGGCCCAGATCCCGGTCGACCGGCTTCCCCGACCGGGCCACCCGGTCCCCAGCCCGGTCGACGGCCCCCCGCCCGGGCAGCCCGGTCCAAACCGGATTTGGCGCTCGTGCCATCCGGGCAACCGCCCGGGGCCTCGGGACCTCGTCCGGTCGGCGCCGGTCACGAGCCCGATCGGGAGACCGGCCCGCCCGTCCACGAGCCCGGTCCGGCCGGCTCTGGACCGGCCTGCACGACTTAAGTTATGTTTTCGGCCCGAACTTACCTTTTCGGCCTGTGTCGCCTTGTAAGACTATATAAGCACCCCAAGCACCCCTTTAGCTCTTTAGACTTGTTTAGAACTCAAACCTACCTTTGAGCTTAGTCTCCCTTGGGTATCATCCCTCTGTAATCAAGGCACCTTGGTTGTTGACTTTGAATTTGTGGAGTGAGATTCTAGTACTTGTTACTCTCTCTCCCTCCCCAAGTTCATCCTCTCCAATCCCAATCTCTCTCCGGGAATTCTGCCTCGTGCCTCTTCCACGGAGATTCTATTGGCGTGGTCCATCGAGCCACGGAGGTAAGCATCGGGTGTATCGGGTTGGTGTGCGTGCGTGAGTCTCGGAGTTCATCGTGTTCTTCATCCCCTCGCGTTTTCCCATCTCACCCGCTCGGTTTCGAAGTCAATCCGCAAGATCGGGCCACACACGGGGTCTTAGACCTCATCAATGGCTCACCCTTGTGGGAACCCTACCTAGATCTATGATCTTGTATCCCCACCCGGGCTCCTTATCAACTCGTGAAGATCTCTTTGGCGACTTCAACCGTTTGTTTGATCTTTTGCTTGCACTTCTACCTATTTGGTCTTTTGCTTGCACTTCTATCAAACCTTCCGGTCTTTTCGCCCTTCTAGATCTCCCGAGCTTTGATTTTTCGATCTCTTTGCGGGACTTCTACCGGAAGGTCTTTTCCTGCAATCTCTATCGAGTTGGTGTTTCGAGCCAACGAGGGAAAACTCGAATTGTGTGCGTGTGTGTGTTGTATCCCCGCGATTCCCCCACGTGTTCATCGCGTTCATCCACCCACCCCCACGAATCCCTTCAAATCTGTGAAGATCGGGCACATCCCTGGCTTAGCCCTTATCATAAGAGAGTGCCTTGCACTAGAATCTCACTTAGCAATTCACAAATCAACAACAAGAGTGTCTTGATTACAGAGAGATGATACCCAAGGGAGACTAAGCTCAAAGGTAGGTTTGAGTTCTAAACAAGCCTTCACCCTCATGTGTTTCCGACGCTTCTTGTCGAGCTTCCGGTTTGGTCCAATTCCTCATCACCTCTTTTGCTTCTTACGCAACATATCTTGAAACATCTTGTTGGCACAATGGTTGTTGTATGTATTGATGATATCATCATACACTCCGAGAATCTCAAGGATCATGTCATACATGTGAGAGACACATTATGCACCTTGTGCCACAAGTTACACAAAAAGTTGCTCTCCTTTGGATTTCTAATTTCATCTTTGGCATTTGCAATGGATTCTTTGACACTTGAGGATACCCATAATCGGCTCACGCCAACCATACTTTCCCAAGCTAGAAGTCTCCATAGCTTCGCCATTGCACATAACAATTTTGCCCCAAATTTTGCCGCCGATACTTGCCTTTTGGTTGTTCCATTTGTGTGGGACAATACGACACATCACATTTTTGACACTTTACAAACCAAACTCTTACATGCACAAACTTTTGCCCCACCAAATTTTGGATACATCGACACTCTTTTGATCACCATTTTTGCCCAATGCCTTTTGGAGAAACGACTTGATGCTTCGTATTTGATTGAGAGCCTCTTGTTCGCCGGTCACCAAATTGGCATCCACAAGCTTTCCTTTTGCAAGTTGTTTTTCCCCTTGTTCTTCTTCGACCGAGACTTGGCCCCTCCACCACTACATGGGAGACCCGTTATGGACTACAACAAAGACGCCCGCACTACGACGAGCATCCCTAAGGACACAAGGGCACCTATACAAGTCCTTCCCGTCTACCTCACCGGTGAGGAGGAGCAAGAGTCGAGGACGACTCTTTCCCAAGGGGGGGAGATGATGTAGCCCCGCTCGCCAACGACACTACATCAAGACCAACAAGCCCTCCTCGTGGTCCAATGACACGAGCTAGAGCCCAAGCGCTACGCCAAGAGGTGAATTCGCTCCTCTCTACCTATGCCTTTGACACACCCTTGGACGGCTTGCTACTTCATGCAAATACACTATGTTCAATCAGGTACATCGGTCAAGGCACAAGCCATGGAGACCAAGCCAATGGAGGGAGAGCTGGAAATGATGAAGATGGAGCTACAGCGCCCAGGCCGGAACTTCCGCCCTCCAGGACCGGAACTTCCGGCCAGATTCCTCCCAGATGCTTCCAAGATGCCGTCCCGCGCCCAGAGAAGAGGAGCCAGCCGGAACTTCCGCCCCGAGGGACCGGAACTTCCGCCCACTCGGAACTTCCGCCCAAGTTCCGCCCAAGTTCCGAAAGTCCGCCAAAATGCCCCTGGATGTTACTGCAAGGAAACGGGCCAATTTCGGAACTTGACCGGAACTTGGCCGGAACTTCCGGCCGGATGATGTAGCCCCGCTCGCCAACGACACTACATCAAGACCAACAAGCCCTCCTCGTGGTCCAATGACACGAGCTAGAGCCCAAGCGCTACGCCAAGAGGTGAATTCGCTCCTCTCTACCTATGCCTTTGACACACCCTTGGACGGCTTGCTACTTCATGCAAATACACTATGTTCAATCAGGTACGTCGGTCAAGGCACAAGCCATGGTGATGCGGGGTGGCTTTCGGACCCCTCCGCCTCAAGACCGTCAAGTGCAACCCCGCCTATCGTCGACGCTACACCATGGTCAAGGAGTCCCCCAAGTGGACCAACAACACCAACCCCCGCCATATATGTCAAGGTGAACTCCTTCCTCTCGACACTCGACCTCGTCAATACCTTGGATGGAATGCTACCTCATGTCGGTGTGTTACATGTCATTAGGTACAAGAGTCATCGAGGAACCGGAGAGAAGGAACTCCCATGGTGCAAGGAAGAGAGAAGAAGAAGAATGAAGGAAGAAGAAAGGAAGAGGAAGAAGAGGCGGGAGGAGGAAGGCCGGCCGGTAACAGGCCCGGTCGACCGGGCTCCTGACCGGACCGCCCGGTCACAGGCCCGGTCAACCGGGCTCCTGACCAGCCGGCCGGTTTTCGACCGGAACGTCGACCGGTGCCATCCGGAAGCAATCCCGGGGCTCCCGAAGCCCCGCCCGGTTACGTCCGGCCCAGAATCCGGTTTGGAACCGGATGGCCCGGTCCCAGACCCGGTCCAACCGGCCCTGTGACCGGATTCGTCGGGTTTGACCCACCAACTTGTACCTTTTCGACCCATGTCGCCTTGTATGCCTATATAAGACCCCAGCTCGCCCCCATAGCTGGTTAGACAAGATTTAGGCTTAAACATGACTTTGAGTTTTGTCTCCCTAGGGTTTCATCCCCTTTGTATCAAGGCACCCCATGTTGGATGATTGGATCTATGTGAGTGAGATTCTAGTGTAGCCCACTCTCTCTCCCTCACCTACCTCCATCCTCAACACCGATCTCTCACTCCGGGATTCTACCTCGAGTCTCTCCCGTGGTGATTCTATTGGCGTGGTCCATCGAGCCACGAGGGTAAGTATCGATTGTATGGGGTTGGTGTGCGTTGTGTTCTTCGCGTTCTTCGTGTTCTTCCGCCTCTCCCTCTCTTTCCCCCTTTGATTCTTGGGTCATTCGCGAGATCGGGCCACACACGGGGTCTTAGACCTTAACATATGGTATCAGAAGCCTTTGGTTTCCGCGAATTTGACCCCCCACCCATCCAATTTCGTCTCTAAAAATTTTCCCCAAAAATCCCCAAAAAATAGCCCTAATTTGCCTTTGGATGGATCTGCGATTTGGTTGCGTTTTGAGTGGTTTTGGTCCATGGATTTGGTGTTGAGGTGCTTGATCTACTATTTCCCCCACTTTCTAGCCCCCAATTCCATCGTTTTCCTTCGATTTGGTCGATTTGGCTTGGTTTTGCTCAAGAACAGGAGAGAGAAAACGAGCTGTCCGGTTGAGCACCGGTTGACCGGGCCACAGACCGGCCGGGCCAGCCCAGAATCCGGTCGACCGGCCGTGTGACCGGCCCAGCCGGCCCCAGACCCGGCCAGACCGGCCCCTAGACCGGGCGCCACACCACCACCACCACCGCCGACCACCGCCACTCATCCCCACCGCCGGCAAGCACCGCCACCTCCCCAACCCACGGGTAAACACCGCCGCGGCCCCACCACTACCACCGCCGCATCCGCAAGAGCATCGAAACCACCCACCACCGGCATACCACCGCCACCACCGCCGAGCTACTTTGACCCATCTTATCCGCTAACTTGTGTTTGCTTGTTCCGATTTGAGTGCCTTGTTTGTGCAACTAACCCGCAGCTCCGAAGCAAGCGACGACATCATCGGCACCCCGGACGTGCAAACGTACTCTTGACACCACCGCCGTCATCGCAAGTTGCGTGTTCATCACCGCCTAACATCTTAGGTATAACTTGCATTACCCTTGTAACCCCTCTTCTTTTGCGATCTATCCTATCGAGCATTGCTTATCGAGTGTTGCGAGACATTGCACGTGGCCCCGATTGTGAGGTGTGTGTGTAGTGTGGAGTCAAGCTTCTAAGCAAAACTCGTGTGGCAAGATAGCAAAAGCGAGCTAAAGCTAACATAGTGCGAGAAAAAGCCGCCAAAACACAAAAAGAGTGCAAGTGCACCTTAGAGCAAAAGTGTGCGAGTGCCATCATACATACAAATACACAAAGAGTGTAAGTGCCACCAAACACAAAAGGGAAAAAGCTTTTCAGCAAAAGAGAGAAAAGAGAAGAGAGGCCGCGTGTGAATCTTGTTGTCTCATCGTTTGCAACCAAAGCTTTGCCTCTCCTTGTGTTAGTGTGACAACGAGCAACCTTGCTTTCGGGCTTCATACACTTTTCCGCTCATTCCTTGGTCGCACTCTGATGTAGCCCCGCTCAAGGACGAAACTACATCATGGCCAACGTTTCCCCCAAGTGAACCAATGACCCGAGCCCGAGTGAAATCCATACATTATAAGGTGAATTCACTCCTTTCTACACTTGAACTCGACATAACCTTGGACGGATTGCTACCTCATACCTATGTCTATATGTCATTAGGTACCAATCTCGTCAAGGACCCGAAGGGAGCGTCAAGGAGCCGAGGAGAGGGAAGCCACATGGTTCATGGAAGAAGAAGGGAAGACCGAAGAGAAGAAGGAGAAGGGTTCCAGGCGCTAGCCACGACAAGGCCGGCACTGCCGCCCCCACCAGGCCGGCACTGCCGGTGGGCGCACCCCGGCACTGCCGGCCTCCTGACGCCGGCACTGCCGGCCCAACCTGCTGAAGACGCCACGAAGACCAGGGCCGGCACTGCCGCCCCAATACAACCGGCACTGCCGGCCCCACCGGCACTGCCGCCCCGTGAACGCCGGCACTGCCGGCCCCATCAAAGTCAACTTCATCTGGACCGTCTATTTGCATCCTATGGCTATGTTTATTCTGTGCAAATGACTAAGTTACCCCTTGGACGAATCTGGGGCTATATATACCTCATCCCCCACCTCCATTAGGTTTAGACTTGTTTAGAACTCAAACCTACCTTTGAGCTTAGTCTCCCTTGGGTATCATCCCTCTGTAATCAAGGCACCTTGGTTGTTGACTTTGATCTTGTTGAGTGAGATTCTAGTACTTGTTACTCTCTCTCCCTCACCAAGCTCATCCTCTCCAATCCCAATCTCTCTCCGGGAATTCTGCCTCGTGCCTCTTCCACGGAGATTCTATTGGTGTGGTCCATCGAGCCACGGAGGTAAGCATCGGGTGTATCGGGTTGGTGTGCGTGCGTGAGTCTCGGAGTTCATCGTGTTCTTCGTCCCCCTCGCGTTTTCCCATCTCTCCCGCTTGGTTTCGACGTCAATCCGCAAGATCGGGCCACACACGGGGTCTTAGACCACATCATATGGTATCAGCAGCCTTTGGTTCCCGCGGATTTGACCCTCCACCCACCCGATTTCGTTTCTAGAAAATTTTCCCAAAAAAAAAAAGCCCTAAATTGCCTCTTGACCGATCTGTGATTTGGTTGCGTTTTGAGTGGTTTTGATCCATGGATTTCGTGCCCCTCTGGTTGATCTACGTTTTCCCCACTTTCTAGATCTCAATTCCATCGATTTTTGACGTTTTGGTCGGATTTGGCCCGCTTTTCGCGAAGAACAGTTCGAGCTGTTCATCCGGGACCGCATCGCCGCTTCGTCTGTGCCGGCACTGCCGCCTGTGCCGGCACTGCCGCCACGTCTAGGCCGGCACTGCCGCCCAGGCCGGCACTGCCGCCACATCTAGGCCGGCACTGCCGCCAAGAGCAAGCCAAACCGCCAGCTCCATTTTCGACCACAATTTTACCCTTGTGTTTGCTAGTTCTGGTTTGAGTGCCTTTTGTGTAACACTAACCCGCAGCGACGACGCAAGCGAAGACACTCTCGGCACCCCAACTTGCAAACGTACTCTTGATCCTTCCACCATATTGCAAGTTGCGTGATCATCACCGCCTACGACACATCTAGGTATAACTTGCAACTCCTCGTTCCTTTTGCGATCCAACCCTCCCGAGCATTGCTTGTTTAGTGTTGCGAGACATTGCACGTGGCCCCGCATTGTGAGGTGTGTGTGTCGTGTTGAGTAAAGCATCCAAGCAAACACTCGTGTGGCAAGATAGCAAAAGCGAGGCTAACGCTAACATAGTGCGTGCAAAAGCCCCAAAAACACAAAAAGAGTGCGAGTAGCACCATACATCCATACATCCATACATCCATACGCCCATACATACAAAGGTGTCCACGTGCCACCAAAGATACAAACGAGTGCAAGTGCCACCATACACGGAAGAGAAAAAGCTTTTAAGCAAAGAGAGATACGAGAAGAGAGGCCGCGTGTGAATCTTGGTGTCTCTTCGTTGCAACCAAAGCTTTGGCTCTCCTTGTGTTAGTGTGACACCGGGCACCACCTTGTTGGTTGGTTTTTGTGTTTTTCCGCCCATTCCTTGGTTGCACTAACCCCATTTATCTCGTGTGTGCGTTCCACATCTTTTCCGTGTTTTCGTGATCACCATTTGGACATTTAATTTTTGGACCTTACCCACTTTTAACAACATACTCGATCTTAGATTTGTCTTTTGGCTTTCCACAACACTCGCCTAACACCATATTTGCTAGCTTTTGCGTGTGGTTTCGCGTGTGTTCCCGATACACTTGATCTTGCTTTCGGCTTGGTGGATTGCCTCAATACCATCTTACCTTGGTAAGAGTGCGAGGTAGTCTCCTTCCACTAACATACACCATATAGATCTTGTCATGCTAACATGTATAGTGATGAAGAAGATACGGAGGAGTACACGGAGCACTTCGAGGAGGATGCCTCTTCAAGCACCGCGGATGTGGAGGAACATGTGGAGCTCTACACCGACTATGGCTCCGGGAGCGACGCCAACATGTCCGACATCGAGGAGCTCTACACCGACTATGGCTCCGCGAGCGTCGCCAACATGGACGACTTGATGGAGCACCACCTTGAGGACGACATCAACGAGCTCTACATCGACAATGGCTCGTCAAGCATGGACGTCATGGTGGAGCACCGCCACGACTACGACATCGACGTCATGGCGGAGCCTCACCTCGACTCCACCTTGAACAACGCCGAGGCGCCCACATACCCCTACTTGGCCAATGGAGCTACATATGAAGATAGAGGACCTCCACGATGGCATCATCATGTGGATCATCAAGAGCGTCCCCAACATGTTCGGCCTCGACACACTTCTTCGAGCTCCACAAGGCGCCATCATGAGAGTGCTTATGCACAAGATCATCGACATCAAGTACATCATATGGAGCATCAAGAGCGTCCCCAACATGATCGACATCGACACGCTTCTCCAAGCTCCTCTAGGCGCCGCAAGCAACATGCCAAGTCGCATGAGCCTTCATCTAGGCATGGCAAGGACCGTCATCAACTCACACCATCTCATGATCGTCGTCGACCACCACCACCTCATGGTCTACATCGACATCCTTCCACACATGATCTTCGACGACACCACTCAAGACATGGTGATGAGGCAAGAAGACGAGAGCCTCGACATGAAGACCTTCCTCATAAGGCGACTTCTACCTCTTGTGCCACCACCACAATGGCCCCTACCTCGTCATATGCCTATGGACTCCGATGCTACAAGTGCAAGCAACAAGGCCACCTTCCACGGGAATGTCCCAATCTCCTATGTGAGGTGTGCAAGTCCAAGGGTCACATGGCATGGCAATGCACAACGCCAAGCGCCAAGAAGCTCTACTTCGACGAGCTCAACGCACAAGTCTCCAAGATGCCACCACTTGAGGACGACTTAGGA
Organism: Lolium perenne; assembly: GCF_019359855.2. Classification (NCBI taxonomy): domain Eukaryota; kingdom Viridiplantae; phylum Streptophyta; class Magnoliopsida; order Poales; family Poaceae; genus Lolium; species Lolium perenne. Next base: position 98,257,770 of record NC_067248.2, on the reverse strand, counting down.
GGCGATGGAGTTGAGCATGGTGAGCATGGGATTCTCCCTTCACCCACGGAGGCGCATGGAGTTGAGATGGTTGAGCATGGGATTTTCCCTTCAACCACGGAGGCGCATGGAGATGAGCAAGTCGAACCTACTCCTATATGCTTGATCGATGAGTTGGTACCAACCCCATGTGAGCATGAGAGCCACTTAGCCCACTTGAGCGAGAGTGATAGTGAGTTGAGTGACTTCCACCCCATATGTGAGTTTGAGTGCTTCCATTTGGAGGACATGAGTGATACACAAAGTGAGTTGAGAGAGGTAGATGATAGGTCCATGGAGGACATCGCATTTGCTAACACATTAACCTCTCCCTCGTTTGTGTCTTCTTATGTTGCACTAGGTTCCACGGAGGACGCGTTCCCGCTCATGGAGAAGATGTACATGGTGCATGAAGATGATGATATCTCACCATGCTTGCTCCGCGATGGACATGTCGACCACATGGATCCTCCTACTTCCACAACACCTACTTCACATGAGTCGGCCTACAAAGGTAAAAACATAGGTGTTGATGATGCCATGATCCCACTAGTGGACATGATGACTTATGAGTGCATGCATGATCTTGATGATACATTTGCTACGTCACATGCTTCATTCATATTCCCATGTGATGCTTTGCTTGCTAACTTTGTTGATCATGTGGAAGTGAATGCTTGTGATACCATGAACATGCCATGCTATAAGAGTTTCATATTTGCTCCGCTTGCTTGCAATGATAATGATCATGCTTGTGTTGTGACACCCTTGATGAATACTTGCCCTTTCCATAGGGTTGTCGACAACAATGATAACATGTTGAAAATGCTTTGCCCAAAATGTTTGCACTATTCCATGTTCCTTGCATCCAAGATTATGAACAATTGCTCTTTCTTATGAATGCTTATTTCATTGTCCATGAGATGGCCCCCATAGCCTTCTCAATTTTTGATGATCATGAGTTACCACATGCCATGAATGCACCTTCTTGCCATATGCACCATCGCCATGCATTTCATACTATCTTGCTTGACACTAATGGTGATGTGCACAAGACATGGAACATCATGATGGATGATGTATTCATCTACCATGCACACACGCTTTTTGTCTTGTTTCTTCCATGTGTAGGTACACGGACGACCACTTCCACCGCTACGGAGCATGAGCTCACGAAACGCGCAATTGAGAGCTACCCCATCAAGGACCTAACCCGCGGGAGTCACACCAAAGGGTATGTTTCCCAACGCCTTCGCCATCGTGTGTTCACGACATCTCTTGTCGAGCTTCCGGTTTGATCCAATTCCTCGTCACCTCTTTTGCCTCTTACGCAACATATCTTGAAACATCTTGTTGGCACAATGGTTGTTGTATGTATTGATGATATCATCATACACTCCGAGAATCTCAAGGATCATGTCATACATGTGAGAGACACATTATGCACCTTGTGCCACATGTCACACCAAAAGTTGCTCTCCTTTGGATTTCACATATCATCTTTGGCAATTGCAATGGATTCTTTGACACTTGAGGATACCCATACTCGGCTCACGCCAACCATACTTTCCCAAGCTAGAAGTCTCCATAGCTTTGCCATTGCACATAACAATTTTGCCCCAAATTTTGCCGCCGATACTTGCCTTTTGATTGTTCCATTTGTGTGGGACAATGCTACACACAACATTTTTGACACCTTACAAAGCAAACTTTTACTTGCACAAATTTTTGTCCTACCACATTTTGGATACATCGACACTCTTTTGATCACCATTTTTGCCCAATGCCTTTTGGAGAAACGACTTGATGCTTCGTATTTGATTGAGAGCCTCTTGTTCGCCTGTCACCAAATTGGCATCCACAAGCTTTCCTTTTGCAAGTGTTTTTCCCCTTGTTCTTCTTCGACCGAGACTTGGCCCCTCCACCACTACATGGGAGACCCGTTATGGACTACAACAAAGACGCCTGCACTACGACGAGCATCCCTAAGGACACAAGGGCACCTATACAAGTCCTTCCCGTCTACCTCATCGGTGAGGAGGAGCAAGAGTCGAGGACGACTCTTCCCCAAGGGGGGGGAGATGATGCGGGGTGGCTTTCGGACCCCTCCGCCTCAAGACCGTCAAGTGCAACCCCGCCTATCGTCGACGCTACACCATGGTCAAGGAGTCCCCCAAGTGGACCAACAACACCAACCCCCGCCATATATGTCAAGGTGAACTCCTTCCTCTCGACACTCGACCTCGTCAATACCTTGGATGGAATGCTACCTCATGTCGGTGTGTTACATGTCATTAGGTACAAGAGTCATCGAGGAACCGGAGAGAAGGAACTCCCATGGTGCAAGGAAGAGAGAAGAAGAAGAATGAAGGAAGAAGAAAGGAAGAGGAAGAAGAGGCGGGAGGAGGAAGGCCGGCCGGTCACAGGCCCAGTCGACCGGCCTCCTGACCGGACCGCCCGGTCACAGGCCCGATCAACCGGGCTCTTGACCAGCCGGCCGGTTTTCGACCGGAACGTCGACCGGTGCCATCCGGAAGCAATCCCGGGGCTCCCGAAGCCCCGCCCGGTTACGTCCGGCCCAGAATCCGGTTTGGAACCGGATGGCCCGGTCCCAGACCCGGTCCAACCGGCCCTGTGACCGGATTCGTCGGGTTTGACCCACCAACTTGTACCTTTTCGACCCATGTCGCCTTGTATGCCTATATAAGACCCCAGCTCGCCCCCATAGCTGGTTAGACAAGATTTAGGCTTAAACATGACTTTGAGTTTTGTCTCCCTAGGGTTTCATCCCCTTTGTATCAAGGCACCCCATGTTGGATGATTGGATCTATGTGAGTGAGATTCTAGTGTAGCCCACTCTCTCTCCCTCACCTACCTCCATCCTCAACACCGATGATATGGGCTAAGCCCAGGGATGTGCCCGATCTTCACGGATTTGAAGGGATACGTGGGGGTAGGTGGATGAACGCGATGAACACGTGGGGGAATCGTGGGGATACAACACACACACGCACACAATTCGAGTTTTCCCTCGTTGGCTCGAAACACCAACTCGATAGAGGTTGCAGGAAAAGACCTTCCGGTAGAAGTCCCGCAAAGAGATCGACAAATCGAAGCTCGGGAGATCTAGAAGGGCGAAAAGACCGGAAGGTTTGATAGAAGTGCAAGCAAAAGACCAAATAGGTAGAAGTGCAAGCAAAAGATCAAACAAACGGTAGAAGTCGCCAAAGAGATCTTCACGAGTCGATAAGGAGCCCGGGTGGGGATACAAGATCATAGATCTAGGTAGGGTTCCCACAAGGGTGAGGCATGCTCAGGTTTAATTTCACATCAAGTCTTATCTCAGATCTGAGCCAACTAGGCTATTTATAGTAGGGGGCGAAGGGGTAGGTTACACGCTGAAAAGTACTACTATGCTGAAGTTCGCGGTGGCGGAAGTTCCGGTCCTGAGGGGCGGAAGTTCCGGTCCCTGGGCGGAAGTTCCGGTCCTGGGGGCGGAAGTTCCGGCCGGGCCGGAAGTTCCGGTCAAGTTCCGGCCTAGTTCCGAATATGGCCCGTTTCCTTGCAGTAACATCCAGGGGCGTTTTGGTGGACTTTCGGAGCTTGGGCGGAACTTGGGCGGAAGTTCCGAGTGGGCGGAAGTTCCGGTCCCTCGGGGCGGAAGTTCCGGCCTGATCCATTTCTCTGGGCGCTGGAAGGCATCTTGGCGGCATCTGGGCGGAAGTTCCGGTCCTTGGGGGCGGAAGTTCCGGTGGGGCGGAAGTTCCGGCCATCAGGGGCGGAAGTTCCGGCCTGGAGCGTCCAGCTCCTCTTTCTCCTTCTCTTCCATGCTTCCGTGACATCGGCCTTGCGTCCTCGGGCCTCCATGGCATCCTCTCTTCCCTCCGTACTTGTCGTCGAGTTCCTATCATCAAGACATGACGGAGTATGAAGTAGTATATCGTCCCAAATGGGCGATTCGAGGCACGCGTAAAGGAGAAGATTCACCTTAGCGTGCCGTCTTGGCGATGAAGCACATGATGCGGTGAAGACCGAAGGTCGCCCCGTATCATCTCCCCCCACTTGAAAAAGAGTCGTCCTCGACGATATCTCTTCACAAACTTGTATAGGAGGTAGATGACAACCACACTTGAATGTCTCGTCACTTGTCAAGAGCCCTATCAATAGCACAAGAGAAGCAAGAGAACACTCAAAGCATAGCCAATGTTCAACGGATTTAGCGAGGGGCCTTATGTAGAAGGAGGTCACCTTATCAAAGTGTCGGTGTGCTCTCATGGAGAGATCTTGTGTAGTCGAAGTGTGGGGTTGAACCCATTCGTTGACGCTCATCCACAAGTCACTTGTACCTTCACACAACAAAGACCAAGCAAAATATGTTTGTGTGTGATATTGGAGCACATCATCGATGACATGTCCTTTCATGTTCACAACACCGTTAGCACAACACAAATATATCAAGAATAATGCATGTGCAAGGTCAATGTGTAAAAACTCCTTATGAACATCTTCCAAATGTGGAAACACAAAAACTCCCAATTGTGAGACAACCGTGGTGTCCATCTCATGTAGAAAGTCATTTTCATTGTTGCTCTCAAGGCATCGGAAAGAGAAATTGTTCAACATCCTTGAAGCAACAAGTGGAGCATTTGGCAAAAACACATACGAAAGAGTGTCCAAAATGTCATCAACATGTGTGCACACAAACCATTGGAAAGAGAAATTGGTCCTCCTATTTGGTGCACCACACAACATATCTTCCAACATGTTCATCGAAACAACATTTACGCAACCGTGCTGATAAGGGCTAAGCCCAGGGATGTGCCCGATCTTCACGGATTTGAAGGGATACGTGGGGGTAGGTGGAGGAACGCGATGAACACGTGGGGGAATCGCGGGGATACAACACACACACGCACACAATTCGAGTTTTCCCTCGTTGGCTCGAAACACCAACTCGATAGAGATTGCAGGAAAAGACCTTCCGGTAGAAGTCCCGCAAAGAGATCGACAAATCAAAGCTCGGGAGATCTAGAAGGGTGAAAAGACCGGAAGGCTTGATAGAAGTGCAAGCAAAAGACCAAATAAGGTAGAAGTGCAAGCAAAAGATCAAACAATCGGTAGAAGTCGCCAAAGAGATCTTCACGAGTTGATAAGGAGCCCGGGTGGGGATACAAGATCATAGATCTAGGTAGGGTTCCCACAAGGGTGAGCTAAGCTCAGGTTTTCTTTCAAATCAAGTCTAATCTCAGATCTGAGCCAACTAGGCTATTTATAGGTGGGGGGCGAAGAGTTAAGTTACATGCTGAAAAGTGCTGTTGTGCTGAAGTTCGCGGTGGCGGAAGTTCCGGCCATCTTGGGCGGAAGTTCCGGTCAGGGGCGGAAGTTCCGGTCCTGGGGGCCGGAAGTTCCGGCCAAGTTCCGGCCAAGTTCCGAAAGTCGTCCATTTCCTCGCAGTAACATCCAGGGGCCTTTTCGTGGACTTTCGGAGCTTGGGCGGAACTTGGGCGGAAGTTCCGACCGGGCGGAAGTTCCGGTCCCTCGGGGCGGAAGTTCCGGTCCGATGCTTTTTCCTGCGCACTGGAGGGCATCTTGGGGGCATCTTGGAGGAATCTGGCCGGAAGTTCCGGTCCTGGGAGGCGGAAGTTCCGGCCTGTGCGCTGAAGCTCCATCTTCATCGTTTCCAGCTCTCTCTCCAACGTCTTGGTCCCCATGGCTTGTGTCTAGGTCGATGTACCTGATTGAACATAGTGTATTTGCATGAAGCAGCAAGCCATCCAAGGGGGTGTCAAAGTCATAGGTAGAGAGGAGCGAATTCACCTCTTGGCGTAGTGCTTGGGCTCGAGCTCGTGTCATTGGACCACGAGGAGGGCTTGTCGGTTTTGAGGCGGCGGTGTCCATAGGCCACCCCGTATCATCTCCCCCCCCCCCTTGGGAAAGAGTCGTCCTCGACTCTATGTTCTCCTCATCTCCATGATATGGTGAAAGGTCGGACACATTGAATGTGTTGCTCACCAAGTACTTGGATGTTGGTATGTCGACGACGTAGGCGTTGTCGTTGATGCGCTTGAGGACCTTGAAGGGACCATCACCTCGGGGCTTGAACTTGGAGTTTCTTTCTTGAGGGAAGCGGTCCTTGCGAAGGTGTATCCACACTAGGTCGCCTTCATTGAAAATCCGTGCCTTTTTCTTCGAGTTTAGTCTTGTGGCTTGACGGAGAACTTGTTGCTCGATCGTTGCCCTTGTGTCTTCATGTAGTTTCTTCATGTATTGTGCTCGCTTGTCGATGTCCATGTTCACTTGCTCATGTAGCGGAAGAGGTAGGAGGTCAATCGCCGTAGGTGGTTCAAATCCGTAGACGACCATGAATGGGCTTCTCATTGTTGTGGAGTGCTTGGCGCTGTTGTAGGCAAACTCCGCATGTGGGATGCAATGATACGGGGTGGCCTATGGACACCGCCGCCTCAAGACCGACAAGCCCTCCTCGTGGTCCAATGACACGAGCTCGAGCCCAAGCACTACGCCAAGAGGTGAATTCGCTCCTCTCTACCTATGACTTTGACACCCCCTTGGATGGCTTGCTACTTCATGCAAATACCCTATGTTCAATCAGGTACATCGACCAAGACACAAGCCATGGAGACCAAGGCGTTGGAGAGAGAGCTGGAAACGATGAAGACGGAGCTACAGCGCACAGGCCGGAACTTCCGCCCCCCAGGACCGGAACTTCCGGCCAGATTCCCCCAAGATGCCCCCAAGATGCCTTCCGTCACAGAAAAAGCATCGGACCGGAACTTCCGCCCCGAGGGACCGGAACTTCCGCCCGGTCGGAACTTCCGCCCAAGTTCCGCCCAAGCTCCGAAAGTCCACGAAAAGGCCCCTGGATGTTACTGCAAGGAAATGGACGACTTTCGGAACTTGGCCGGAACTTGGCCGGAACTTCCGGCCTGGCCGGAACTTCCGGCCCCCAGGACCGGAACTTCCGCCCCTGACCGGAACTTCCGCCCAAGATGGCCGGAACTTCAGCACAACAGCACTTTTCAGCATGTAACTTAACTCTTCGCCCCCACCTATAAATAGGCTAGTTGGCTCAGATCTGAGATTAGACTTGATTTGAAAGAAAACCTGAGCTTAGCTCACCCTTGTGGGAACCCTACCTTGATCTATGATCTTGTATCGCCACCCGGGCTCCTATCGACTCGTGAAGATCTCTTTGGTGACTTCTACCGTTTGTTTGATCTTTTGCTTGCACTTCTACCTATTTGGTCTTTTGCTTGCACTTCCATCAAACCTTCCGGTCTTTTCACCCTTCTAGATCTCCCGAGCTTCGATTAGTCGATCTCTTTGCGGGACTTCTACCGGAAGGTCTTTTCCTGCAATCTCTATCGAGTTGGTGTTTCGAGCCAACGAGGGAAAACTCGAATTGTATCCGTGTGTGTGTGTGTATCCCCGCGTTTCCCCCACGTGTTCATCGCGTTCATCCACCTACCCCCACGAATCCCTTCAAATCCGTGAAGATCGGGCACATCCCTGGGCTTAGCCCTTATCATATGGTATCAAGAGCTCCTTGGTTGCCACGGATTTGACCCCCACACCCACCAATTCCACCAATTTCGCCCAAAAATTTTCCCAAAAAATTTTTCCCAAAAAATAGCCCCAAATTGGCCTTGGTTGGATCTCGCGATTTGTTGAGTTTTTGGTGGTTTTGGTCCAATAGAAACTTGTCTTTGGTGTTGATCTGCAATTCCCCCACCTTCCCACCGCTCTTAGTGCCAAATTTTCCACGAATTCGAAGATTTTCGGCCCGGATTTCCGCCCAAATCGAAGAACAGCCCGCAGATCTGATTGCGACCGGAAGTTCCGCCCCGGACGACCGGAAGTTCCGCCCCCGGACCGGAAGTTCCGCCCCTCAGGACCGGAAGTTCCGCCTGGCCGAAATTTTGACAGCATTCTTCGTTTTTCGTTTTGGCACTAACCCCTTGTGTTTGGACTTCGTTGTGTGTGCCATTTCAGCTACCGCAAAGCTTCCGCAACATCATCAACGACGACGGCACCCCGAGGATCCAAGCGGCTCATTTGACACCTTACACCATAGCAAGTTCAACATCGTCGGCCACCGTCATCAAGTGTTCTTGTTTTAGTTGTAACCATGTCTAGTGGAGAAGGGAACCAACTACCGATGACGCGGCACCAACATTGGATAGCTACTCAAGCCGTCCACGCCAAGCTCAATCAATTTGAAGCCATGCTCAAGGATACCAATGTCCGCTATGAAGAAAGAGCTCAAGTGCAAAGGATTGACCTCAACAATCAAGTTCAAGAACTCAATGAGAAGATTGAAACTCAAGGCAATGAGTTGAAGGCAACACTTGCCATACAAGGTCAAGAAACAAGAGAAATGAAGACGGCGTTGGACAACATCCTCCATACACTCAACCGCCAAGAAGATAGAAGACAACATTCAAGGTCTTCGCGCTCCCATAGCTCAAGGTCACGAGCTCCTACATCGTCGCATCATGATTCCAATCAAGACCCACGCCACCATAATGTGGATGCTCAAGTGCTTCAACAACAAGCTCAAGAAGCGGAGCAAGCACGACTTCGCCTTGTCCAAGAACGTCTACGCCTTGAAGAAGAACGCATTCAACAAGAACATCTCCATGCTCAATTCCAAGAGGAACAACAACGTCTTCGTCATGATCAAGATCTCCTTCATGCACGTGAGCAAGAAAGGCTACGCCAAGAGCAAGACGCACGTCAACATCAAGGGCAACCTCGCCCATCTCAAGTGGCCAATGCTCAAAGGCACCACCATAATGCCGAACAAGAAGTGAACCAAGACCGCCGCATCATCAATGTTGATCAACATCCTCGTGATAGGGCACCACGCCGTCAAGGTCAAGACAACCGCCGTCATCATGATGATCGCCCTCATGGTAGAAGACCACCTCATCAAGCACGAGATGTTGAGATGGAAGAAGAATCAAATCATCACCAAGCATCAAGTGAAGAAAGTGTGAGGCCTCATCAACGCCACAACAATGATGATCAAGATGAAGGTCATGAAAGACCACCTCCTCCTCAACAACAAAGAAACAACCATGAAGATGCTCAAGGTCCACAACCCCAACCTCAACAACGCCAAGCTCATGGTGAAGAAAGACCACCTCCTAGACGCAATGACCGCAATGAGGAAGAAATCTTTGGGAAGCTCAAATTCACCATGCCCAAGTTCCAAGGAGAGGAAGATCCCGACGCATACTTGTCTTGGGTACTCAAGGTTGACAAGATATTCCGCATCCACAACTTCTCCGAAGCAAAGAAAGTTGCCATGGCATCACTTGAGTTTGAAGGATATGCAAATGTTTGGTGGGAAGAGGTAAACAAGAAGCGTGAGAAGGAAGACTTAGCACCCATTGACACATGGGAAGAGATGCAAGAAGTCATGCACACCCGCTTTGTACCAACTCACCACAAGCGTGACCTCTTCAACAAGCTCACTCAACTCAAGCAAAGCTACAAGTCCGTTGAGGAATATTACAAGGAGATGCACATGACCATGATGAGTGCAAATGTGGATGAGCGAGAAGAGCAAACTATGGCAAGATTCTTGAATGGCTTGAACATCCCGTCCAAGAGAATAGTGGAATTCTTGCCTTACAAAAACATGGTTGAGCTACTCCACCAAGCAACAAGGGCCGAGCGCCAAGTGCGAGAAGACTTAGCAAGTGCAAAGACAAAGACCTTCTTCGCCGCAAGAAATGCAATGAATGCCTCCTCAAGCATCAAGAACACAAGTGCACTTGCCTCCAAGGATCCTCCCAAGCAAGCAAGAAGTACCATCAAGACAACAAGCTTCAAACCGGAGCAATCAACCATGTCCTCCAAAGCTTCCACCGGATCTAGCAACATCACTTGCTTCAAGTGTGGTGCTCAAGGACATAAATCTTTTGAATGCAAGAACACAAGAGTTATGATCACTCGAGATGATGGAGATGTGGAGTACTTGAGTGAAGGTGAATATGAAGCCTTGGTACAAGCCGCAACCTCTCATGAAGATGATGCCTTGGAAGACCAAGAGCAAGTCCTATGTGTGCATGATGCAAGCCCTTCTCTTGTGGTGACCAAAGTGTTGACAACCCATGCACTTCCCAATGAAGACCAAAGGTGCAATATCTTCCAAACAAGAGCCGGAATCAATGGCAAGTCAATAAAGGTTATCATCGATGGAGGGAGTTGCCACAATCTTGCAAGCACCGAACTATGCACCAAGCTCAACCTCCCGCTCCGGAAACACCCCCATCCCTACCATGTGCAATGGCTAAGCGACAATGGAAATGTGAAGATCCAACACACCGTCACGATATCCTTCAAGATTGGCGCTTATGAAGACACCATTGATTGTGACGTCGTGCCTATGACGGTGTGCCACATGTTACTTGGTCGCCCTTGGCAATATGACAAGAAAGCCAACCATGATGGCTACACAAATGCCTATAGCTTCAAGGTCAACGACAAGACCTACATCCTACGCCCAATGACTCCTAGCCAAGTAATTGCGGACAATGCAAAGGCTTTAGCGAGGGCTAAGGAAGCCACTATCACTAGTGAGTTGAGAGGTGAGAGAGTGATCCACCAAAAAGAGAGTGAGCGCCACAAACCATATGTGAGTGAGATGAAGAGTGTCCTCCTAGCTACCAAGAGTGAGATGAGAGAAGTGCAACACAACCCATCCACCACCCTACACTACGTGCTCATTTGCAAGGGCCCCTCGGAGGAGATTAATGACTTAACCAACATTCCTTCGTCTTTGTTGTCTCTTTTGAAGGAGTTCCAAGACGTCTTCCCCGACGAGCTACCCCATGGACTACCACCGCTTCGGGGCATCGAGCACCGCATCGACCTCATACCCGGCGCTCCCCTTCCAAACCGAGCCGCCTACCGCACCAACCCCGAAGACACAAAGGAGATTCAACGCCAAATACAAGACCTCCTCGCCAAAGGGTACGTTCGAGAAAGCCTTAGCCCTTGTGCCGTTCCCGTCATTCTTGTGCCTAAACCGGATGAGACGCAACAGATGTGTATGGATTGTAGACCCATCAATGCCATTACCGTCCGTTATCGCCATCCCATTCCGCGTTTAGACGATATGTTGGATGAATTGAGTGGTGCCACGATTTTCTCTAAGATTGATTTGCGTAGTGGCTACCACCAAATTCGCATGGCAATAGGTGATGAATGGAAGACGGCATTCAAGACCAAACTTGGTCTCTATGAATGGCTTGTCATGCCATTTGGTCTTTCAAATGCTCCATCTACTTTCATGCGCCTCATGAATCACATCTTGCGACCTCTCATTGGCAAGAGTGTGGTTGTTTACTTCGATGATATTCTCATTTATAGCAAAAACCTCGAGGACCATGTGCAACATGTGAGAGAAGTTTTGTGCATCTTGCGTCATGAAAAGCTTTATGCTAACCTCCCCAAGTGCACATTTGCTCAAAACAAGTTGGTTTTTCTTGGTTTTGTGGTTTCCGCCAACGGGATTGAAGTTGATTCTTCCAAAGTTGAGGCCATCCACAATTGGCCCACTCCCACAAATGTTGGTCAAGTTCGAAGCTTCCATGGACTCGCCGGATTTTACCGCCGCTTTGTGAAAGATTTTAGCACCGTCGCTTGCCCTTTAAACGAGCTTACTAAAAAGAATGTACCGTTTGTTTGGGGCAAAGCACAACAAAAAGCTTTTGATGAATTGAAAAAGAGACTCACCGAGGCACCACTACTTGTTCTTCCCGATTTTTCTAAAACATTTGAGATAGAATGTGACGCGAGTGGCCTTGGAATCGGTGGTGTCCTCATGCAAAATGGAAAACCCGTGGCATATTATAGTGAGAAGTTGGATGGCGCACGCCTCAACTATCCTATTTATGACAAGGAACTTTACGCTTTGGTTCGTGTTCTTGAAGTTTGGCAACACTATCTTTGGCCAAAAGAGTTCATCATTCACTCCGACCATGAATCTTTGAAGTATTTGAAAAGTCAACACACTTTGAACAAAAGACATGCAAAATGGGTTGAGTTCATTGAGTCCTTTCCATATGTAATCAAATACAAGAAGGGCAAGGACAATGTCGTAGCGGATGCACTTTCCCGCAAGCTCACCCTTTTACTCACTCGTTTGGATTTCCATGTGTTGGGTCTTGATGAAATCAAAGAACAATATGCCTCCGATACCTTCTTTGGCCCAATTTTTGCAAAGTGTTCCATTGAAAAGGGCATCGATGATTTCTATTTGCACCAAGGATTCTTGTTTAAGGGCAACAAACTTTGTGTTCCAATGTCCTCGCTTCGCCTTTTGCTCTTACAAGAATCGCATGGTGGTGGTCTCATGGGTCACTTTGGACGAGAGAAGACATATGCCATGCTATCCACTCACTACTATTGGCCAAGAATGTACCGAGACGTGGAACGCCTTTGCCGCCGGTGTACAACATGCTTACAAGCTAAGTCCTCTTCCAATCCATATGGTCTTTATACACCGTTGCCTATTCCTTATGCTCCTTGGTCCGATATAAGCATGGACTTTGTACTAGGATTACCTCGAACTAAATATGGTCATGATTCAATCTTTGTGGTAGTGGATAGATTCTCAAAAATGGCTCATTTTATACCATGTTCCCGAACGGATGATGCTTCACACATTGCCTCCTTGTTTTTTAGGGAAATTGTGAGACTCCACGGTGTACCAAGAAGCATTGTCTCCGACCGAGATGTCAAGTTCATGAGTTATCTTTGGAAGACACTAATGGCCAAGTTCAACGTCAAGCTTTTGTTCTCATCATCATCGCACCCCCAAACCGATGGGCAAACCGAAGTGGTGAACCGAAGCCTCTCCACACTACTACGAGTCCTTGTCAAGAAGAATTTGAAAGCATGGGAAGATTGCATCCCACACGCGGAGTTTGCCTACAACCGCGCCAAGCACTCTACAACAATGAGAAGCCCCTTCATGGTCGTCTATGGGTTTGAACCACCTACGGCGATTGACCTCCTACCTCTCCCGCTACATGAGCAAGTGAACATGGACATCGACAAGCGAGCACAATACATGAAGAAACTCCATGAAGACACAAGGGCAACGATCGAGCAACAAGTTCTCCGTCAAGCCACAAGACTAAACTTGAAGAAAAAGGCACGGATCTTCAATGAAGGCGACCTAGTGTGGATACACCTTCGCAAGGACCGCTTCCCTCAAGAAAGAAACTCCAAACTCAAGCCTCGAGGTGATGGTCCCTTCAAGGTCCTCAAGCGCATCAACGACAACGCCTACGTCATCGACATACCAACATCCAAGTACTTGGTGAGCAACACATTCAATGTGTCCGACCTTTCACCATATCATGGAGATGAGGAGAACTTAGAGTCGAGGACGACTCTTTCCCAAGGGGGGGGAGATGATACGGGGTGGCCTATGGACACCGCCGCCTCAAGACCGACAAGCCCTCCTCGTGGTCCAATGACACGAGCTCGAGCCCAAGCACTACGCCAAGAGGTGAATTCGCTCCTCTCTACCTATGACTTTGACACCCCCTTGGATGGCTTGCTACTTCATGCAAATACCCTATGTTCAATCAGGTACATCGACCAAGACACAAGCCATGGAGACCAAGGCGTTGGAGAGAGAGCTGGAAACGATGAAGACAGAGCTACAGCGCACAGGCCGGAACTTCCGCCCCCCAGGACCGGAACTTCCGGCCAGATTCCCCCAAGATGCCCCCAAGATGCCTTCCAGCGCGCAGAAAGCATCGGACCGGAACTTCCGCCCGAGGGACCGGAACTTCCGCCCGGTCGGAACTTCCGCCCAAGTTCCGCCCAAGCTCCGAAAGTCCACGAAAAGGCCCCCGGATGTTACCGCAAGGAAATGGACGACTTTCGGAACTTGGCGAACTTGCCGAACTTCCGGCCCCCAGACCGGAACTTCCGCCCCTGACCGGAACTTCCGCCCAAGATGGCCGGAACTTCCGCCACCGCGAACTTCAGCACAACAGCACTTTTCAGCATGTAACTTAACTCTTCGCCCCCACCTATAAATAGGCTAGTTGGCTCAGATCTGAGATTAGACTTGATTTGAAAGAAAACCTGAGCTTAGCTCACCCTTGTGGGAACCCTACCTTGATCTATGATCTTGTATCGCCACCCGGGCTCCTATCGACTCGTGAAGATCTCTTTGGTGACTTCTACCGTTTGTTTGATCTTTTGCTTGCACTTCTACCTATTTGGTCTTTTGCTTGCAGTTCCATCAAACCTTCCGGTCTTTTCACCCTTCTAGATCTCCCGAGCTTCGATTAGTCGATCTCTTTGCGGGACTTCTACCGGAAGGTCTTTTCCTGCAATCTCTATCGAGTTGGTGTTTCGAGCCAACGAGGGAAAACTCGAATTGTATCCGTGTGTGTGTGTATCCCCGCGTTTCCCCCACGTGTTCATCGCGTTCATCCACCTACCCCCACGAATCCCTTCAAATCCGTGAAGATCGGGCACATCCCTGGGCTTAGCCCTTATCATGCAATCTTCCCATGCTTTCAAATTCTTCTTGACAAGGCCTCGTAGTAGTGTGGAGAGGCTTCGGTTCACCACTTCGGTTTGCCCATCGGTTTGGGGGTGCGAGGATGATGAGAACAAAAGCTTGACGTTGAACTTGGCCATTAGTGTCTTCCAAAGATAACTCATGAACTTGACATCTCGGTCGGAGACAATGCTTCTTGGTACACCGTGGAGTCTCACAATTTCCCTAAAAAACAAGGAGGCAATGTGTGAAGCATCATCCGTTCGGGAACATGGTATAAAATGAGCCATTTTTGAGAATCTATCCACTACCACAAAGATTGAATCATGACCATATTTAGTTCGAGGTAATCCTAGCACAAAGTCCATGCTTATATCGGACCAAGGAGCATAAGGAATAGGCAACGGTGTATAAAGACCATATGGATTGGAAGAGGACTTAGCTTGTAAGCATGTTGTACACCGGCGGCAAAGGCGTTCCACGTCTCGGTACATTCGTGGCCAATAGTAGTGAGTGGATAGCATGGCATATGTCTTCTCTCGTCCAAAGTGACCCATGAGACCACCACCATGCGATTCTTGTAAGAGCAAGAGGCGAAGCGAGGATATTGGAACACAAAGTTTGTTGCCCTTAAACAAGAATCCTTGGTGCAAATAGAAATCATTGATGCCCTTTTCAATGGAACATTTTGCAAAAATTGGGCCAAAGAAAGTGTCGGAGGCATATTGTTCTTTGATTTCATCAAGACCCAACACATGGAAATCCAAACGAGTGAGTAAAAGGGTGAGCTTGCGGGAAAGGGCATCCGCAACGACATTGTCCTTGCCCTTCTTGTATTTGATTACATATGGGAAGGACTCAATGAACTCAACCCATTTTGCATGTCTTTTGTTCAAAGTGTGTTGACTTTTCAAATACTTCAAAGATTCATGGTCGGAGTGAATAATGAACTCTCTTGGCCAAAGATAGTGTTGCCAAACTTCAAGAACACGAACCAAAGCATAAAGTTCCTTGTCATATATAGGATAGTTGAGGCGTGCGCCATCCAACTTCTCGCTATAGTATGCCACGGGTTTTCCATTTTGCATGAGGACACCACCGATTCCAAGGCCACTCGCGTCACATTCTATCTCAAATGTTTTAGCAAAATCGGGAAGAACAAGTAGTGGTGCACCGCTGAGTCTCTTTTTCAATTCATCAAAAGCTTTTTGTTGTGCTTTGCCCCAAACAAACGGAACATTCTTTTTTGTAAGCTCGTTTAAAGGGCAAGCGATGGTGCTAAAATCTTTCACAAAGCGGCGGTAAAATCCGGCGAGTCCATGGAAGCTTCGAACTTGACCAACATTTGTGGGAGTGGGCCAATTGTGGATGGCCTCAACTTTGGAAGAATCAACTTCAATCCCGTTGGCGGAAACCACAAAACCAAGAAAAACCAATTTGTTTTGAGCAAAGGTGCATTTTGGGAGGTTGGCATAGAGCTTCTCGTGGCGCAATATGCCTAAGACTTCTCTCACATGTTGAACATGGTCCTCGAGATTTTTGCTATAGACGAGAATGTCATCAAAGTAAACAACCACGCTCTTGCCAATGAGTGGTCTCAAAATGTGATTCATAAGACGCATGAAAGTCGAAGGAGCATTAGAAAGACCAAATGGCATGACAAGCCATTCATATAGACCAAGCTTGGTCTTGAATGCCGTCTTCCATTCATCACCAATTGCCATGCGAATTTGGTGGTAGCCACTACGCAAATCAATCTTAGAGAAAATGGTGGCACCACTCAATTCATCAAGCATGTCATCTAAACGCGGAATGGGATGGCGATAACGGACGGTAATGGCATTGATGGGGCGGCAATCCATACACATCCGTTGCGTCTCATCCGGTTTAGGCACAAGAATCACGGGAACGGCGCAAGGGCTAAGGCTTTCTCGAACGTACCCTTTGGCGAGGAGGTCTTGTATTTGTCGTTGAATCTCCTTCGTGTCTTCGGGGTTGGTGCGGTAGGCGGCTCGGTTTGGAAGGGGAGCGCCGGGTATGAGGTCGATGCGGTGCTCGATGCCCCGATGATGTGGTCTGAGACCCCGATTGTGGCCCGATCTCGCGAATGACCCAATGAATCAAGGGGGAAAGAGGGGGAGAGGCGGAAGAACACGAAGAACACGAAGAACACACGAAGATCCACGCACACCAACCCGATACAATCGATGCTTACCCTCACGGCTCGATGGACCGTGCCAATAGAATCCGCCCGGAAGAGACTCGAGGTAGAATTCCGAGAGGAGAGACCGGTGGGAAGGACGAATCAAGGAGTGGGAGAGAGAGTGTAAAACACTAGAATCTCACACTACCAAATCCATACATCCACAAGGGTTGCCTTGATTACAGAGGGATGATACCCAAGGGAGACTAAGCTCAAAGTTAGGTTTGAGTTCTAAACAAGTCTAAAGAGCTAAAGGGGTGCTTGGGGTGCTTATATAGTCTTACAAGGCGTCACAGGCCGAAAAGGTAAGTTTGGGCCGAAAATATAACTTAAGTCGTGCAGGCCGGTCAGGGAGCCGGTCAGACCGGGCCGGTGACCGGGCGGGCCGGTCCTGACCGGGCCTGTGACCGGGCGTCAACCGGACGAGGTTCCGAGGCCCCGGGATGTTGCCCGGATGGCACGAGCGCCAAATCCGGTTTGGACCGGGCGGCCCGGTCAGGAGGCCGGTCAGTCCGGGCTGGGGACCGGGTGGCCCGGTCAGGAAGCCGGTCTGACCGGGTTCTGGACCGGACGTCCCTCTTCTCTTCCTTGCGCTCTTCGGGCGACTTCCAGTCCAGTTCCGTGTACATCTTCTCGATCAGCTGCTCCTCTCCTTCCCTTGACCATGACGTACCGTCCTCTCCGTGATCTTGATGCTCCACGTACCTAATGACACAAAGGGTTTCGGCATGAGGTAGCATTCCATCCAATGGGGTATCTAGGTCGAGGGAAGTGAGGAGCGAGTTCACCTTGTCGTGTAGAGCTTTAACTCGAGCCCTTGTCATTGGTCCACTTGGGGGACTTGTTGGCCTTGATGTAGTGTCGTTGGTGAGCGGGGCTACATCATCTCCCCCCTCCCTTGGGAGAGAGTCGTCCTCGACTCTTGTTCCTCCTCATCTCCATGATGTGGGGAGAGGTCCGAGATGTTGAAAGTGTTGCTCACCAAGTACTTGGATGTTGGTATGTCGATGACGTAGGCGTTGTTGTTGATGCGCTTGAGTACCTTGAAAGGCTCATCTCCTCTTGGCTTGAGCTTGGAGTTGCGTTCTTGAGGGAACCTTTCTTTCCTTAGGTGAACCCAAACTAGGTCTCCTTCTTCAAACACTCGTTCTTTCTTCTTTGCGTTGAGGCGGTTAGCTTGGCGAAGGACATGGTCTTGTATGGTTGCTCTTGTTTCTTCATGTAGTTTCTTCATGGCGGTGGTGCGCTCGTCGAAGTCCATGTTGGTCCTTTGATGAAGAGGGAGTGGAAGGATGTCGAGTGCCGTTGGAGGTTCGAATCCATAGACGACCATGAAGGGACTCCGTAATGTTGTGGAGTGTTTGGCTCTATTGTTGGCGAACTCCGCGTGGGGGAGGCAATCTTCCCATGACTTCAAGTTTTTCTTCACAAGTGTGCGGAGGAGTGTGGAGAGGCTTCGATTGACCACTTCGGTTTGTCCATCGGTTTGAGGGTGCGAGGACGATGAGAATAAGAGCTTCACTCCAAACTTGGCCATGAGCGACTTCCATAGATAACTCATGAACTTGACGTCTCGATCCGACACAATGCTTGCCGGTATTCCGTGTAGGCGAACCACTTCCCTGAAAAACAATGAAGCAATGTGTGAAGCATCATCGCTCTTATGACATGGTATGAAATGAGACATTTTTGAGAACCTATCCACTACCACAAAGATTGAATCATGCCCATGCTTTGTTCTTGGTAAGCCTAACACAAAGTCCATGCTTATATCCGACCAAGGTGCATATGGAATGGGTAAAGGCATGTAAAGACCATGGGGATTGGATGTTGACTTAGCTTGTAAACAAGTGGTGCAACGGTTGCAAAGGCGCTCCACGTCTCGCTTCATGCGTGGCCAATAATAGTGTGTGGATAGCATCGAAAGAGTCTTGTCGCGTCCAAAATGACCCATGAGGCCACCTCCATGTGACTCTTGCAAAAGCAACTTACGAAGAGAAGACTCGGGTATGCAAACTTTGTTAGCTTTAAACAAGTAGCCATCATGCAAGTAGAAATCATCAAAACCTCGGTCAATGGAACACTTCTCAAAGATTGGTCCAAAGAAAGAATCGGAAGGGTAAAGTTCTTTTATCTCCTCAAGACCCAAAATGTGAAACTCCAAGCGGGTGAGTAGGAGAGTAATCTTGCGGGAAAGTGCATCCGCAACCACATTTTCCTTGCCCTTTTTGTATTTGATAACGTAAGGGAAGGACTCGATGAACTCAACCCACTTAGCATGTCTCTTGTTCAAATTGTGTTGACTTTTCAAATACTTCAAGGACTCATGATCCGAATGGATAACAAACTCTTTGGCCAAAGGTAGTGTTGCCAAACTTCAAGAACACGAACCAAAGCATAAAGCTCCTTGTCATATATAGGATAGTTGAGGCGTGCGCCATCCAACTTCTCGCTATAGTATGCCACGGGTTTTCCATTTTGCATGAGAACACCACCGATCCCAAGGCCACTCGCATCACATTTTATCTCAAATGTTTTGGCAAAATCGGGAAGAGCAAGTAGTGGTGCCTCGGTGAGTCTCTTTTTCAATTCATCAAAAGCTTTTTGTTGTGCTTTGCCCCAAACAAACGGAACATTCTTTTTTGTAAGCTCGTTTAAAGGGCAAGCAATGGTGCTGAAATCTTTCACAAAGCGGCGGTAAAATCCGGCAAGTCCATGGAAGCTTCTAACTTGACCAACATTTGTGGGAGTGGGCCAATTGTGGATGGCCTCAACTTTGGAAGAATCAACTTCAATCCCGTTGGCGGAAACCACAAAACCAAGAAAAACCAATTTGTTTTGAGCGAAATGGCATTTTGGAAGGTTGGCAAAGAGCTTCTCGTGGCGCAAGATGCATAAGACTTCTCTCACATGTTGAACATGGTCCTCGAGATTTTTGCTATAGATGAGAATATCATCAAAGTAGACAACCACGCTCTTGCCAATGAGAGGTCGCAAAATGTGATTCATAAGACGCATGAAAGTGGAGGGAGCATTGGAAAGACCAAATGGCATGACGAGCCATTTATAGAGACCAAGCTTGGTCTTGAATGCCGTCTTCCATTCATCACCAATTGCCATGCGAATTTGGTGGTAGCCACTACGCAAATCAATCTTAGAGAAAATGGTGGCACCACTCAATTCATCAAGCATGTCATCTAAACGCGGAATGGGATGTCGATAACGCACGGTAATGGCATTGATAGGGCGGCAATCCATACACATCCGTTGCGTCTCATCCGGTTTAGGCACAAGAATGACGGGAACGGCACAAGGGCTAAGGCTTTCTCGGACATACCCTTTAGCGAGGAGATCTTGTATTTGTCGTTGTATCTCCTTGGTGTCTTCGGGGTTGGTGCGGTAGGCGGCGCGGTTTGGTAGTGGAGCGCCGGGTATGAGGTCGATGCGATGCTCGATGCCCCGAAGCGGTGGTAGTCCATGGGGTAGCTCGTCGGGGAAAACATCTTGGAACTCCTTCAAAAGAGACAACAAAGACGAAGGAATGTTGGTTAAGTCGTTAGTCTCCGACGAGAGGCCCTTGCAAATGAGCACGTAGTGTATGGTGGTGGATGGGTTGTCTTTCACTTCTCTCCACTCGCTTTTGGTGGTTAGGAGGACACTCTTTCTCTCACTCATATGTGGGTTGTGGCGCTCACTCTCTTTTTGGTGGGTAGCTCCCTCTCCTCTCAACTCACTATGGTGGATGTGGTGTTGTGCCCTCGCTAAAGCCTTCGCATTGTCGGCGATGATTTGGCTAGGAGTCATTGGGCGAAGCTCGAACTTCTTGTCCTTGACCTTGAAGGTGTATGCATTGGAGAAACCATCATGTATGGCCTTCTTGTCAAATTGCCATGGGCGGCCAAACAACATGTGGCACATGGTCATAGGCACCACGTCACACTCGACGGTGTCTTCATAGGGTCCTATCTTGAAGTTGACGGTGACGGTGTGTTGAATCTTGACATTGCCCTTGTCGCTCAACCATTGGACATGGTATGGATGAGGATGCTTGCGAAGCGTGAGGTTGAGCTTCTCACATAGCTCGGTGCTTGCCAAATTGTGGCAACTCCCACCATCGATGATGACCTTGATTGACTTGCCACCAATGCCGGCACGCGTTTGGAAGATGTTGCATCTTTGGTCTTCCATAGCTTGGGGTTGAGTGGTGAGCACTCGAGTGACCACAAGAGAAGGGCTTGGATCATGTGTGCATAAGAGAGGGTCTTCTCCACTTTCTTCATCATACTCTTCCTCATTAGCAACGGCGGCTTGCACTAGGGCTTCATATTCACCTTCACTTAGAGTCTCTATGTCACCATTCTCCATAGTGATCATGACCTTGGTGTTCTTGCACTCAAAGGACTTGTGGCCTTGGGTGCCACACTTGAAGCAAGTGACATTGGAGGGTCCCGTAGAGGCCTTAGAGGAGGCGGTGGAGGATACCGTTTGCTTCATGCGACTTTGTATGGAAGGTTGCTTGGAAGG
This sequence comes from Lolium perenne, assembly GCF_019359855.2. Lineage (NCBI taxonomy): Eukaryota > Viridiplantae > Streptophyta > Magnoliopsida > Poales > Poaceae > Lolium > Lolium perenne. The sequence goes on along the minus strand of NC_067248.2, from coordinate 98,236,465 downwards.
TGTAGAGGATGCGGTTGGCTTGACACTTGTTGTAGGAGTTGATGTGGCAAGCTTGGAGGCGAAGTATTGCTTGGACTTCGACTACTTGATGTCCTCATTCACTTGACGCTCGGCCTTGGAAGCTTGGTGAACCAACTCAACCATGTTGGAGTATTGTTGGAACTCCACAATCCTCTTGATGGGGTAGTTGAGGCCATTGAAGAACCTAGCGATGGTTTGGTTCTCGGACTCTTGGATGTTTGCTCGCATCATGGTTAACTCCATCTCCTTGAAGAATTCCTCAACGGTCTTGGTACCTTGCTTCAATTTTTGGAGCTTGTTGAAGAGATCGGTCTTGTAGTGTTTAGGGACAAAGCGAGCTTCCATCTCCTCCTTCATGTCTTCCCAAGTATCAATTGGAGGATCACCCTTTTCTTCCCTAAGAGTGACAACTTGTTCCCACCAAGTGTTGGCATAATCTTCAAACTCGAGGGAGGCCATGGCTACTTTCTTGGCACCGGAGTAGTTGTGTATGCGGAAGATCTTGTCAACCTTGAGTGCCCATGAGAGGTAGGCCTCGGCATCGTCTTCACCCTTGAACTTGGGCATGTTGAACTTGAGCTTTCCATACATATTCTCTTCATCTTCCATGTTCCTTCGGCGAGGACGGATGCCTTCATCTCTTGCGACTTGAGGTGGTAGAGGAGGTCTTCCACGACCAACCATAGCATTGTGTTGGCGTTGGAGGTGAACACTAGCTTCACTTGGCTCATGTTGAGGATGTTGTTGCGGGTCAGGGCGAGGTTGTTGGCGTTGCCCAATTATGGCCCTCTCATCTTGATCATGTTGTGGTTGCCCTCGGCCCCTTTGGTCATGGCGAGGATGGTTCCAGAGGTCACGCCTTGGTGGATCATGATGACCTTGGTCTTGAGCATCCACATGGGCTTGACGATGAGGTGCCGGGTCCATGTTGTGGAGGACGTTGTCTTGGGGTTGGTCGTCATGCCCATGGTGGGCATGGCGAGCCGCTTGATGACGATCTTGGTGAAGAGCTTGTTCTTGTTGTGGACGTTCATGAGGACGAGCATGGCGATGGAACTCTCCGCGCCTTGAGTTGGAGCGAGAATCATCATGACGAGCGTGCGGTCGACGAGAGCGATGGTGATCTCCATGCCTTGAGTCGGAGCTTGAGGACGAATGGCGATCATGGGAGTAGTCATCATGTGAGGAGGTCGATGACGATGAGGAAGTAGAGCGATGTCGATGTCGACGGCCCAAGTTGTTGATGGCGCGCTCGAGGCTATCCATGCGCCGCTCCATGTTTGCATCATTGGCCGTCACTTGGTCATGCAAGTTGTCCGTAGCTTCACGAAGAAGGATCATATCTTGGTTCACTTGGCCGAAGTTGTGGGCCACTTCTTCATATTGTTCATCGATGCGTGTCTCGAACAAGTGGAGTTGGTCCTTGAACTCTTGGCGTTGCACCCATAGGTTGTGTTGGGTGGCCAACCTCTCGGAGGGGTGTAGGACCTCATCCTCCTTTGCTTGGTCTCCGTGCCTATCCATGATCACAAGACAAGAACTATGTTGTGGATGTTAGTGGAAGGAGACTACCTCTCACTCTTACCGTGGCAAGATAGTATTGAGGCAATCAACCAAGCCGAAAGTAAGACCAATTGTATCGGGACACACACAAGGCACACGCAAAAGCTAGCAAATATGGTGTTAGGAGTGGATGGTGGAAAGCCAAAAGACGAAATCCAAAATCGAGTATGTTGTTAAGAGTGGGTAAGGTCCAAAAATCCAAGTGTCAAAGTGGCGAGCACTATAAACACGGAAAAATGTGGAACTCACACACGGGATGAGCGGGGTTAGTGCAACCAAGGAACGAGCGGAAAAAGGAAAAACCCAAAACAAGGGTGCTCAATGTCACACTAACGCAAGAAGAGATCGAAGCTAGGTTGCATAGATTAGAAACACCAAGATTCGCACGAGGTCTCTCTTCTCTATCTCTCTTGCTTGCTTAAAAGCTTTTCACTCTTTTTGTATCGGTGGCACTTTGCACTTTGTTTTTTTTTTCACTAGCACACTATGCTCTTACTCTTTTGCTGGCCACTCACGAGCTCCACTTATGAGCTTTACTCACACAACGCACACCCTCACGGTCGGGACCTCGTGCGATGTTTCGCAACACTCGGAAGCTTCGCTCGTGGGATAGATCGCAAAAGAAGAGGGCTACAAGGGTTACTGCAAGTTATACCTGCGATGGTGGAGATGGTGGTGGTGGTGGTGGTCGGCGGTGGTGTTAGACGATGTCGAAGATGAGGAGCCCGGTCGGTGGTCCGGTCGGACCGGGTGTGGCGCCGGCTGCTCCGGTCGGTGGGCCGGTTGACCGGGTTCTGGACCGGCTGCTCCGGTTTGCGGCCGGTTGACCGGGTTCTGCGCCAGACGGTCCGGTCTGGGGGCCGGTTGACCGGGTGCGAAACCGGGTTCGTCGATTTGGAGCTTCCTCTCTCCTGTTCTTCCCCAAACCAAAACCACATCGGCCAAAACGAAGGGAAACGATGGAATTGGAGGCTAAAAGTTGGGGAAATAGTAGATCAAGCACAACAACACCAGATCCACGGAGCAAAACCACTCAAAACTCAACCAAATCACAGATCCGTCCAAAGGCAATTTAGGGCTATTTTTTGGAAAATTTTCTAGAAACGAAATTAGGTGGGTGGAGGGTCAAATCCGCGGAAACCAAAGGCTGCTGATACCATATGATGTGGTCTGAGACCCCGATTGTGGCCCGATCTCGCGAATGACCCAATGAATCAAGGGGGAAAGAGGGGGAGAGGCGGAAGAACACGAAGAACACACGAAGATCCACGCACACCAACCCGATACAATCGATGCTTACCCTCACGGCTCGATGGACCGTGCCAATAGAATCCGCCCGGAAGAGACTCGAGGTAGAATTCCGAGAGGAGAGACCGGTGGGAAGGACGAATCAAGGAGTGGGAGAGAGAGTGTAAAACACTAGAATCTCACACTACCAAATCCATACATCCACAAGGGTTGCCTTGATTACAGAGGGATGATACCCAAGGGAGACTAAGCTCAAAGTTAGGTTTGAGTTCTAAACAAGTCTAAAGAGCTAAAGGGGTGCTTGGGGTGCTTATATAGTCTTACAAGGCGTCACAGGCCGAAAAGGTAAGTTTGGGCCGAAAATATAACTTAAGTCGTGCAGGCCGGTCAGGGAGCCGGTCAGACCGGGCCTGTGACCGGGCGGGCCGGTCCTGACCGGGCCTGTAACCGGGCGTCAACCGGACGAGGTTTCGAGGCCCCGGGATGTTGCCCGGATGGCACGAGCGCCAAATCCGGTTTGGACCGGGCGGCCCGGTCAGGAGGCCGGTCAGTCCGGGCTGGGGACCGGGTGGCCCGGTCAGGAAGCCGGTCTGACCGGGTTACGACCGGACGTCCCTCTTCTCTTCCTTGCGCTCTTCGGGCGACTTCCAGTCCAGCTCCGTGTACATCTTCTCGATCAGCTGCTCCTCTCCTTCCCTTGACCATGACGTACCGTCCTCTCCGTGATCTTGATGCTCCACGTACCTAATGACACAAAGGGTTTCGGCATGAGGTAGCATTCCATCCAATGGGGTATCTAGGTCGAGGGAAGTGAGGAGCGAGTTCACCTTGTCGTGTAGAGCTTTAACTCGAGCCCTTGTCATTGGTCCACTTGGGGGACTTGTTGGCCTTGATGTAGTGTCGTTGGTGAGCGGGGCTACATCACCCGAAGCGGTGGTAGTCCATGAGGTAGCTCGTCGGGGAAGACGTCTTGCAATTCCTTCAAAAGAGACAATAAAGACGAAGGAATGTTGGTTAAGTCGTTAGACTCCTCCGAGGGGCCCTTGCAAATGAGCACGTAGTGTAGGGTGGTGGATGGGTTGTGGTGCACTTCTCTCATCTCACTCTTGGTAGCTAGGAGGACACTCTTCATCTCACTCACATATGGTTTGTGGCGCTCACTCTCTTTTTGGTGGATCACTCTCTCACCTCTCAACTCACTAGTGATAGTGGCTTCCTTAGCCCTCGCTAAAGCCTTTGCATTGTCCGCAATTACTTGGCTAGGAGTCATTGGGCGTAGGATGTAGGTCTTGTCGTTGACCTTGAAGCTATAGGCATTTGTGTAGCCATCATGGTTGGCTTTCTTGTCATATTGCCAAGGGCGACCAAGTAACATGTGGCACACCGTCATAGGCACGACGTCACAATCAATGGTGTCTTCATAAGCGCCAATCTTGAAGGATATCGTGACGGTGTGTTGGATCTTCACATTTCCATTGTCGCTTAGCCATTGCACATGGTAGGGATGGGGGTGTTTCCGGAGCGGGAGGTTGAGCTTGGTGCATAGTTCGGTGCTTGCAAGATTGTGGCAACTCCCTCCATCGATGATAACCTTTATTGACTTGCCATTGATTCCGGCTCTTGTTTGGAAGATATTGCACCTTTGGTCTTCATTTGGAAGTGCATGGGTTGTCAACACTTTGGTCACCACAAGAGAAGGGCTTGCATCATGTACACATAGGACTTTCTCTTGGTCTTCCAAGTCATCTTCTTCATGAGAGGTTGCGGCTTGTACCAAGGCTTCATATTCACCTTCACTCAAGTACTCCACATCTCCATCATCTCGAGTGATCATAACTCTTGTGTTCTTGCATTCAAAGGATTTATGTCCTTGAGCACCACACTTGAAGCAAGTGATGTTACTAGATCCGGTGGAAGCTTTGGAGGACATGGTTGATTGCTCCGGTTTGAAGCTTGTTGTCTTGATGGCACTTCTTGCTTGCTTTGGAGGATCCTTGGAGGCAAGTGCACTTGTGTTCTTGATGCTTGAGGAGGCATTCATGGCATTTCTTGCGGCGAAGAAGGTCTTTGTCTTTGCACTTGCTAGGTCTTCTCGCACTTGGCGCTCGGCCCTTGTTGCTTGGTGGAGTAGCTCAACCATGTTTTTGTAAGGCAAGAATTCCACTATCCTCTTGACGGGGATGTTCAAGCCATTCAAGAATCTTGCCATAGTTTGCTCTTCTCGCTCATCCACATTTGCACTCATCATGGTCATGTGCATCTCCTTGTAGTATTCCTCAACGGACTTGTAGCTTTGCTTGAGTTGAGTGAGCTTGTTGAAGAGGTCACGCTTGTGGTGAGTTGGTACAAAGCGGGTGTGCATGACTTCTTGCATCTCTTCCCATGTGTCAATGGGTGCTAGGTCTTCCTTCTCACGTTTCTTGTTGACTTCTTCCCACCAAACATTTGCATATCCTTCAAACTCAAGTGATGCCATGGCAACTTTCTTTGCTTCGGAGAAGTTGTGGATGCGGAATATCTTGTCAACCTTGAGTACCCAAGACAAGTATGCGTCGGGGTCTTCCTCTCCTTGGAACTTGGGCATGGTGAATTTTAGCTTCCCAAAGATTTCTTCCGCATTGCGGTCATTGCGTCGAGGAGGTGGTCTTGCTTCACCATGGTCTTGACGTTGTTGAGGTTGAGGTTGTGGACCTTGAGCATCTTCATTGTTGTTTCTATGTTGTTGAGGAGGAGGTGGTCTTTCATGACCTTCATCATGATCATCATTGTTGTGGCGTTGATGAGGCCTCACACTTGCTTCACTTGATGCTTGGTGATGACTTGAGTCTTCCTCCATCTCAACATCTCGTGCTTGATGAGGTGGTGATACGGTAGATCCAAGCCGATCCACCTAGATTGATGCCCGATCTTTCACAGCGAGAACCTGGGGTAGAGAATCCTCCCAACAACGCGATGAACGCAGCCTGGAGAAGAGGGAACGAATCCAGCAAGCAACAGATCGATGAACGACCGCCTCAAACCAAGAGCTAGATAATCCTTGATGAACACAAGAACCTTCGCAGTGGATAATAATATAGATAAACGGCAGCGCCGTACCCCCGGAGGGATGATACACGTGATCACACGTAATAGGGAAACCCTAACTTTTAGACTAAACTTGATCTACTTAAACCCTAGCCGCCCCACCTCCTTATATGAGGGGAAGGGTGGCCGGCCAGCCCTTGCTGGGCTGGGCGCCCCACTATGGGCCTCCCTAACTTGGTTGGACAGGCCCAAACCAAGACTGACTCGATTTATTAAAAATCCCTAATGTGCCAATATATGACAATTACAAAAACTAAGATAATTAAGCTGGTGGAGTCCTGAATCTAGGCTCCACATAGGCCTCCATGCCCGTATCATCCTCCCCCGCTTCAACAAGCGTTGTCCCCAACGCGTGAGGGTCTTCTGGAAAAGGTGACGTGATATGAACATGACACGTCCTCGCCGTCTTCAAGTCTTGCTTGCCTTCCACACCACATCCTCCCTCGCGGCCTGCTTGACTTGATACAACACTTGACGCCTCCTTGCGTTTCCATATGAGCTTGTACGTTGGCGTCAACTCCTTCTTCTTGCGAGGTTTTGATGGACCCTTGTGTCGCTGCACATGACCCTGCACAAGATGTGTAATTCCTGGGCCACATAGATGTCTTACACGTCCATCCTTGCCTCGATGCATCCGCGCTGTCGCGGAAAACTGGACTGCAGTACTCCTAGCACGGTAGTGCCGCTGCCCGCTATCTCCACTGACGCGCTCGGCCACAGCCGGTCTAGGCGCCGGTTGACCGGACGGTTGACCGGCCCGGCCGGTCCTGGAGCCGGTCGGCCGGCCCTGGCACCGGGCTGAAACACCATCAGCAATGGCTTGTCTAACCTGCTCGCCTCCCACTCCTCCCACGCGCATCTGCGCCATATGCACTGAAACACCATCAGCGCACCCATCATCAGTCTGTGTACTGACATCAACACAAACTGGAACTGTAGCACATGCTGCAACATCCACATCAACAACAAGTGTAGCTTCATCCGGCTTGTCACCAACAAGAACTGGCTTGTCATCTACAGGCTTGGCTGAAACATCACCAACATCAATGCTCGGAACATCATGCACCTTATGCTGCACATTAGGCTTGTGCAATTTCTCCTTACGCACCACTAACTCCACATCGGACTTGATATGATCATCACCCATAGGCTTCAAAGTCCGCTGTTTGCCACCATGCATAAAAGAATATGTATTTGCTCGCCCAGCATGTGTCACATTGCGATCATACTGCCAAGGACGCCCAAGTAGCAATCCACACACCTCCAATGGCAACACATCACAATCGATCTCATCAACATAATCACCAACTGTAAATGGCACACGCACCTTGTGAGTAATCTTCAGCATACCACAGCTATTCAACCACTCAAGATGTTTAGGTTCAGGAAGACGCCATGTAGACAACCCCAATGCTGCCACCATCGCCTTGCTAATGCCATTAGTACAGCTACCACCATCAATCATCAACTTGCAAGCTTTGCCCTTTATAATGCACTGAGTCTGAAACAAACTCCACCGCTGAACCTTGTCAACTGTCTTGCAAGCATCACCTTGTACCTTCTTGAGTTGCATATTCAGCCCGCTCAATGGTACATCCTCCTCAACAGTCACAGTAGCGCTCTTGGTATCAGAGCCAGGTTTCCTCTCCTCTGAAGATTTCACCTCGACCTTAGTGACTGTTGGTAGTGGAACAACCTCCTGAATAGGAACTATGCACTTGTCCACTTCCTCTATTGCATGGACAACTCTGGATGACTGCTTACGCTGCTGCAATGGTAACCCAAAACCACCACGAAGAAACTGTTGGAATTCCGCCCAAGTATAAACATACTCTCCTCTATCAACGGCATCATACCAATATATGTCCAACTCGGCATCCACACGCCGGTGAGCTAGAAGACAGGCATCATACCCAGTGAACTTCCCTTTGTAGCGACGACATCGTTGGAAACCCAACTCCATGTACTTCTCCCAATCCTCGTACTGCTCAATTGTCGCGGAACGGCATAAATACCACTTTAGTTCCGACACGGGACGCGGTGCTTCCTCCCAACGGCGGATATCAAGGTAATCATTGAAAACATCACCAGATTTCGTGCCACGTGAACACCGTATGCCAGCTATATCGTCGGAAAACGAAGCAACAACAGTAGCAGCATCAAGTAACATCGCCGGAGATGAAACATGAGAAACCGCCGGAGAGACAACCGCAGGAATAGACGCCGGCCCGGCCCAGGGCCCGGTTGGACCGGCCTGTGGACCGGCCTGTCCGGTCTGTGGCCCGGTTGACCGGCCGCCAACCGGATGCATCGTACCGGAATCAAACCGGACGAAATTTTGCGAACTTTCCGGTTTGCAGCCCGGTTGACCGGATTTTACGCCAGGCTGCCCGGTCACTGGCCCGGTTGGACCGGATTTTACGCCAGGCTGCCCGGTCACTGGCCCGGTTGGACCGGATTTTACGCCAGGCTGCCCGGTCACTGGCCCGGTTGAACCGGATTATATGCCAGGCTGCCCGGTCACTGGCCCGGTTGACCGGATTTCTGACCGGATTTTTCCTGGTCGCGAATTTTCGTCTTCTTCCCGACTCTGGTCGCGATTTTTCGCGATTTTGACCTCCGAAACAGCCATGGATGACCTCCAAACTTCACCAAACAATGCCAAACTTCCTCCAACCAACCTCCTTCGACCGAGAGCCAAACTCCTCCGATCTAAGAGCCAATCTTCTCCGCAGCAAACCGATCAAAGAGATCGATCAACAAAACCTCGCCGTGAGCAACCCAGAAAACTGATACCACATGATACGGTAGATCCAAGCCGATCCACCTAGATTGATGCCCGATCTTTCACAGCGAGAACCTGGGGTAGAGAATCCTCCCAACAACGCGATGAACGCAGCCTGGAGAAGAGGGAACGAATCCAGCAAGCAACAGATCGATGAACGACCGCCTCAAACCAAGAGCTAGATAATCCTTGATGAACACAAGAACCTTCGCAGCGGATAATAATATAGATAAACGGCAGCGCCGTACCCCCGGAGGGATGATACACGTGATCACACGTAATAGGGAAACCCTAACTTTTAGACTAAACTTGATCTACTTAAACCCTAGCCGCCCCACCTCCTTATATGAGGGGAAGGGTGGCCGGCCAGCCCTTGCTGGGCTGGGCGCCCCACTATGGGCCTCCCTAACTTGGTTGGACAGGCCCAAACCAAGACTGACTCGATTTATTAAAAATCCCTAATTTGCCAATATATGACAATTACAAAAACTAAGATAATTAAGCTGGTGGAGTCCTGAATCTAGGCTCCACATAGGCCTCCATGCCCGTATCAGGTGGTCTTCTACCATGAGGGCGATCATCATGATGACGACGGTTGTCTTGACCTTGACGGCGTGGTGCCCTATCACGAGGAGGTTGATCAACATTGATGATGCGGCGGTCTTGGTTCACTTCTTGTTCGGCATTATGGTGGTGCCTTTGAGCATTGGCCACTTGAGATGGGCGAGGTTGCCCTTGATGATGACGTGCCTCTTGCTCTTGGCGGAGCCTTTCTTGCTCACGTGCATGAAGGAGATCTTGATCATGACGAAGACGTTGTTGTTCCTCTTGGAATTGAGCATGGAGATGTTCTTGTTGAAAGCGTTCTTCTTAAAGGCGTAGACGTTCTTGGACAAGTCGAAGTCGTGCTTGCTCCGCTTCTTGAGCTTGTTGTTGAAGCACTTGAGCATCCACATTATGGTGGCGTGGGTCTTGATTGGAATCATGATGCGATGATGTAGGAGCTCGTGACCTTGAGCTATGAGAGCGTGAAGACCTTGAATGGTGTCTTCTATCTTCTTGACGGTTGAGTGTATGGAGGATGTTGTCCAACGCCGTCTTCATTTCTCTTGTTTCTTGACCTTGTATGGCGAGTGTTGCCTTCAACTCATTGCCTTGAGTGTCGATCTTCTCATTGAGTTCTTGAACTTGATTGTTGAGGTCAATCCTTTGCACTTGAGCTCTTTCTTCATAGCGGACGTTGGTATCCTTGAGCATGGCTTCAAATTGATTGAGCTTGGCGTGGACGGCTTGAGTAGCTATCCAATGTTGGTGCCGTGTCATCGGTAGTTGATTCCCTTCTCCACTAGACATGGTTACAACTAAAACAAGAACTATGTGGTGGGTGGTTAGGAAAGACTACCAAAAGTGTCAAAACTTGCAAACCAAAATCGAAAAGGTGTTTCAAGTCGAGGAACAACCGATATGTATGCACACACACAAAACAAAACTCTATATGGTGTTAGGTATGGATGTGGAAAGCCAAATGGAAGAACCAAACAAAAAGTCTATTGTCAAAAGTGGGTAATATCCAAAAGTCACAAGTCAAAGGCGGTGATCACAAAAGGCATACACAAGGTGGAACACACGCGTTGGACAAAATGGGGTTAGCGCGACGGAAAATGAGCACGAACAAAATTGGTCCTAACGAAGACTACTAGCTCGGTGTCACGCTAACGCAAGAGAGACCGTGGCTTGGTTGCAAAATTGAGAAGCAACAAGATTTGCGCAAGACGCCTCTCTTCTCTTTTCTCTCTTTTGCTTATAAGCTTTGGACTCTTTTGTGTATAGGTGTCACTCACACTCTTTTTCTTTTCTTTTCTCCCTTTTTTTTCGTATGCTTAGAAGCTTTCTTTTTCTCACTATCTATGTAAGTATGTCACACTTCTTTTGCCTATCTTTTCTGATGAGGACATCCCATCTATTGATACAACCGCTGTACCTACAGCCACACAAATTCAAGGACCAATCACTCGAGCTCGTGCCAAACAACTTAACTATCAGGTACTTTCGTTTCTTGGAACTATTCCTCACATACATGAGAATATGATGCTGCCTAAATCAGATGTGTTTGTTACTCTTAGGAATGATGGACCTAGCATGGATGAGAGGGACAAACATTGGAGCATAATCACACATGGAGGAGATGGCAGCAAACATGTGATGATTGAAGAAGACGCTGCGAGTGGAGATTTCAGAACTTTGAAGCCACCATAATTGGAGATGAAGACATGGACGAAATATAGAGTTCTCCACTTCATAATTTCGTCCACCTGAGTCCATGGTGCTGCGACACCATTAGTTTTGGGCCAGGCCCATGTAATTTTCGCAGGATTTAAGTGAGCCACTTTTTAGAGTCCGTATTGAAGGGGGAAAGGCCTTCTAGGGTTTGGTTCGGCCACCATATGCATGGCTGGCCGAAACCCCACCTTTTCCTCCTTTAAATACCCCCATAGCCGTCACGTTTAGACTCGGATTTTGATTAGACTAAAAGTTAGCCATTGCTGCAACTCTCGTGTACTTCTTTTGAGGCCAACGCCCAGAACAAGACCGACTATTCGGAATCCCACCTTTTCAATAAAGCTTTCATCTATATCCGCAATATTCTGATTGCAATATTAGTTCTTACTTGTTCTCGATTTCAGGTAGGAATTAAGACCCTCGCTGGTCAGGCTGATCGTGCATCCGCAAGATCAGTAACTCCCGGAGATTGTCCTAGCGATTGCATTGGCGCACGAGCTTTGCACGTGTAGTCGGATCGTCAAGCACGAACTCCACCAACAAATCGACATTACCCACGTCTCATCGAAAGATCGGCCATCTTTGCCCTATCAAGTGGTATCAGATTTCAGGTTGCTCGGTGAGATTTTACTGTTTTACTAGTGTAGATTGCATCTGCCATCATACTCATAAACCACGAAAAAGCCAAAAATACAGTTAGGGTTTAGATCATCTCGTCCCATAAACCCCCTGTGATGCAGCCCGACCTTCGGTCTTCACCGCATCATGTGCTTCATCGCTAAGACGGCACGCTAAGGTGAATCTTCTCCTTTACGCGTGCCTCGAATCGCCTACTTGGAACGATATACTACTTCATACCCCGTCATATCTTGATGATAGGAACTCGACGACAAGTACGGGGAGAAGGAAGGATGGCACGGAGACCCGAGGACACAAGGCCGATGTCACGGAAGCTTGGAAGAGAAGGAGGAAGAGGAGCTGGAAGCTCCAGGGCCGGCACTGCCGCCCTACACAAAGCCAAGATCGCCGCTGTGGGCCGGCACTGCCGCCCTCCCCACGCCGGCACTGCCGCCGTGGTCGTGACCACTACCAAACCTAACCCTAGGTTGCCACATGTATGGCTGTGCTTGTATCTTAGTTTCCCCAAACTACCCCTCCTTAGTGGTTCCCTATAAATAGACCTCCACCCCCACCTTCATGAGGGAGAGATGATGTTTAGATAAATTGGCTTATGCCTCTACTATCCCTTGTGGATTTTGGGTAACCCCCACCTTAGGTTAATTCCTATTGTACCACCCGGGCTCCTTATCGAATCCTATTGTATCTCTTTGGTGACTTCTACCAATCTTAGTCTTTTGCTTGCACTTCTACCTATTTGGTCTTTTGCTTGCACTTCTATTGAGTTTGGTCTTTTCACCCTTCTAGATTCATAGGATCTTCGATTTGTCGATCTTGTTGCGGGACTTCTACCGGAAGGTCTTTTCCTGCAACTTCTATCGAGTTGGTGTTTCGGGCCAACGGGGATAACCGATTGTGTTGTGTGCGTGTGTTTGTATCGAGTTCTTCGCGTTCATCCACTTCCCCGCGAATCCCCCTCCGCAATCACACTCACCCGGGTCAAACCGTGAAGATTGGGCACACCCTCGGGCTTAGCCCGCATCATATGGTATCTGAGCAAAGGTTGCCACGGATTTGACCCTCCGATTCCACCAATTTCGCCCAAAAAATTCCCCAAAAAATTTTCCCCAAAAAATAGCTCGAATTTGGATCTCTGGATTTGTTGAGTTTTTTGTGGTTTTGGTCCACAGATCTGTTGTCTCTTGTGTTGATCTACATCTCCTCCAAATTTCACCGTCAAATTCCTTGTATTTCGCTCAAAATCGACGAATTTCTGCCCCAATTTCCGCCCCCGTGTTCGTCCAGTTCGTCCTGTTCGTGCGTGACCGGCACTGCCGGCCTCGTCTCACCGGCACTGCCGGCCGACCGGCACTGCCGGCCGATTCCTGGCGGCACTACCGGCCCCCATCATCTTCAACCTCCCGTGCGCCCACAGCAGCCAACCACCAGCCGCCCGCCCGCCCCTGGCCAACGCCACGTGCGCCCACCCACGCTCGAGCCGGCCGCCGCTCGCCTCGCCACCAAGCCGCCCGCCCTGGCCCCGCTTCACTTCCGCGCCCCTGCTCTCCCCAAAGCTGCAGGCCACCGCTGCCCCCGCACAGCCCCTGCTGGCTCACTCGCTCGCCGCCGGCCCAAGCACGCGCCACCACCTTGATTCCGCTCTGCTCAAGCCGCCGGCCAAGCCCATCACCCGCGCAGAATCCACCTAGCATCACCAGCTCGCGCTCGATTTTCATCTGCCGGCACTGCCGTGATACTTCAACCGGCACTGCCGGCCAACCCCCAGCGGCACTGCCGCCCATGTACATGCGCTGCGCTGTTCGAGTTTCACCCAATTCTGACCCATCTTTTTGCCCCAAATTTTGACAACTTTCCGGCGCCCGTTTGACTCCAAACTTTAACAACACCCTCCAACGACTCTACATAGTCTACGTCTAATTTTTGACGATTTTTGGAACATATTTTTTGACCGCTCGTTTTGACCCTACTTTTCGGGCATTGACTTAATTTGCTCGGTTTCCGATTTGGAGTGCATCGGTTGTCTATTCCGCTTCCGCGCCTACATCAACACCGCGACGACACCGTTGGCACCCCGGATTCCGGCGCAACTTAGCCATCGTCATCGACACCACCACTTCGCCATCGCAAGTTCGTGTGCTTGGCGCCGCCTAACATCAATAGGTATAACTTGCCTCCCCTTGTAGCCCCGTTTCTTTCTTTGTGTACCTATCCCATTGAGAGTGGCTTTTCGAGTGTTGCGATGCATTGCACAAGTGTCACGACCGTGAGAGGGTGTGTGTGCGTTGTGTTGAGCAAAGCTCCGAAGCAAGCTCGGTGAGAAAGATACACAAAAGAAGAAAAAATGTGACATAGAGAAAAATAAAGCTTCTAAGCATAGAAAAAAAAGAGAAAAGGAAAAGGAAATACAAAAAAAAGAGTGTGTGTCCACCGATACAAAGGAGTGCAAAGCTTGTGAGCACTAAGAGAGATAAGAGAAGAGTGGCATTTGTGCAAATCTAGTTGCTTCTCTCATATGCAACCAAGCTACGGTCTCTCTTGTGTTGGCGCGACACCGAGCTAATAGTCTTCGTTAGGACCATCTTGTTACTTGCTCACTTCCTTGGTCGCGCTAACCCCATTGTTCGTCCTTGTGTGTGTTTCCGTGTTTCCTTGACATAGATCATCACTTTTGACATTTGACTTTGGATCTTACCCACATTTGATAATAGACATTTTCTTTGGTTCTTTTCGTTTGCTATCCACTTCCTCACCTACCACCATATAGAGTTCTTAGCCTTTTGCGTGTGCTTTGAGTGTGTGTGTGAGTACATATCGGTTATTCTCTAACTTGAAACATTTTCTCGATTTTGGTTTGCGAGTTTTGACCTTTTAGTAGTTCTCCTTCCACCATACATACAACTTGAGAGCCACCCAAAATGACACCACAAGAACAAGCCGAGATGAGAGCCTACTTTGCAAACTTAGATGATCAAATAGCCAAGATGACCACCCAAGATAAAGCCGAGTGCAAATCCTACTTCAAACACCTTGAGAGCAAGAGTGACACACCACATGAGTTGAGTGAGGACGCTTTGATTTCTAACACATTAACCTCTACTCCTCTTGTGTTGTCTTCCTCTTTGCTAGGTTGCTCGGACATCGACGACGCCATTGCCATGGAGATGAGGGACTCCACTATATGTGAGATGAGCGACTCCACTATATGTGAGATGAGCGACTCCACTATATGTGAGATGAGCGACTCCACTATATGTGAGATGAGTGAATCCACTATACATGAGCTTGAGTGCCTCCACCTTGAGGATATGAGTGATACACCGAGTGAGATGAGAGTGGTAGTTGATAGGTCATGTGAGGCCATTTCGAATTCTAACAACTTACCCTCTACCTCTAGTGTGTTTCCTTGTGTCTCATTAGGTTCCATGGATGACGAGACGTCGATCACGGAAAAGAAGATTTACATGGTGCATGAAGATGATGCTATCACACCATGCTTGTTTGAAGATGAACATGGAGGCCACATGGAGCCTACCTCTTCCACAACACCTACCTCATATGAGCGGGACTACAAAGGTACCTATATGGGTGTTGATGATGCCATGATCCCACTAGTGGACATGATGATTTGTGAGTGCATGCATGATGATGATGATCCGATTGCTATGACATATGCTTCTTTCACATTCCCATGTGACACTTGTGATACACCTATTGTTGATCATGCGGAATTAGTTGCTTATGATGATATTTCCATGTCATGCTATGAGTCTTTCGAGTTACTTCCTCTTGCTTGCAATATGTCGAACAATTGCTCTTTCCTATGTGTTGCTTGCAATGATGATGATGATGATGCTTGTGTTGTGACAACCTTGCCGAACAATTGCTCTTTCCCTAGGTTTGTCGACAACCATGATACAATATTGAACATGTTTTGTGCTAGATGCTTGCAATACTCTCCCATTAATGCAACCAAAATGTTGAATAAATGTTCTTTCCAATGCTTGGTTTGCAATGATGTTAATATGCTTGTAAATGAGATTGCCCCCATAGCTCTCTCAAATTTTGGAGACTTTGCATATATCCATGTTGAGCATGTTCCCATGTTTACTCCGCATATTCACCATATATATTATGATGCTTTGCTTGATGCTAATGGTGATGTGCAAAAGAGATGGACCATCATGATGGATGATGTGTTCATATACCATGCACACACGTTCTTTGCTTTACCTATTGTGTGTGTAGGTACACGGAAGACAAGGTCAACCTCGATTGAGCACGAGTTGACCAAACGAGCTCTTGAGAGCATAATTCAAGTGAGTACAAGATCGAACCCGGCTCTGATATGGGCTAAGCCCAGGGATGTGCCCGATCTTCACGGATTTGAAGGGATTCGTGGGGGTAGGTGGATGAACGCGATGAACACGTGGGGGAAACGCGGGGATACACACACACACGGATACAATTCGAGTTTTCCCTCGTTGGCTCGAAACACCAACTCGATAGAGATTGCAGGAAAAGACCTTCCGGTAGAAGTCCCGCAAAGAGATCGACTAATCGAAGCTCGGGAGATCTAGAAGGGTGAAAAGACCGGAAGGTTTGATGGAAGTGCAAGCAAAAGACCAAATAGGTAGAAGTGCAAGCAAAAGATCAAACAAACGGTAGAAGTCACCAAAGAGATCTTCACGAGTCGATAGGAGCCCGGGTGGCGATACAAGATCATAGATCAAGGTAGGGTTCCCACAAGGGTGAGCTAAGCTCAGGTTTTCTTTCAAATCAAGTCTAATCTCAGATCTGAGTCAACTAGCCTATTTATAGGTGGGGGCGAAGAGTTAAGTTACATGCTGAAAAGTGCTGTTGTGCTGAAGTTCGCGGGGGCGGAAGTTCCGGCCATCTTGGGCGGAAGTTCCGGTCAGGGGCGGAAGTTCCGGTCCTGGGGGCCGGAAGTTCCGGCCAGGCCGGAAGTTCCGGCCAAGTTCCGGCCAAGTTCCGAAAGTCGTCCATTTCCTTGCAGTAACATCCAGGGGCCTTTTCGTGGACTTTCGGAGCTTGGGCGGAACTTGGGCGGAAGTTCCGACCGGGCGGAAGTTCCGGTCCCTCGGGGCGGAAGTTCCGGTCCGATGCTTTTTCCTGCGCGCTGGAAGGCATCTTGGGGGTATCTTGGGGGAATCGGGCCGGAAGTTCCGGTCCTGGGGGGCGGAAGTTCCGGCCTGTGCGCTGTAGCTCCGTCTTCAGCGTTTCCAGCTCTCTCTCCAACGCCTTGGTCTCCATGGCTTGTGTCTTGGTCGATGTACCTGATTGAACATAGGGTATTTGCATGAAGTAGCAAGCCATCCAAGGGGGTGTCAAAATCATAGGTAGAGAGGAGCGAATTCACCTCTTGGCGTAGTGCTTGGGCTCGAGCTCGTGTCATTGGACCACGAGGAGGGCTTGTCGGTCTTGAGGCGGCGGTGTCCATAGGCCACCCCGTATCATCTCCCCCCCCTTGGGAAAGAGTCGTCCTCGACTCTAAGTTCTCCTCATCTCCATGATATGGTGAAAGGTCGGACACATTGAATGTGTTGCTCACCAAGTACTTGGATGTTGGTATGTCGATGACGTAGGCGTTGTCGTTGATGCGCTTGAGGACCTTGAATGGACCATCACCACGAGGCTTGAGTTTGGAGTTTCTTTCTTGAGGGAAGCGGTCCTTGCGAAGGTGTATCCACACTAGGTCGCCTTCATTGAAGATCCGTGCCTTTTTCTTCAAGTTTAGTCTTGTGGCTTGACGGAGAACTTGTTGCTCGATCGTTGCCCTTGTGTCTTCATGGAGTTTCTTCATGTATTGTGCTCGCTTGTCGATGTCCATGTTCACTTGCTCATGTAGCGGAAGAGGTAGGAGGTCAATCGCCGTAGGTGGTTCAAACCCGTAGACAACCATGAATGGGCTTCTCATTGTTGTGGAGTGCTTGGCGCGGTTGTAGGCAAATTCCGCATGTGGGATGCAATCTTCCCATGCTTTCAAATTCTTCTTGACAAGGACTCGTAGTAGTGTGGAGAGGCTTCGGTTCACCACTTCGGTTTGCCCATCGGTTTGGGGGTGCGATGATGATGAGAACAAAAGCTTGACGTTGAACTTGGCCATTAGTGTCTTCCAAAGATAACTCATGAACTTGACGTCTCGGTCGGAGACAATGCTTCTTGGTACACCGTGGAGTCTCACAATTTCCCTAAAAAACAAGGAAGCAATGTGTGAAGCATCATCCGTTCGGGAACATGGTATAAAATGAGCCATTTTTGAGAATCTATCCACTACCACAAAGATTGAATCATGACCATATTTAGTTCGAGGTAAACCTAGTACAAAGTCCATGCTTATATCGGACCAAGGAGCATAAGGAATAGGCAAAGGTGTATAAAGACCACATGGATTGGAAGAGGACTTAGCTTGTAAGCATGTTGTGCACCGGCGGCAAAGGCGTTCCACGTCTCGGTACATTCTTGGCCAATAGTAGTGAGTGGATAGCATGGCATATGTCTTCTCTCGTCCAAAGTGACCCATGAGACCACCACCATGCGATTCTTGTAAGAGCAAAAGGCGAAGCGAGGACATTGGAACACAAAGTTTGTTGCCCTTAAACAAGAATCCTTGGTGCAAATAGAAATCATCGATGCCCTTTTCAATGGAACACTTTGCAAAAAT
The DNA here is from genome assembly GCF_019359855.2 of Lolium perenne. Lineage (NCBI taxonomy): Eukaryota > Viridiplantae > Streptophyta > Magnoliopsida > Poales > Poaceae > Lolium > Lolium perenne. The sequence goes on along the minus strand of NC_067248.2, from coordinate 98,218,163 downwards.
TGGGCCAAAGAAAGTATCGGAGGCATATTGTTCTTTGATTTCATCAAGACCCAACACATGGAAATCCAAACGAGTTAGTAAAAGGGTGAGCTTGCGGGAAAGGGCATCCGCTACGACATTGTCCTTGCCCCTCTTGTATTTTATTACATATGGAAAGGACTCAATGAACTCAACCCATTTTGCATGTCTTTTGTTCAAAGTTTGTTGACTTTTCAAATACTTCAAAGATTCATGGTCGGAGTGAATGATGAACTCTTTTGGCCAAAGATAGTGTTGCCAAACTTCAAGAACACGAACTAAAGCGTAAAGTTCCTTGTCATAAATAGGATAGTTGAGGCGTGCGCCATCCAACTTCTCACTATAATATGCCACGGGTTTTCCATTTTGCATGAGGACACCACCGATTCCAAGGCCACTTGCGTCACATTCTATCTCAAATGTTTTAGCAAAATCGGGAAGAGCAAGGAGTGGTGCCTCGGTGAGTCTCTTTTTCAATTCATCAAAAGCTTTTTGTTGTGCGTTGCCCCAAACAAACGGAACATTCTTTTTGGTAAGCTCGTTTAAAGGGCAAGCGATGGTGCTAAAATCTTTCACAAAACGGCGGTAAAATCCGGCTAGTCCATGGAAGCTTCGAACTTGACCAACATTTGTGGGAGTGGGCCAATTGTGGATGGCCTCAACTTTGGAAGAATCAACTTCAATCCCGTTGGCGGAAACCACAAAACCAAGAAAAACCAACTTGTTTTGAGCAAAAGTGCACTTGGGGAGGTTAGCATAAAGCTTTTCATGACGCAAGATGCACAAGACTTCTCTCACATGTTGCACATGGTCCTCGAGGTTTTTGCTATAAATGAGAATGTCATCGAAATAGACAACCACACTCTTGCCAATGAGAGGTCGCAAGATGTGATTCATGAGGCGCATGAAAGTAGATGGAGCATTTGAAAGACCAAATGGCATGACAAGCCATTCATAGAGACCAAGTTTGGTCTTGAATGCCGTCTTCCATTCATCACCTATTGCCATGCGAATTTGGTGGTAGCCACTACGCAAATCAATTTTAGAGAAAATTGTGGCACCACTCAATTCATCCAACATATCGTCTAAACGCGGAATGGGATGGCGATAACGGACGGTAATGGCATTGATGGGTCTACAATCCATACACATCCGTTGCGTCTCATCCGGTTTAGGCACAAGAATCACGGGAACGGCGCAAGGGCTAAGGCTTTCTCGAACGTACCCTTTGCGAGGAGGTCTTGTATTTGGCGTTGAATCTCCTTTGTGTCTTCGGGGTTGGTGCGGTAGGCGGCTCGGTTTGGAAGGGGAGCGCCGGGTATGAGGTCGATGCGGTGCTCGATGCCCCGAAGCGGTGGTAGTCCATGAGGTAGCTCGTCGGGGAAGACGTCTTGGAAATCCTTCAAAAGAGACAACAAAGACGAAGGAATGTTGGTTAAGTCGTTAGTCTCCTCCGAGGGGCCCTTGCAAATGAGCACGTAGTGTAGAGTGGTGGATGGGTTGTGGTGCACTTCTCTCATCTCACTCTTGGTAGCTAGGAGAACACTCTTCATCTCACTCATATATGGCTTGTGGCGCTCACTCTCTTTTTGGTGGATCACTCTCTCACCTCTCATCTCACTAGTAATGGTGGCTTCCTTAGCCCTCGCTAAAGCCTTTGCATTGTCCGCAATTACTTGGCTAGGAGTCATTGGGCGTAGGATGTAGGTCTTGTCGTTGACCTTGAAGCTATAGGCGTTTGTGTAGCCATCATGGTTGGCTTTCTTGTCATATTGCCAAGGGCGACCAAGTAACATGTGGCACACCGTCATAGGCACGACGTCACAATCAATGGTGTCTTCATAAGCGCCAATCTTGAAGGATATCGTGACGGTGTGTTGGATCTTCACATTTCCATTGTCGCTTAGCCATTGCACATGGTAGGGATGGGGGTGTTTCCGGAGCGGGAGGTTGAGCTTGGTGCATAGTTCGGTGCTTGCAAGATTGTGGCAACTCCCTCCATCGATGATAACCTTTATTGACTTGCCATTGATTCCGGCTCTTGTTTGGAAGATATTGCACCTTTGGTCTTCATTTGGAAGTGCATGGGTTGTCAACACTTTGGTCACCACAAGAGAAGGGCTTGCATCATGCACACATAGGACTTGCTCTTGGTCTTCCAAGTCATCTTCTTCATGAGAGGTTGCGGCTTGTACCAAGGCTTCATATTCACCTTCACTCAAGTACTCCACGTCTCCATCATCTCGAGTGATCATAACTCTTGTGTTCTTGCATTCAAAGGATTTATGTCCTTGTGCACCACATTTGAAGCAAGTGATGTTACTAGATCCGGTGGAAGCTTTGGAGGACATGGTTGATTGCTCCGGCTTGAAGCTTGTTGTCTTGATGGCACTTCTTGCTTGCTTTGGAGGATCCTTGGAGGCAAGTGTACTTGTGTTCTTGATGCTTGAGGAGGCATTCATAGCATTTCTTGCGGCGAAGAAGGTCTTTGTCTTTGCACTTGCTAGGTCTTCTCGCACTTGGCGCTCGGCCCTTGTTGCTTGGTGGAGTAACTCAACCATGTTTTTGTAAGGCAAGAATTCCACTATCCTCTTGACGGGGATGTTCAAGCCATTCAAGAATCTTGCCATAGTTTGCTCTTCTCGCTCATCCACATTTGCACTCATCATGGTCATGTGCATCTCCTTGTAATATTCCTCAACGGACTTGTAGCTTTGCTTGAGTTGAGTGAGCTTGTGGTGAGTTGGGACAAAGCGGGTGTGCATGACTTCTTGCATCTCTTCCCATGTGTCAATGGGTGCTAAGTCTTCCTTCTCACGCTTCTTGTTTACCTCTTCCCACCAAACATTTGCATATCCTTCAAACTCAAGTGATGCCATGGCAACTTTCTTTGCTTCGGAGAAGTTGTGGATGCGGAATATCTTATCAACCTTGAGGACCCAAGACAAGTATGCGTCGGGATCTTCCTCTCCTTGGAACTTGGGCATGGTGAATTTGAGCTTCCCAAAGATTTCTTCCTCATTGCGGTCATTGCGTCTAGGAGGTGGTCTTTCTTCACCATGAGCTTGGCGTTGTTGAGGTTGATGTTGTGGACCTTGAGCATCTTCATTGTTGTTTCTTTGTTGTTGAGGAGGAGGTGGTCTTCCATGACCTTCATCTTGATCATCATTGTTGACGGCGGTTGTCTTGACCTTGACGGCGTGGTGCCCTATCACGAGGATGTTGATCAACATTGATGATGCGGCGGTCTTGGTTCACTTCTTGTTCGGCATTATGGTGGTGCCTTTGAGCATTGGCCACTTGAGATGGGCGAGGTTGCCCTTGATGTTGACGTGCGTCTTGCTCTTGGCGTAGCCTTTCTTGCTCACGTGCATGAAGGAGATCTTGATCATGACGAAGACGTTGTTGTTCCTCTTGGAATTGAGCATGGAGATGTTCTTGTTGAATGCGTTCTTCTTCAAGGCGTAGACGTTCTTGGACAAGGCGAAGTCGTGCTTGCTCCGCTTCTTGGGCTTGTTGTTGAAGCACTTGAGCATCCACATTATGGTGGCGTGGGTCTTGATTGGAATCATGATGCGACGATGTAGGAGCTCGTGACCTTGAGCTATGGGAGCGTGAAGACCTTGAATGTTGTCTTCTATCTTCTTGGCGGTTGAGTGTATGGAGGATGTTGTCCAACGCCGTCTTCATTTCTCTTGTTTCTTGACCTTGTATGGCAAGTGTTGCCTTCAACTCATTGCCTTGAGTTTCAATCTTCTCATTGAGTTCTTGAACTTGATTGTTGAGGTCAATCCTTTGCACTTGAGCTCTTTCTTCATAGCGGACGTTGGTATCCTTGAGCATGGCTTCAAATTGATTGAGCTTGGCGTGGACGGCTTGAGTAGCTATCCAATGTTGGTGCCGCGTCATCGGTAGTTGGTTCCCTTCTCCACTAGACATGGTTACAACTAAAACAAGAACTATGTGGTGGATGGTTAGGAAAGACTACCAAGAGTGTCAAAACTTGCAAATCAAAATCGAAAAGATGTTTCAAGTCGAGGAACAACCGATATGTATGCACACACACAAAACAAAACTCTATATGGTGTTAGGTATGGGTGTGTAAAGCCAAATGGAAGAACCAAACGAAAAGTCTATTGTCAAAAGTGGGTAAGATCCAAAAGTCACAAGTCAAAGGCGGTGATCACAAAAGGCATACACAAGGTGGAACACACGCGTGGGACAAAATGGGGTTAGCGCGACGGAAAATGAGCACGAACAAAAATGGTCCTAACGAAGACTACTAGCTCGGTGTCACGCTAACGCAAGAGAGACCGTGGCTTGGTTGCAAAATTGAGAAGCAACAAGATTTGCGCAAGACGCCTCTCTTCTCTTTTCTCTCTTTTGCTTATAAGCTTTGGACTCTTTTGTGTATAGGTGTCACTCACACTCTTTTTCTTTTTCTTTTTCTCTTTTTTTTTTGTATGCTTAGAAGCTTTCTTTTTCTCACTATCTATGTAAGTATGTCACACTTCTTTTGCCTATCTTTTCACAACGAGCTTGCTTCGTAGCTTTGCTCAACACACGCACACCCTCACGGTCGGGACGCTTGCGCAATGCTTCGCAACACTAGAAAGCCACTCTCGATAGGAAAGGTACGCAAAGGAAGCTAAGGCTACAAGTTAGGGGGCAAGTTATACCACTTGATGACGGTGGCCGACGATGTTGAACTTGCTATGGTGGAAGGTGTCAAACGAACCGCTTGGATCCTCGGGGTGCCGTCGTCGTAGTTGATGTTGCGGAAGCTTAGTGGTAGCTGAAATGGCACACACGACGAAGTCCAAACACAAGGGGTTAGTGCCAAAACGAAAAACGAAGAAAGCTGTCAAAATTTCGGCCAGGCGGAACTTCCGGTCCTGAGGGGCGGAACTTCCGGTCCGGGGGCGGAACTTCCGGTCGTCCGGGGCGGAACTTCCGGTCGCAATCAGATCTGCGGGCTGTTCTTCGATTTGGGCGGAAATCCGGGCCGAAAATCTTCGAATTCGCGGAAAATTTGGCACTAAGAGCGGTGGGAAGGTGGGGGAATTGCAGATCAACACCAAAGGCAAGTTTCTATTGGACCAAAACCACCAAAAACTCAACAAATCGCGAGATCCAACCAAGGCCAATTTGGGGCTATTTTTTTTTGGGAAAATTTTTTGGAAAAATTTTTGGGCGAAATTGGTGGAATTGGTAGGTGTGGGGGTCAAATCCGTGGCAACCAAGGAGCTCTTGATACCATATGATATGGGCTAAGCCCAGGGATGTGCCCGATCTTCACGGATTTGAAGGGATTCGTGGGGGTAGGTGGATGAACGCGATGAACACGTGGGGGAAACGCGGGGATACACACACACACGGATACAATTCGAGTTTTCCCTCGTTGGCTCGAAACACCAACTCGATAGAGATTGCAGGAAAAGACCTTCCGGTAGAAGTCCCGCAAAGAGATCGACTAATCGAAGCTCGGGAGATCTAGAAGGGTGAAAAGACCGGAAGGTTTGATGGAAGTGCAAGCAAAAGACCAAATAGGTAGAAGTGCAAGCAAAAGATCAAACAAACGGTAGAAGTCACCAAAGAGATCTTCACGAGTCGATAGGAGCCCGGGTGGCGATACAAGATCATAGATCAAGGTAGGGTTCCCACAAGGGTGAGCTAAGCTCAGGTTTTCTTTCAAATCAAGTCTAATCTCAGATCTGAGTCAACTAGCCTATTTATAGGTGGGGGCGAAGAGTTAAGTTACATGCTGAAAAGTGCTTTGTTGTCTTTGAAGTTCGCGGGGGCGGAAGTTCCGGCCATCTTGGGCGGAAGTTCCGGTCGAAGCGAAGTTCCGGTCTGGGGGCCGGAAGTTCCGGCCAGGCCGGAAGTTCCGGCCAAGTTCCGGCCAAGTTCCGAAAGTCGTCCATTTCCTTGCAGTAACATCCAGGGGCCTTTTCGTGGACTTTCGGAGCTTGGGCGGAACTTGGGCGGAAGTTCCGACCGGGCGGAAGTTCCGGTCCCTCGGGGCGGAAGTTCCGGTCCGATGCTTTTTCCTGCGCGCTGGAAGGCATCTTGGGGGTATCTTGGGGGAATCGGGCCGGAAGTTCCGGTCCTGGGGGGCGGAAGTTCCGGCCTGTGCGCTGTAGCTCCGTCTTCAGCGTTTCCAGCTCTCTCTCCAACGCCTTGGTCTCCATGGCTTGTGTCTTGGTCGATGTATCTGATTGAACATAGGGTATTTGCATGAAGTAGCAAGCCATCCAAGGGGGTGTCAAAATCATAGGTAGAGAGGAGCGAATTCACCTCTTGGCGTAGTGCTTGGGCTCGAGCTCGTGTCATTGGACCACGAGGAGGGCTTGTCGGTCTTGAGGCGGCGGTGTCCATAGGCCACCCCGTATCAGGCTCTAATACCTTTCCCATGCTTTGCATTGAACATGTCGAACAATTTCTCTTTCTTGTGGTTCTTTTGCAAGCATGATGATGTGATTCTTACCGTTGGTGTTGCCTCAAACAAGTTGACCAATTTCTCTTTCATTTGGTTTGTTGGCGCACACGGTTGTACAAATGTCTTCTTGATGAACTTTTTGGATGATATGTTGTGTGTTGCACCAAATATGAGGACCAATTTCTCTTTCCAATGGTTTGTGTGCACACATGTTGATGATATTTTGGACACTTCCTCTTATGCGTTTTGGCCAAATTCTCCACTTGTTGCTTCAAGGATGTTGAACAATTTCTCTTTCCGATGCCTTGAGTGCAATAAGGCACATGAGTTTCTACATGAGATGGACATCATAGTCGTCTCACAATTTGGAGTTTTTGTGTTTCCACATTTGGAAGATGTTCATGCGGAGATCTTACACATTGACCTTGCACATGCATTATTCTTGATAAAATTGTGTTGTGCTAACGGTGTTGTGAACATGAAAGGACATGTCATCGATGATGTGCTCCAATATCACACACAAACATACCTTGCTTGGTCTTTGGTGTATGAAGGTACAAGTGACTTGTGGATGAGCGTCAACGAATGGGTTCAACCCCATACATCTACTACACAAGATCTCTCAATGAGAGCACACCGACATCTTACTAAGGTGACGTCCTTCTACTTGCGCTATCTTGCTAAACCCGTGGAACATTGGCTATGCTTTGAGTGTTGCTTGGCTTTTCTTGTGCTATTGATAGGGCTCTTGACAAGTGAAGTGACATTCAAGCGTTGGTGTCATCTACCTCCTCTACACATTCATGAAGATTTATCGTCGAGGACGACTCTTTTTCAAGTGGGGGGAGATGATGCAGCCCGACCTTCGGTCTTCACCGCATCATGTGCTTCATCGCCAAGACGGCACGCTAAGGTGAATCTTCTCCTTTACGCGTGCCTCGAATCGCCTACTTGGAACGATATACTACTTCATACCCCGTCATATCTTGATGATAGGAACTCGACGACAAGTACGGGGAGAAGGAAGGATGGCACGGAGACCCGAGGACACAAGGCCGATGTCACGGAAGCTTGGAAGAGAAGGAGGAAGAGGAGCTGGAAGCTCCAGGGCCGGCACTGCCGCCCTACACAGGCCGGCACTGCCGCCAGGGCCGGCACTGCCGCCCTCCCCACGCCGGCACTGCCGCCGTGGTCGTGACCACTACCAAACCTAACCCTAGGTTGCCACATGTATGGCTGTGCTTGTATCTTAGTTTCCCCAAACTACCCCTCCTTAGTGGTTCCCTATAAATAGACCTCCACCCCCACCTTCATGAGGGAGAGATGATGTTTAGATAAATTGGCTTATGCCTCTACTATCCCTTGTGGATTTTGGGTAACCCCCACCTTAGGTTAATTCCTATTGTACCACCCGGGCTCCTTATCGAATCCTATTGTATCTCTTTGGTGACTTCTACCAATCTTAGTCTTTTGCTTGCACTTCTACCTATTTGGTCTTTTGCTTGCACTTCTATTGAGTTTGGTCTTTTCACCCTTCTAGATTCATAGGATCTTCGATTTGTCGATCTTGTTGCGGGACTTCTACCGGAAGGTCTTTTCCTGCAACTTCTATCGAGTTGGTGTTTCGGGCCAACGGGGATAACCGATTGTGTTGTGTGCGTGTGTTTGTATCGAGTTCTTCGCGTTCATCCACTTCCCCGCGAATCCCCCTCCGCAATCACACTCACCCGGGTCAAACCGTGAAGATTGGGCACACCCTCGGGCTTAGCCCGCATCACCCTGCCACGCCTTGCATTGTCTTTTCAGTTTTGCATAGTTGAATTTGTGTCTGCATCTTCGTGTCGAGTTGCTGGTCTTAGCGTCTAGTTCCTTTAGAGTTTCGAGTTCTGGTCATATTAGTCACGCCGCCGCCGCCCGCTCGCACCATACGCAGATCACCGCCATATACACCCACCATATACTTCCGCCATTGCCATATACAACCACCATATACTTCCGCCACAGCCATATACATCTGCCATATACCCTGTCTTCCACCGCGACACAGATTCGTGCTGTTTCTCTGCCACGACAGAGTCCGTGTAGAATTAGGTTTTATTGTTTTTCCTACTTAGCTGTTACCTTGTATTTTCGTCTGGGCTGTAGAAAAATTTCCGTGAGATAAGTTTCGGCCGCCAGTAAAGAATTGGAAGGAGCAAAAAAAAAAAAAAACGCGAAGAACGCGAAGAACACACGAAGAACCACGCACACCAACCCGATACAATCGATGCTTACCCTCACGGCTCGATGGACCGTGCCAATAGAATCCGCCCGGAAGAGACTCGAGGTAGAACTCCGAGAGGAGAGACCGGTGGGGAGGACGAATCAAGGAGTGGGAGAGAGAGTGTAAACACTAGAATCTCTCACTACCAAATCCATACATCCACAAGGGTTGCCTTGATTACAGAGGGATGATACCCAAGGGAGACTAAGCTCAAAGTTAGGTTTGAGTTCTAAACAAGTCTAAAAAGTAAAGGAGGGGGTCCAGCTACTTAAATAGGCAAGCACAGCCAGCAAGGGCGAACAGGTACGCGAATGGATAAGTCAAGGCAGTTTGGTGGGGTATTCCCGTCGGATCCGGTTGGGTGTCCGGTCAGACCGGGCCTAGGACCGGGCTGTCCGGGCAAGGGTCCGGTCTGACCGGGCCTGTGACCCGGCTGTCCGGTCCTGGGTCCGGTCGACCGGTCGCCAACCGGGATTCTACGAAGAATCCGGTCCTGGGTCCGGTCGTCGTCCGGTACGAGGGAGTTGGTCCGGTTTGCGCCCGGTTGACCGGGCCTGTGGCCGGGGCGTCCGGTCGTGGGTCCGGTCTGACCGGGTCCTGTACCGGCCAGCGTCCTTCTCTTCCTTGGCGCCCTTCGGGCGACGTCGGCTTCGGCTTCATGTTCATCCCCCGGTTCCGTTGCTCCTCTCCTTCCCTTGGCCATGGCGTCTCATCCTCTCCGGGGTCTTGGTGCGCCTTGTACCTAATGATACATAGCACGTCGGCATGAGGTAGCAATCCATCCAAAGGGGTACCAAGGTCAAGGGTGGTGAGGAGCGAGTTCACCTTGTCATGTATCGCTTTAGCCCGAGCCCGTGTCATTGGTCCACTTGGGGGACTTGTTGGTCTTGGTGAGGAGGTGTCCGAAGGCCACCCCGCATCATCTCCCCCCCTTGGGAGAGAGTCGTCCTCGACTCTTGTTCCTCCTCATCTCCATGATAGGGTGAAAGATCCGAGACGTTGAAGGTGTTGCTCACCAAGTACTTTGATGTTGGTATGTCGATGACGTAGGCGTTGTTGTTGATGCGCTTGAGGACCTTGAAAGGCCCATCTCCTCTTGGCTTGAGCTTGGAGTTGCGTTCTTGCGGGAACCTTTCTTTCCTTAGGTGGATCCAAACGAGGTCTCCTTCTTCAAACACGCGTTCCTTTTTCTTGGCGTTGAGGCGGGTAGCTTGGCGAAGTACATGCTCTTGTATGGTTGCTCTTGTCTCTTCATGTAGTTTCTTCATGGCGGTGGTGCGTTTGTCGAAGTCCATGTTCGTCCGTTCATGAATAGGTAGTGGGAGGATGTCGAGTGCCGTTGGAGGTTCGAATCCATAGACGATCATGAAGGGACTCCGTGAAGTTGTGGAGTGCTTGGCTCGATTGTATGCGAACTCCGCGTGGGGTAGGCAATCTTCCCATGACTTCAAATTTGTCTTCACAAGTGTGCGGAGAAGTGTGGAGAGGCTTCGATTGACCACTTCGGTTTGTCCATCGGTTTGAGGATGCGAGGACGATGAGAACAAGAGCTTCACTCCAAACTTCGCCATGAGCGACTTCCATAGGTAACTCATAAACTTGACGTCTCGATCCGACACAATGCTTGCCGGTATCCCATGTAGGCGAACCACTTCCCTGAAAAACAATGAAGCAATGTGTGAAGCATCATCGCTCTTATGACATGGTATGAAATGAGCCATTTTAGAGAACCTATCCACTACCACAAATATTGAGTCATGACCATGTTTGGTGCGTGGTAAGCCAAGTACAAAGTCCATGCTTATGTCCGACCAAGGTGCATATGGAATGGGTAAAGGCATGTAAAGACCATAGGGATTGGAAGTAGACTTAGCTTGTAAGCATGTTGTACACCGGCGGCAAAGGCGTTCCACGTCGCGGTACATTCTTGGCCAATAGTAGTGGGTTGAGAGCATGGCATATGTCTTCTGATACGGGGTGGCCTATGGACACCGCCGCCTCAAGACCGACAAACCCTCCTCGTGGTCCAATGACACGAGCTCGAGCCCAAGCACTACGCCAAGAGGTGAATTCGCTCCTCTCTACCTATGACTTTGACACCCCCTTGGATGGCTTGCTACTTCATGCAAATACCCTATGTTCAATCAGGTACATCGGACAAGACACAAGCCATGGAGACCAAGACGTTGGAGAGAGAGCTGGAAACGATGAAGATGGAGCTACAGCGCCCAGGCCGGAACTTCCGCCCCCCAGGACCGGAACTTCCGCCCAGATTCCTCCAAGATGCCCCCAAGATGCCCTCCAGCGCGCAGGAAAAAGCATCGGACCGGAACTTCCGCCCCGAGGGACCGGAAATTCCGCCCGGTCGGAACTTCCGCCCAAGTTCCGCCTAAGTTCCGAAAGTCCGTCAAAACGCCCCTGGATGTTACTGCAAGGAAACAGGCTAATTTCGGAACTTGGCCGGAACTTGGCCGGAACTTCCGGCCTGGCCGGAACTTCCGGCCCCCAGGACCGGAACTTCCGCCCCTGACCGGAACTTCCGCCCAAGATGACCGGAACTTCCGCCACCGCGAACTTCAGCACATCAGCACTTTTCAGCATGTAACTTAACCCTTCGCCCCTACCTATAAATAGCCTAGTTGGCTCAGATCTGAGATTAGACTTGATTTGAAAGAAAACCTGAGCTTAGCTCACCCTTGTGGGAACCCTACCTAGATCTATGATCTTGTATCCCCACCCGGGCTCCTTATCAACTCGTGAAGATCTCTTTGGCGACTTCTACCGATTGTTTGATCTTTTGCTTGCACTTCTACCTTATTTGGTCTTTTGCTTGCACTTCTATCAAGCCTTCCGGTCTTTTCGCCCTTCTAGATCTCCCGAGCTTTGATTTGTCGATCTCTTTGCGGGACTTCTACCGGAAGGTCTTTTCCTGCAATCTCTATCGAGTTGGTGTTTCGAGCCAACGAGGGAAAACTCGAATTGTGTGCGTGTGTGTGTTGTATCCCCGCGTTTCCCCCACGTGTTCATCGCATTCATCCACCTACCCCCACGTATCCCTTCAAATCCGTGAAGATCGGGCACATCCCTGGGCTTAGCCCTTATCATATGGTATCAAGAGCTCCTTGGTTGCCACGGATTTGACCCCCCACACCCACCAATTCCACCAATTTCGCCCAAAAAAATTTCCAAAAAATTTTCCCAAAAAATAGTCCCAATTTGGCCTTGGTTGGATCTCGCGATTTGTTGAGTTTTTGGTGGTTTTGGTCCGATAGAAACTTGTCTTTGGTGTTGATCTGCAATTCCCCCACCTTCCCACAGCTTCTAGTGCCAAATTTTCCGCGAATTCGAAGATTTTCGGCCCGGATTTCCGCCCAAATCGAAGAACAGCCCGCAGATCTGATTGCGACCGAAGTTCCGCCCCGCAGGACCGGAAGTTCCGCCCGGAAGGACCGGAAGTTCCGCCCGGGGACCGGAAGTTCCGCCCCTCAGGACCGGAAGTTCCGCCTGGCCGAAATTTTGACAGCATTCTTCGTTTTTCGTTTTGGCACTAACCCCTTGTGTTTGGACTTCGTGGTGTGTGCCATTTCAGCTACCACTAAGCTTCCGCAACATCAACTACGACGACGGCACCCCGAGGATCCAAGCGGTTCATTTGACACCTTCCACCATAGCAAGTTCAACATCGTCGGCCACCGTCATCAAGTGGTATAACTTGCCCCCTAACTTGTAGCCTTAGCTTCCTTTGCGTACCTTTCCTATCGAGAGTGGCTTTCTAGTGTTGCGAAGCATTGCGCAAGCGTCTCGACCGTGAGGGTGTGCGTGTGTTGAGCAAAGCTACGAAGCAAGCTCGTGTGAAAAGATAGGCAAAAGAAGTGTGACATACTTACATAGATAGTGAGAAAAAGAAAGCTTCTAAGCATACAAAAAAAAAAGAGAAAAACAAAAAGAAAAAGAGTGTGAGTGACACCTATACACAAAAGAGTCCAAAGCTTATAAGCAAAAGAGAGAAAAGAGAAGAGAGGCGTCTTGCGCAAATCTTGTTGCTTCTCAATTTTGCAACCAAGCCACGGTCTCTCTTGCGTTAGCGTGACACCGAGCTAGTAGTCTTCGTTAGGACCAATTTTGTTCGTGCTCATTTTCCGTCGCGCTAACCCCATTTTGTCCCACGTGTGTGTTCCACCTTGTGTATACCTTTTGTGATCACCGCCTTTGACTTGTGACTTTTGGATCTTACCCACTTTTGACAATAGACTTTTCGTTTGGTTCTTCCATTTGGCTTTCCACATCCATACCTAACACCATATAGAGTTTTGTTTTTTGTGTGTGCATACATATCGGTTGTTCCTCGACTTGAAACACCTTTTCGATTTTGGTTTGCAAGTTTTGACACTCTTGGTAGTCTTTCCTAACCACCCACCACATAGTTCTTGTTTTAGTTGTAACCATGTCTAGTGGAGAAGGGAACCAACTACCGATGACGAGGCACCAACATTGGATAGCTACTCAAGCCGTCCACGCCAAGCTCAATCAATTTGAAGCCATGCTCAAGGATACCAACGTCCGCTATGAAGAAAGAGCTCAAGTGCAAAGGATTGACCTCAACAATCAAGTTCAAGAACTCAATGAGAATATTGAAACTCAAGGCAATGAGTTGAAGGCAACACTCGCCATGCAAGGTCAAGAAACAAGAGAAATGAAGACGGCGTTGGACAACATCCTCCACACACTCAACCGTCAAGAAGATAGAAGACACCATTCAAGGTCTTCGTGCTCTCATAGCTCAAGGTCACGAGCTCCTACATCGTCGCATCATGATTCCAATCAAGACCCACGCCACCATAATGTGGATGCTCAAGTGCTTCAACAACAAGCTCAAGAAGCGGAGCAAGCACGACTTCGACTTGTCCAAGAACGTCTACGCCTTGAAGAAGAACGTCTTCAACAAGAACATCTCCATGCTCAATTCCAAGAGGAACAACAACGTCTTCGTCATGATCAAGATCTCCTTCATGCACGTGAGCAAGAAAGGGTCCGCCAAGAGCAAGAGGCACGTCAACATCAAGGGCAACCTCGCCCATCTCAAGTGGCCAATGCTCAAAGGCACCACCATAATGCCGAACAAGAAGTGAACCAAGACCGCCGCATCATCAATGTTGATCAACCTCCCCGTGATAGGGCACCACGGCGTCAAGGTCAAGACAACCGTCGTCATCATGATGATCGCCCCCATGGTAGAAGACCACCTCATCAAGCACGAGATGTTGAGATGGAAGAAGACTCAAATCATCAACAAGCATCAAGTGAAGAAAGTGTGAGGCCTCATCAACGCCACAACAATGATGATCAAGATGAAGGTCATGGAAGACCACCTCCTCCTCAACAACAAAGAAACAACAATGAAGATGCTCAAGGTCCACAACCTCAACCTCAACAACGTCAAGCTCATGGTGAAGAAAGACCACCTCCTAGACGCAATGACCGCAATGAGGAAGAAATCTTTGGGAAGCTCAAATTCACCATGCCCAAGTTCCAAGGAGAGGAAGATCCCGACGCATACTTGTCTTGGGTCCTCAAGGTTGATAAGATATTCCGCATCCACAACTTCTCCGAAGCAAAGAAAGTTGCCATGGCATCACTTGAGTTTGAAGGATATGCAAATGTTTGGTGGGAAGAGGTAAACAAGAAGCGTGAGAAGGAAGACTTAGCACCCATTGACACATGGGAAGAGATGCAAGAAGTCATGCACACCCGCTTTGTACCAACTCACCACAAGCGTGACCTCTTCAACAAGCTCACTCAACTCAAGCAAAGCTACAAGTCCGTTGAGGAATATTACAAGGAGATGCACATGACAATGATGAGTGCAAATGTGGATGAGCGAGAAGAGCAAACTATGGCAAGATTCTTGAATGGACTAAACATCCCCGTCAAGAGGATAGTGGAATTCTTGCCTTACAAAAACATGGTTGAGCTACTTCACCAAGCAACAAGGGCCGAGCGCCAAGTGCGAGAAGACTTAGCAAGTGCAAAGACAAAGACCTTCTTCGCCGCAAGAAATGCTATGAATGCCTCCTCAAGCATCAAGAACACAAGTACACTTGCCTCCAAGGATCCTCCAAAGCAAGCAAGAAGTGCCATCAAGACAACAAGCTTCAAGCCGGAGCAATCAACCATGTCCTCCAAAGCTTCCACCGGATCTAGTAACATCACTTGCTTCAAGTGTGGTGCTCAAGGACATAAATCCTTTGAATGCAAGAACACAAGAGTTATAATCACTCGAGATGATGGAGATGTGGAGTACTTGAGTGAAGGTGAATATGAAGCCTTGGTACAAGCCGCAACCTCTCATGAAGATGATGCCTTGGAAGACCAAGAGCAAGTCCTATGTGTGCATGATGCAAGCCCTTCTCTTGTGGTGACCAAAGTGTTGACAACCCATGCACTTCCCAATGAAGACCAAAGGTGCAATATCTTCCAAACAAGAGCCGGAATCAATGGCAAGTCAATAAAGGTTATCATCGATGGAGGGAGTTGCCACAATCTTGCAAGCACCGAACTATGCACCAAGCTCAACCTCCCGCTCCGGAAACACCCCCATCCCTACCATGTGCAATGGCTAAGCGACAATGGAAATGTGAAGATCCAACACACCGTCACGATATCCTTCAAGATTGGCGCTTATGAAGACACCGTTGATTGTGACGTCGTGCCTATGACGGTGTGCCACATGTTACTTGGTCGCCCTTGGCAATATGACAAGAAAGCCAACCATGATGGCTACACAAATGCCTATAGCTTCAAGGTCAACGACAAGACCTACATCCTACGCCCAATGACTCCTAGCCAAGTAATTGCGGACAATGCAAAGGCTTTAGCGAGGGCTAAGGAAGCCACTATCACTAGTGAGTTGAGAGGTGAGAGAGTGATCCACCAAAAAGAGAGTGAGCGCCACAAACCATATGTGAGTGAGATGAAGAGTGTTGTTAAGGTCTAAGACCCCGTGTGTGGCCCGATCTTGCGAATGACCCAAGAATCAAAGGGGGAAAGAGAGGGAGAGGCGGAAGAGCACGAAGAACGCGAAGAAAACAACGCACACCAACCCGATACAATCGATACTTACCCTCGTGGCTCGATGGACCACGCCAATAGAATCACCACGGGAGAGACTCGAGGTAGAATCCCGGAGTGAGAGATCGGTGTTGAGGACGGAGGTAGGTGAGGGAGAGAGAGTGGGCTACACTAGAATCTCACTCACATAGATCCAATCATCCAACATGGGGTGCCTTGATACAAAGGGGATGAAACCCTAGGGAGACAAAGCTCAAAGTCATGTTTAAGCCTAAATCTTGTCTAACCAGCTATGGGGGCGAGCTGGGGTCTTATATAGGCATACCAGGCAACACAGGTCGAAAAGGTACAAGTAGGTGGGCCAAACCCGACGGATCCGGTTTGGGGCCGGTCAGACCGGGCTGTGGACCGGGTGGTCCGGTCACGGGTCCGGTCGACCGGCCGCAAACCGGAATCCTCGCAGATTTCCGTCCGGTTGGTCTCCGGTACGATGCCTGGGTGCGCCCGGTCTGTGGCCCGGTCGGACCGAACCCTGCGCCGGCCTGTCCGGTCTGTGGCCCGGTCTGACCGGGTCCTGGACCGGCTGGTCCTCCTCCCGCCTCTTCTTCCTCTTCCTTCTCCTCTTCTTCCTTTCTTCTTCTTCCTTCTTCCTTGCACCATGGGGTTCCTTCTCTCTTGGTCCTTGTCGATGTCGGTACCTATAGATATCATGATGATAGGCATGAGGTAGCATTCCATTCACATGGGTGTTGAGATCGACCATAGAGAGGAAGGAGTTCACCTTGACATATATGGAGGGGTTTTGTGTTGTTGGTCCACTTGGGGGACTCCTTGGCAATGGTGTAGCGTCGACGATAGGCGGGGATGCACTTGTCGGTCTTGAAGCGGAGGTGTCCAAAAGCCACCCCGCATCATCTCCCCCCCCTTGGGGAAGAGTCGTCCTCGACTCTTGCTCCTCCTCACCGATGAGGTAGACGGGAAGGACTTGTATAGGTGCCCTTGTGTCCATAGGGATGCTCGTCGTAGTGCAGGCGTCTTTGTTGTAGTCCATCACGGGTCTCCCATGTAGTGGTGGAGGGGCAAAGTCTCGGTCAAAAAAGAACAAGGGGAGAAGCAACTTCCAAAAGGAAAGCTTGTGGATGCCAATTTGGTGACCGGCGAACAAGAGGCTCTCAATCAAATACGAAGCATCAAGTCGTTTCTCCAAGAGGCATGTGGCAAAAATGGTAATCGAAAGAGTGTCGATGTATCCAAAATTTGGTGGGGCAAAAGTTTGTGCATGTAAAGTGGCAAAAATGTGATATGTCGTATTGTCCCACTCAAATGGAACAATCAAAAGGCGAGTATCGGCGGCAAAATTTGGGGCAAAATTGTTATGTGCAATGGCAAAGCCATGGAGACTTCTAGCTTGGGAAAGTATGGTTGGCGTGAGCCAAGTATGGGTATCCGCAAGTGTCAAAGAATCCATTTCAATTGCCATAGATAAAATGAGAAATCCAAAGAAAGGCAACTTTTTGTGTAACTTGTGGCACAAGATGCATATGGTGTCTCTCACATGTATGACATGGTCCTTGAGATTCTCGGAGTGTATGATGATCTCATCAAGACATACAACAACCATTGTGCCAACAAGATATGTCAAGATATGTTGCAAAAGAAGCAAAAGAGGTGACGAGGAATTGGACCAACCCGGAAACTCGTCAAGACATGGCAAAAGAGGGCAAAAGTTTTTGGGGACATACCCTTTGGTGTGAATCCCATGGGTTGGAACATGTATCTCGTCCTTGTTGGGGTAGCTCTCAATTGCGCGTTTTGTGAGATCATGCTCCGTAGCGGTGGAAGTGGTCGTCCGTGTACCTACACATGGAAGAAACAAGACAAAAAGCGTGTGTGCATGGTAGATGAATACATCATCCATCATGATGTTCCATGTCTTGTGCACATCACCATTAGTATCAAGAAATATAGTATGAAATGCATGGCGATGGTGCATATGGCAAGAAGGTGCATTCATGGCATGTGGTAACTCATGATCATCAAAGATTGAGAAGGCTATGGGGGCCATCTCGTGAACAATAAAATAAGCATTCTTGCATACCAAGCATAAGAAAGAGCAATTGTTCGCAATCTTGGATGCAAGGATCATGGAATGGTGTAAGCATTTTGGGCAAAGCATGCGGAAGCTAATGTCATTATTGTCATTATCATTGCAAGCATTACATGGGAAAGAGCAAGTGGTCGACATGTTGCAAGCAATGGTAGAAAAATTGAAGCTCTCATAGCATGGCATGTTCATGTTATCACAATCAATCAACTCCACATGATCAACAATGTTAGCAAGCAAAGCATCACATGGGAATATGAAAGAATCAAGTGACGTAGTAAATGTATCATCAAGATCATGCATGCACTCATAATTCATCATGTCCACTAGTGGGATCATGGCATCATCAACACCTATGTTATTACCTTTGAAGGCCGACTCAAGTGATGTAGGTGTTGTGGAAGTAGGAGGATCCATGTGGTCGACATGTCCATCGCGGAGCAAGCATGGTGAGATATCTTCATCTTCATGCACCATGTACATCTTCTCCATGAGCGGGAACTCGTCCTCCGTGGAACCTAGTGCAACATAAGAAGACACAAGCGAGGGAGAGGTTAATGTGTTAGCAAATGCGATGTCCGCCATGGACCTATCATCTACCTCTCTCGTCTCACTTTGTGTATCACTCATGTCCTCCAAATGGAAGCACTCAAACTCACATATGGGGTGGAAGTCACTCAACTCACTATCACTCTCGCTCAAGTGGGCTAAGTGGCTCTCATGCTCACATGGGATTGGTACCAACTCATCAATCAAGCATGTAGGAGTAGGTTCGACTTGCTCATCTCCATGCGCCTCCGTGGTTGAAGGGAACTTCCCATGCTCAACCATCTCAACTCCATGCGCCTCCGTAGGTGAAGGGAGAATCCCATGCTCACCATGCTCAACTCCATCGCCTCCTAAGTCATCCTCAAGTAGTGGCATCTTGGAGACTTGTGCATTGAGCTCGTCGAAGTAGAGCTTCTTGGCGCTTGGCGTTGTGCATTGCCATGCCACGTGACCCTTGGCCTTGCACACCTCACATAGGAGATTGGGACATTCCCGTGGAAGGTGGCCTTGTTGCTTGCACTTGTAGCATCGAAGTCCATAGGCGTATGACGAGGTAGGGGCCATTGTGGTGGTGGCGCAAGAGGTAGAAGTCGCCTTATGAGGAAGGTCTTCATGTCGAGGCTCTCGTCTTCTTGCCTCATCACCATGTCTTGAGTGGTGTCGTCGAAGATCATGTGTGGAAGGATGTCGATGTAGACCATGAGGTGGTGGTGGTCGACGACGATCATGAGATGGTGTGAGTCGATGACGGTCCTTGCCTTGCCTAGGTGATGGCTCATGTTGGGGGCGCTCTTGATGCTCCATATGATGTCCGTGATGTCGATGATCTTGTGCATAGGCACTCTCATGATGGCGCCTTGTGGAGCTTGGAGAAGTGTGTCGATGCCGAATATGTTGGGGACGCTCTTGATGATCCACATGATGATGCCATCGTGGAGGTCCTCGATCTTCATATGTAGCTCCATTGGCCAAGTAGGGGTATGTGGGAGCATCGGCGGTATGCATGGTGGGGTCGATGTCGTCCTCGTGGTGGTGCTCCACCATGTCGGCCATGCTTGTTGAGCAAGTGTCGATGTAGAGCTCGTCGATGTCGTCCATGTTGGCGATGCTCGCGGAGCCATAGTCGGTGTAGAGCTCCTCGATGTCGGTCATGTTGGCGATGCTCGCGGAGCCAAAGTCGGTGTAGAGCTCCACATGTTCCTCCACATCCGCGGTGCTTGAAGAGGCATCCTCCTCGAAGTGCTCCGTGTACTCCTCCATATCTTCTTCTTCACTATACATGTTAGCAAGACGGTATCTATATGGTGTATGTTAGTGGAAGAACACTACCTCGCAATCTTACCGTGGTATGACAAGATTGGGGTGATCCAACAAACCGAGAGTTAGAACAATTGTATCGGGTACTCACACAAAGACACACGCAAAAGCTAGCAAATATGGTGTTAGGTGAGTATGGTGGAAAGCCAAAAGATAAAATCCGAAATCAAGTTTGTTGTTAAGGGTGGGTGAAATCCAAAAACTCAAATGTTAAAGCGATGATCACTATAAACACGGAAATGATATGGAACTCACACACGGGATAAGCGGGGTTAGTGCAACCAAGGAATGAGCGGAAAAGTGTATGAAGCCCGAAAGCAAGGTTGCTCGGTGTCACACTAACACAAGGAGAGGCAAAGCTTTGGTTGCAAACGATGAGACAACAAGATTCACACGCGACCTCTCTTCTCTTCTCTCTTTGCTTAAAAGCTTTTTCTCTCTTGTATATTGTGGCACTTGCACTCGTTTTTATCTTTGGTGGCACATGGACACTTTTGTATGTATGGGTATATGGATGTATGGTGCTACTCGCACTCTTTTGCTCTATTGTGCACTTGCACTCTTTTTGTGTTTTGGCGGCTTTTTCTCACACTATGTTAGCGTTAGCTCGCTTTTGCTATCTTGCCACACGAGTGTTTGCTTGGGTGCCTTACTCAACGCGACACACACACCTCACAATGCGGGGCCACGTGCAATGTCTCGCAACACTAGACAAGCAATGCTCGATGGGATAGATCGCAAAAGGAAGAGGGGTTACAAGGTGGAAGCTGCAAGTTATACCTGCGATGGTGGTGGTGGTGGTGGTGGTGGAGATCGCCGGATGTCGAGGTCGAAGGA
This sequence comes from Lolium perenne, assembly GCF_019359855.2. Taxonomy (NCBI): domain Eukaryota; kingdom Viridiplantae; phylum Streptophyta; class Magnoliopsida; order Poales; family Poaceae; genus Lolium; species Lolium perenne. Next base: position 98,197,568 of record NC_067248.2, on the reverse strand, counting down.
GGGCGCTGAGTTGCCCGGTCGGAGGCCCGGTTGGACCGGGTTGTGGACCGGCCTGGCCGGTTGCGTGGCCTCTCTCCTGTTCTTCACGAAAACCAAGCCAAATCGACCAAATCGAAAGGAAACGATGGAATTGGGGGCTAAAAGTGGGGGAAGTAGTAGATCAAGCACTCCAACACCAAATCCATGGACCAAAACCACTCAAAACGCAACCAAATCACAGATCCATCCAAAGGCAAATTAGGGCTATTTTTTGGGGATTTTTGGGGAAAATTTTTAGAGGGGAAATTGGGTGGGTGGGGGGTCAAATTCGCGGAAACCAAAGGCTGCTGATACCATATGTTAAGGTCTAAGACCCCGTGTGTGGCCCGATCTTGCGAATGACCCAAGAATCAAAGGGGGAAAGAGAGGGAGAGGCGGAAGAGCACGAAGAACGCGAAGAACACAACGCACACCAACCCGATACAATCGATACTTACCCTCGTGGCTCGATGGACCACGCCAATAGAATCACCACGGGAGAGACTCGAGGTAGAATCCCGGAGTGAGAGATCGGTGTTGAGGACGGAGGTAGGTGAGGGAGAGAGAGTGGGCTACACTAGAATCTCACTCACATAGATCCAATCATCCAACATGGGGTGCCTTGATACAAAGGGGATGAAACCCTAGGGAGACAAAGCTCAAAGTCATGTTTAAGCCTAAATCTTGTCTAACCAGCTATGGGGGCGAGCTAGGGTCTTATATAGGCATACCAGGCAACACAGGTCGAAAAGGTACAAGTAGGTGGGCCAAACCCGACGGATCCGGTTTGGGGCCGGTCAGACCGGGCTGTGGACCGGGTGGTCCGGTCACGGGTCCGGTCGACCGGCCGCAAACCGGAATCCTCGCAGATTTCCGTCCGGTTGGTCTCCGGTACGATGCCTGGGTGCGCCTTGCCGGGTCTTGGCCGGACCGAACCTCGCGCCGGCTTTGTCCGGCTCAGGTCCCGGTCTGACCGGGTCCTGGACCGGCTGGTCCTCCTCCCGCCTCTTCTTCCTCTTCCTTCTCCTCTTCTTCCTTTCTTCTTCTTCCTTCTTCCTTGCACCATGGGGTTCCTTCTCTCTTGGTCCTTGTCGATGTCGGTACCTATAGATATCATGATGATAGGCATGAGGTAGCATTCCATTCACATGGGTGTTGAGATCGACCATAGAGAGGAAGGAGTTCACCTTGACATATATGGAGGGGTTTTGTGTTGTTGGTCCACTTGGGGGACTCCTTGGCAATGGTGTAGCGTCGACGATAGGCGGGGATGCACTTGTCGGTCTTGAAGCGGAGGTGTCCAAAAGCCACCCCGCATCAAGTGTCCTCCTAGCTACCAAGAGTGAGATGAGAGAAGTGCACCACAACCCATCCACCACCCTACACTACGTGCTCATTTGCAAGGGCCCCTCGGAGGAGACTAACGACTTAACCAACATTCCTTTGTCTTTGTTGTCTATTTTGAAGGAATTCCAAGACGTCTTCCCCGACGAGCTACCTCATGGACTACCACCGCTTCGGGGCATCGAGCACCGCATCGACCTCATACCCGGCGCTCCCCTTCCAAACCGAGACGCCTACCGCACCAACCCCGAAGACACAAAGGAGATTCAACGCCAAATACAAGACCTCCTCGCCAAAGGGTACGTTCGAGAAAGCCTTAGCCCTTGTGCCGTTCCCGTGATTCTTGTGCCTAAACCGGATGAGACGCAACGGATGTGTATGGATTGTCGACCCATCAATGCCATTACCGTCCGTTATCGCCATCCCATTCCGCGTTTAGACGACATGCTTGATGAATTGAGTGGTGCCACCATTTTCTCTAAGATTGATTTGCGTAGTGGCTACCACCAAATTCGCATGGCAATTGGTGATGAATGGAAGACGGCATTCAAGACCAAGCTTGGTCTATATGAATGGCTTGTCATGCCATTTGGTCTTTCTAATGCTCCTTCGACTTTCATGCGTCTTATGAATCACATTTTGAGACCACTCATTGGCAAGAGCGTGGTTGTTTACTTTGATGACATTCTCGTCTATAGCAAAAATCTCGAGGACCATGTTCAACATGTGAGAGAAGTCTTATGCATATTGCGCCACGAGAAGCTCTATGCCAACCTCCCAAAATGCACCTTTGCTCAAAACAAATTGGTTTTTCTTGGTTTTGTGGTTTCCGCCAACGGGATTGAAGTTGATTCTTCCAAAGTTGAGGCCATCCATAATTGGCCCACTCCCACAAATGTTGGTCAAGTTCGAAGCTTCCATGGACTCGCCGGATTTTACCGCCGCTTTGTGAAAGATTTTAGCACCATCGCTTGCCCTTTAAACGAGCTTACAAAAAAGAATGTTCCGTTTGTTTGGGGCAAAGCACAACAAAAAGCTTTTGATGAATTGAAAAAGAGACTCACCGAGGCACCACTACTTGTTCTTCC